>NC_029780.3:108783740-108819005 GCF_000817695.3 Arachis duranensis | reverse complement strand
CCTGAGCAAAAATCTGATTCAGAGGCTGAAAAGGACTGCAAATGCTGTTGGATTCTGACCTCCCTGCACTCGAAGTGGATTTTCTGGAGCTACAGAAGCCCAATTGGCGCGCTCTCAACGGCTTTGGAAAGTAGACATCCTGGGCTTTCCAGCAATGTATAATAGTTCATACTTTGTCCGGGATTTGATGGCCCAAACCGGCGTTGCAAATCAGCTTCAGAATTCCCAGCGTTTAACGCCGGAACTAGCATAAAAATTGGAGTTAAACGCCCAAATTGGCATAAAAGCTGGCGTTTAACTCCAGAAAAAGTCTCTACACATGAAAGCTTCAATGCTCAGCCCAAGTACACACCAAGTGGACCCCGGAAGTGGATTTTTACGTCATTTACTCATTTCTGTATACCCTAGGTTACTAGTTCACTATTAATAGGACTTTTTGATATTGCATCTGTACCTCATGACACTTTACACGTTTCTCATTGTATCTTCTACAGCATGAGTCTCTAAACCCCATGGTTGGGGGTGAGGAGCTCTGCTGTGTTTTGATGGATTAATGCAATTACTACTGTTTTTCATTCAATCATGCTTGCTTCCCTTCTAAGATATCACTTGTTCCTAAACCTGATGAATGTGATGATATGTGACACTCATGATCATTCTCACCTATGAACGTGTGCCTGACAACCACCTCCGTTCTACCTTAGATTGAGTAGATATCTCTTGGATTCCTTAATCAGAATCTTCGTGGTATAAGCTAGAATTGATGGCGGCATTTAAGAGAATCCGGAAGGTCTAAACATTGTCTGTGGTATTCTGAGTAGGATTCAAGGATTGAATGACTGTGACGAGCTTCAAACTCCTGAAAGCTGGGCGTTAGTGACAGACGCAAAAGAATCACTGGATTCTATTCCAACCTGATTGAGAACCGACAGATGATTAGCCGTGCTGTGACAGAGTGCGTTGAACATTTTCACTGAGAGGATGGGAGGTAGCCATTGACAACGGTGAAACCCTACATACAGCTTGCCATGGAAGGAGCCTTGCATGCTTGAAGAAGAAGACAGTAGGAAAGCAGAGATTCAGAAGATAGAGTATCTCCAAAACCTCAACCTGTTCTCCATTACTGCAAAACAAGTAATTATTTCATATTCTTTTACTTTTTACAATCAACCCTGGTAATTATTGATATCCTGACTAAGAGTTACAAGATAACCATAGCTTGCTTCAAGCCGAAAATCTCCGTGGGATCGACCCTTACTCACGTAAGGTATTACTTGGACGACCCAGTGCACTTTGCTGGTTAGTTGTGCGGGATTGCAAAAGTGTGATTGCAATTTCGTGCACCAGATACAAAATTATCGGGTTGCCTCCTGACAAGCGCTTCTTTATCATCACTAGCTTGACGGTCAGCTCCTCTAAGGAGGAGGATCATATGGGCTCAGCTCTTCACCCCTTACTTTGAACTTCTTTCATGTGTCTCCATAACGTAGCTCAATATGCTCCAGAGAGAGGATTCTGATTACTGTATAAACCCATGCTGGATTGCTGGTCAACACCACCTTCATTCCTGGGGAGAAACCTTCAGTGGAGATCTTTTTGTTTCTCCATCCTCTGGGTACTTTCTTCTTTTTAGGAACCTCCTCATTGGTAGATGATGCATTCCCAACACCAAACTTAGGTTTGATGTCAAGAGAAATTTTATTGATTGTTGCCAAGGGAGGTTTGAGCTGTAGATTCTGCTGTGCATCATCAGGGGGTTTTTGAAGGGTTGGATCAATAAGCTCAGTCTGCATGCACCTCTCTTCTTCACCTGTTGAATGTATATCTTTGAAGACATGAAAGACCAGTTGCTCATTATGCACTTTAAGCACTAATTCACCCATTTCTACATCAATCAGAGCTCTTCCCGTGGTTAGAAATGGTCTTCCTAGAATTGTAGAGGCATTCTCATCCTCTCCCGTGTCAAGAATCACAAAGTCTGCTGGGAGGAAGAACTTACCCACTTTGACCAAGATATTCTCCACTAATCCGTATGCAGGCTTCATAAATTTGTCTGCCTTCTGTAATGCTATCTTTGTGGGTTGTGCCTCTTGGATTTGCATCTTCTTCATCACAGATAAGGGCATTAGCTTTATGCTTGCCCCCTATCACATAGGGCTTTCTCAAAGGTTGTGCTCCCAATGGTGCATGGAATTTGAAAGCTCCCTGGATCTGGCATCTTCTTTGGTAAGTTATTCTGAATTACAAGACTACATTCCTTAGTCAGGACTACTGTCTCATCTCCCTTTAAACAATTTTTCTTTGACAACAGATCCTTCATGAACTTGACATAGATAGGCATTTGCTCCAAAATCTCAGCAAAAGGAATATTGATTTGCAACTTTCTGAAGACTTCCAAGAACTTTAAAAATTTCTTGTCCTTGGTCTCCTTTTGAAGTCTCTAAGGATATGGCATCTTAGGCTTGTACTCAGGAGCCTTTGGCAATGTAGGATAAGTGTCAAGAGAGTCTGGAAATGGGTTGTCCACACGCTTTGGAGGGGCATGCTCCAATTCTCCCTTCTTCTCCTCTGGAGCTTCTTTTTCAACTAACTCTTCATTGACCTTGGTCTCAGAGCCAGCTACTTTACCACTTCTCAATTGAATAACCTTGCAATCTTCTCCTGGGTTCACCACTGTATCACCTTGAAATGTACTTGTAGACCTCTCAAGTATTTGCTTGCTCAGTTAGCCCACTAGCACCTCTAAATTTCTAATGGAGGCTCTGGTTTCCTGCAAAACTTATGCTTCCGTACTTGTCACTTGTGCACTTATCAAGATGATAGCCTTGCATTCCTCTCTTAGATTTGGAGTTGTGTCACCAGGAAGGCTATTAGTGGTCCTCTAATCAATTTCAGTGACTTTTGTGGCTAATTGACCCATTTGAATCTCTAGGTTCTTGATGGATGCTCTGGTTTCCTGTCTAAAACCTGTCAATATTGCTTCCAAATCATTGTTCTGTTGGAAACCACCCTGAGAACTATTGTTGAAGTTCTGAGGTCTCTGAGGTTGATCCATCCATCCAAAATTTGGGTGATTTCTCCATCCCTGGTTGTATGTCTTAGAATATGAATCATTGTTGGGATTTCTAGGACCACTCCCCATGTAATTCACCTGTTCAAAAGAAGGTTGAGCATAATCATAATTATCATTTTGCACAAAATTACCTGCCATGTCATAGGAGATTCCTTGTGGTGAATTTTGTGTGTTGATAGCTGAGACTTGCATGCCACCCATTTGTTGAGTAAGTAGATTTATTTGCTGAGCATCAGCTTATTCTGAGCAAGAAAAGCATTAATAGCTTCTACTTACAACACGCCTCTCTTCTGAGGGGTTTCAGAGTTCACAGGATTCTTGTTAGATGAGTATAAATATTGGTTGCTTGCAACCAATTCAATCAGCTCAATAGTCTCCTCTAGTGTCTTCTTCTTGTGCAGTGAACCTCCTGCAGAATTATCTAAGCACGTCTTGGACATTTCACCCAAACCTTCATAAAAGATGTCTAGTTGTGTCCATTTGGAGAACATGTCTGGAGGGCATTGCCTAGTCAGTAACTTGTATCTCTCCCAAGCTTCATATAGAGTTTTACCATCCTTCTATCTGAAGTTCTAAACCTCCACCCTAAGCTTAGTCAGCTTCTTTGGTGGGAAAAATTTAGTGAGAAACTCCGTAACCACCTTGTTCCAAGTATCCAAACTCTCCTTGGGTTGAGAATCTAGCCATAGCTTTGCTCCATCCCTCAGAGCAAACGGGAAGAACATAAGTTTGTACACCTCTGGGTTCACTCTATTTGTCTTCACAGTATCACATATTTGCAGAAAATTATAAAAAAATTAATTTCGGTCTTCGTGGGGAAGACCGTGATACTGGCAGTTTTGTTGCACCAGTGTGACTAGTTGTGGCTTCAACTCAAAGTTGTTCGCATCTATAGGAGGCACCACAATACTTTTGCCATAAAGATCTGCAGTAGGAGTAGAGTAAGAGCCAAGTACTCTCTTTTGATGCTCATTCCCATTCAGGTTTGCCACTGATAGTTGTTAATCACAGTCAATCCCCGGCAACGGTGCCAAAAACTTGGTACGGTATTTTATAACCCACAAACTAACCGGCAAGTGCACCAGGTCGTACCAAGTAGTACCTTACGTGAGTAAGGGTTGATCCCACGAGAATTGATGGATCAAGTAACAATGATTGATTGATTGGCTTAGTTAGGCAAGCAGAAAAGGATTTTGAGATATTCAAAAGGTTTAAGTTCGAACTCAGAATATCAAAAGGAAAAATAAATAAGTTGGGAATAAATTATTAAGAAAACAGTTAAGGCTTCAGAGTTATCTATTTTTTTGGATTTATTTTTCTTATTAACTATTTTAATCATGTAAGATTTAATTCATGACAAAGTATGTGTGACTAGACCCTAATTCCTTAGACCTTCCTAGTCTCCTCTAAAATTTATCAACTGCCAATTCCTTGGTCAATTAATTCTAATTAGAGGGTGATGATCAAGTTCTAGTTTATATGCCACAAGAATCCTAATTATCCAAAAATAAGGGGATTATATGTCACGTATCCCGTTAAATACAAACAGTTAGAAATTCAGGATAATATGTTTTCAAGCTGTTGTTCAAGTAAAGAGCTTTTCCAAGTTTTACAAGAACTCAAATAGAAAGAGGGTCATACTTCCGTTCCACCCAAATTAGTAAAATAAATAACGAAAACAATTATTGAAATATAAATCAAAACATGAATTAAATTAGAAATATCAAATGAATCATTCCATAAAAATAGTCAGAGCTCCCAACCTTAACAATGGAGGATTAGTTGCTCATGAAATGTGGAATGTAAATTTGTATAGAATTTCCTAATGGAATCCCCCTGATGGAATATCCTAATAGAAGAAAAGTCTCCCCTTTTTATAACTAATCCTAATTAATTTAAAATCTAATTTTTAAAATTAAAATAATATCTTTTCCTATTTTAAAATCAAATTTGAATTTAAATCAGAATTAACTAACTACTCTGCATCTTGTAACGTGGGGACCACTTGGCTTCACTGGATCCGCGCCTAACTTAGGTGCAAAAATGGTGCCCAGAAATCACCCACGAGCATTTTCTGCGTTTTTTGCATGTGGCCCATGTCACGCGTACGCGTCAGTCACGCATACGCGTCGATGGTCTTTTTCGCAAGTCACGCGGACGTGTCGGTCACGCGCACGCGTCGCTGTGGAAAGCTCAAAATCACGCTTACGCGTCAGTCATGCATACGCGTCGCTCCTCGCTACCATCTCCTTTGATTCTTGTGCTGCAGAAACTCCATCGAATTCCGCCGAATGCTACCTAAAATAAACAAAATTGCAAAAGACTCAAAGTAGCATCCATATTGGCTAAAAGATAATTAATTCTTTATTAAACTCAACAATTTAGATGCAAATTCACTAGGAAAAGATAGGAAAGATGCTCACGTATCACAACACCAAACTTCAACTGTTGCTTGTCCTCAAGCAACCAAAACTAATATAAGCTTAGGATGTGAATTTGCATGAGAATGAGAGTTCGATTAAGCTCATGTCTCTTCTTATAGTGGGGTTTACAACTACAATCCTGAATAGTTTTGGCATTTCACTTTATCCTTTGAAGTTCAGAATGATTGGCATCCATAGGAACTCAGAATTCAGATAGTGTTATTGATTCTCCTAGTTCAATAAGTTGATTCTTGAACACAGCTACTTTATGAGTCTTGGCCGTGACCCTAAGCATTTTGTTTTTCCAGTATTACCACCAGATACATAAATGCCACAGACACATAACTGGGTGAACCTTTTCAGATTGTGACTCAGCTTTGCTAGAGTACCCAGTTAGAGGTGTCCAGAGTTCTTAAGCACACTCTTTTTCCTTTGGATCACGACTTTAACCGCTCAGTCTCAAGCTTTTCACTTGACACCTTCACGCCACAAGCACATGGTTAGGGACAGCTTGATTAGCCGCTTAGGCCAAGATTTTATTCTTTTGGGGCCTCCTATCCATTAGTGCTCAAAGTCTTGGATCCTTGTTACCCTTTGCCTTTTAGTTTAAAGGGTTATTGGCTTTTTCTGCTAGTTTTTTCTTTTTTTATTATTTTTTTTCACAAGCTTTGTGTTTTTCACTGCTTTTTCTTGCTTCAAGAATCATTTTTATTATCAATAACATTTCTCTTCTTTCATCATTCTTTTAAGAGCCAACAATTTTAACATTCGTATACTTCACTATAAAAAATATGCACTGTTCATGTCATGCATTCAGAATTACAAAAAATACCACCACATTTAAGTAAATAAGACTACTTTTAAAATTAACTCAATTTCTCATGCAATACATCACTTCTGTATTTTTTATTTGAATTCAAGCTCAGTGGGTAATACATGAGACATCTTTTCAGAATTAAAGCATTTAAGAGAAAACTAAACTAGACCTAGAATTCTCACTAATAAAGGATCATGCAACAAACAACGCAAAATAGCAGAAAACCGGAACATAACATAGAAAAAGAGAGGAGGAATAAAAAATATGAAAGGAACTCAACCACCTTAGTTATCCTAGCGGTCGCTTTATTCTTCAGGTTGTGCTCCTCCGTGAAGATGATTCGCCTCCCTTTTGGTGCAATAGGAATAAACAGAAAAGCTTTAAGCAAAGCGTCAACACCAAACTTAAATGTTTGCTTGTCCTCAAGCAAAGAAAATCTGAAAACAAAAACAAATAATAAGTTGAAAGAAGAATAAAAGGATAAAGGAACAAGAGAGAATTAGGATTGGGAGAGAGAGAGAAAATTAAAACTGGGCGGCGAACTAGTATAATTGTGCGACGCAGGCGACGCGTACCCGTGCAGCACGCGTACGCGTGGGGCGCAAAATTTTCTTAATGATGCGTAAGCATCAGGCACGCGTCCGCGTGCCCTCGGTTTTGTGTGATTTGCGCGAAGCCAACCGCGCGCACGCACAACTCTCTGTTCGCGTGGCTTGGGCACCAATATTTCATACGACACGTGCGCATCATGCACGCGCACGCGTGGATGGCCATCTATGCAAATGACACGCACGCGTCAGGGACACGTCTGCATGGTCAAATTTGTGCGTCTAGCATACTTCCAGCCCAAAACCAGTACAAGTTTCTGCCCAAACACATATTTACGTCAAATTTCATGGTCACGTGTACGCGTCACTGACGCGCACGCGTGGAAGGTGAAAAGTGCAAACGACGTGCACGCGTGGGTTACGCGTACGCATGATGCGGCTTGTGCTGCCAGCATGCTTCCAGCGCTACTCCCACTCAACTCTCTGTCAGATTTTATTTTTCACGCACATGCATATGACGCGTACGCGTCAGCGACGCTTGCGCGTCATGTGCTCTCTTTTTTTTTTCCGGTTCCTGTTCTAAAATAGCTACATGATCAGAAAATTAGTAAAAACTACTACTACAAAAAACAACTAAGAATGAAAAGGAATGATCATACCATAGTGGGTTATCTCCCACCAAGCACTTTTAGTTAAAGTCCTTAAGTTGGACATGTGGTGAGCTCCTTGTCATGGTGGCTTGTGCTTGTACTGATCTAGGAATCTCCACCAATGTTTGCAAATCCAATATCCTCTTCCAATGGCCACCGGGATTCCAAACTAGGTGCATAACGCCTTCGAGCAAGTTGAA
The DNA here is from genome assembly GCF_000817695.3 of Arachis duranensis. Classification (NCBI taxonomy): domain Eukaryota; kingdom Viridiplantae; phylum Streptophyta; class Magnoliopsida; order Fabales; family Fabaceae; genus Arachis; species Arachis duranensis. The sequence goes on along the minus strand of NC_029780.3, from coordinate 108,811,294 downwards.
GCAAGTGACAAGGCCCCAAGAGTGTTGATTGTGGGAACGAATTCCAAGGTCCCAAACCTTGCTTTTACATCCGTCTTCTTGTGGATCACCATTGTTCCCACCGGGTGGCAAGCAATCTGAATTCTCACAGAGACATCCAAACAACCTTCTAGACCCATTCAACTGAGCTCTACACCAATCCTTGCACTTCAATTTGGAGCATGCAACCATATTGAACATTGCTTGACAACTCTTTCCACTAAGCATCTTCCTCTTACTCTTAATGCCACAAAGAGCTCTAAGTTGACCATCCATCTCCAGTAGCCCGTATTCAAGTGGGAAAGTAAGGGTTAAGGATAGGAATTTTACCCACTTGAATGTTGTATTGGATGGTGATGGCTTTGGAAAAGGTCTTGCAAGCTCCACTCCCTTGTGTTCTTGTTTGAATTTTTCCACTTCTTTGCAAGCTTCCTCAATTTCAACATCTTCCTCTTGGTAGCTGTCTTCTAATTCAATCTATTCTTCATTGTTTACCAAAGGCATGGGAGGTTGTGCATCTTCCTCCTTTGTGGGTGCATCTTCCTCCTTTGCTTTTGCATCTTCTTTTTCTTCCATGTGTGAGGATGGAAAGTTCTCTAGTTCACTGGAGTATAAACTCCTTTGATTGATTTCCTCACTTTCTTCCATAGGATCTTGCATTATATCTCTTGGGAAGGAATTTGCTTGCTCCTCTTCCTGTGACTTGATAATTGACTGCACATGTTTCTCTACATTTTTGACACTCGTCTTTATATCATGTAAGAATTCTTTCATGAGAAGCTCAAGATCTGATGGTATTTGAGATGAATAAGGAAATGATGGCTCTTGATATGAATAAGAAGGAGATGATGGTTCTTGATAAGTGTAAAAAGAGGATGGCTCTTGGTATGAATAGGGAGATGGTGGCTCTTGATATGGGTAGAAAGATGATAGTTCTTGATATGGATAGAGAGATAGTGGTTCTTGGTATGGATATGGAGATGGTGATTCTTGATAGTTGGAACATGGAGCACTAAAGTTTCTTTGATTTTGACTTTGCCAACCAAAATTTGGGTAGTTCCCCCATCCACAATAATATGAATCACTACTCGGGTGTAAGTAGTAACCTATGTGATCTCTCTCCATTATTTTTCTCACTACAAAACACCAAAAAGGATTAAACACACCATGTGGTAAACAGGAAAGTAAAGAAGAAAGAATAGAATTCTAAGAATTAAAATAAGAAAAATCAAAATAAAACTAACTAGGAAACAACAAACTTAATTTCAGAAATTAAAAAAATATTGGTGCTATTTATTTATTAAATTTTTTTTCGAAAATTTTTTTTATACAATTTAAATAAAATTAAAACTAAAAGGCCTAATCTAAGCAATCAAACAACTGATAGATGTTAATCACAGTCAATCCCTAGCAACGGCGTCAAAAACTTGGTGCGGTATTTTATAACCTACAAACTAACCGGCAAGTGCACCGGGTCGTACCAAGTAATACCTTACGTGAGTAAGGGTCGATCCCACGAGGATTGATGGATCAAGCAACAATGATTGATTGAGTGGCTTAGTTAGGCAAGCAGAAAAGGGTTTTGAGATATTTAAAAGGTTTAAGTTCGAACTCAGAATATCAAAAGGAAAAATAAATAAGTTGGGAATAAAATATTGAGAAAACAGTTAAGGCTTCAGAGTTATCTATTTTTCCGGATTTATTTTTCTTACTAACTATTTTAATCATGTAAGATTTAATTCATGGCAAACTATGTGTGACTAGACCCTAATTCCTTAGACCTTCCTAGTCTCCTCTAAAATTTATCAACTGCCAATTCCTTGGTCAATTAATTCCAATTAGAGAGTGATGATCAAGTTCCAGTTTATATGCCACAAGAATCCTAATTATCCAAAAATAAGGGAATTATATGTCACGTATCCCGTTAAATACAAAAAATTAGAAATTCAGGATAATATGTTTTCAAACTGTTGTTCAAGTAAAGAGCTTTTCCAAGTTTTACAAGAACTCAAATAGAAAGTGGGTCATACTTCCGTTCCACCCAAATTCATAAAATAAAGAACGAAAACAATTATTGAAATATAAATTAAAACATGAATTAAATTAGAAAGATCAAATGAATCAATCCATACAAATAGACAGAGCTCCTAACCTTAACAACGGAGGATTAGTTGCTCATGGAATGTGGAATATAAATTTGTATAGAATTCCCTAATGGAATCCCCCTGATGGAATCTCCTAATAGAAGAGAAGTCTCCCCTTTTTATAACTAATCCTAATTAATTTAAAATCTATTTTTAAAATTAAAATAATATCTTTTCCTATTTTAAAATCAAATTTGAATTTAAATCAGAATTAACTAACTACTCCGCGTCTTGTAACGTGGGGACCACTTGACTTCACTGGATCCGCGCCTAATTTGGGTGCTAAAATGGGGCCCAAAAATCACCCCCAGTGTTTTCTGCATGTGGCGCATGTCAGGCGTACGCTCTGTCACGCGTACGCGTCGCTGTGAAATTCTTCAAATCACGCATCCGCGTCAGTCACGCGCACGCGTCTCCGTGGAAAGCTCCAAATCACGTGTACACGTCAGTCACGCGTACGCGTCGCTCCTCGCTGCCATCTCTTTTGATTCTTGTACTGTAGAAATTCCATCAAATTCTGCCGAATACTACCTAAAGTAAACAAAATTGTAAAAGACTCAAAGTAGCATCCATATTGGCTAAAAGATAATTAATTCTTTATTATACTCAATAATTTAGATGCAAATTCACTAGGATAAGATAAGAAAGATGCTCACGCATCACAGCGCCTTCTGAGCTGAGGCGTCGAGGAAGCGGGAGAGGGTGGCTAGTCGTCCGGTCAGCCTTTGGATGGTCCTGAGGTTCGCTGGGCTATTCTTTTCGAAGATAGCTTGACATTTTTCTATGTTGAACTCCACTCCTCATTGTGTGATCATGAAGCCCAAGAATTTCTCCGCCTCCATCCCAAATGTGCACTTTGCCAGGTTGAGCCGCATCCGATGTTTCTCCAGAGTTCTAAGTTTGAGTCTAAGGTCGTCAATAAGCTCTTCACTCGTTTCTATTTTGGCTAGCATGTCGTCTATGTAGTCCTCCGTTTTTGTTCCTAAAAGGTTTTTGAAGATATTTGTGTCTAGTCTTTGGTATGTGGCACCCATGTTCTTTGGTCCGAACGGTATGACTGTATAACAGTATGTTCCCTCGGGGGTTGTGAATGTGGTTTTTTCCTCATCTGACTTGTGCATGGGTATTTGGTTGTACTCTAAGTATGCATCCATTAAACTGAGGCTCTGGTGTTCAGAGGCGGCATCCACCAGGCCATCGATGTTGGGTTGGGGAAAGGCGTCTTTTGGACAAGCTTTGTTCAAGTTTGTGTAATTGATGCACAGTTGCAACTTTTCGTTTGCTTTTCTTAGCATCACGACTTTTTCCAGCCACGTCGCGTAGGATAGTTCCTGGATGAAGCTAGCTTCGAGTAGGCTCTTGACTTGTTTTTTTTTTTAATTTCATTTGCTCGGTCCGAGGAGATTTTCCTTCTTCTTTGGGCTACCGGCTTAGCTTTGGGGTCTATGGCTAGTTTATGAGACATCAGGCCTAGATTTATTCCTGACATATCGGTAGCAGTAAAGGTGAGCAAATCTCTATGCTCCTTTAGTAATTCCATAAGTTCCCTTATTAGGTCGGAGGGAAGATTCTTGTTTATGAAGGTGAACTCATCCTTGGTTGTCCTATTTGTAGTTTATCCATGTCTCCTTCTGGCTTTGGTCGGGGTTGATCATCTTATCAAGCATCTAGGTCAGCTAAGAAAATTCATGTCGCGTCACGAGCTCATTTCTAGAGAGCTAGGCTTGTGTTGTTGCACTCTACCGCGACCTCCCTGTCGCCATGTATGATTTTTAGGATGCCATCATCTTTTTGGAACTTCATGATAAAGAATTTGGTGAATATGGTGGCAGAGTGGTCGTTTATTGTCTTCCTCCTAAGCATGATATTATAAGTCGTAGAGTCCTTTAGAACCATAAACTCGGAGAGTATGGTTTTTTCTGGATGTCGGTTTGATAGTGATTGGTAACATTATGGAACCGTCTGGTTTGAGAAAATTGTCTTCGAGTTTGATTACTCTATTACGGTGACTTTGTAGGTTTTCATTTTGGAATCCTAACTTGTCAAAGGCTCCCCTGAAGAAGATGTTGGAGTCGACTCTTGTGTCCACCAATATGCACTTTACCAGTCCAGTCCTAACTCTAGCTGAAATGACGAAGCGACGGCTTCCTTTGATGTGCAGTCATCGGAGGAGAACGTTATTATCAGTGAGACAGAGGAGGCCCTTTTTTCGTCTTTTACAACTAGCACTTGGAGATCATTTTTTAATGCGGATTTGGATTTTTCAGATGCATCTTTCCTCATGATGACGTTTACTATTATGGTCGGGTCAACATCTGGGCTTTCGTAATGTACTGGCCTTTCCGTTCTGGTGACTTTTCCCTTTTAATACTCTTGGGTTATCAAATTATTTTAGCGAACTCGAGGAGTTTTTCGTCCCGAATGGCTTGTTCAACAGCATCTTTAAGGTCAAAGCAATCTTGAGTTCTGTTCCCGTATCCCCTATGATAGTCACATTATAGGCTTATGTTGCCGCCTGTGTGCCTTTTCAGTTGTCTGGCCTTTGGAAGGATACCCTACTCAACTATCTAGTGGTGGATTTCGATGACCAAGGCCGACAGAGGGGGTATAGTTCGTGAATTTTCGCACTCTAGGCGGCCGACTGGGGGCGGTGGTTTCAAGATGTTCTTTTGGGGCTTCTTTGGGCATCGGCTTATTCCGTGAGGCCGTGTGCCTGTGATGCCGTTTATTGGCTGCCACGACTTGGCTCACTTCTTCGTTGTTTATGTATTCTCTTGCTACATTTTGAATCTCCTACATAGTCCAATCCAATTTGGTTGTGAGGTGCTTCCGAAAATCTTCGTTCATTAGCCCGTTAGTCAGGCACGAATTGGCCACTGAGTTTGTTAGCCCGTCAACTTCCAAGAACTCATTGTTGAACCTATCTAGGTATTTTCTTGTGGGTTTGTCCAGTAGTTGGGTGATTCTGAGCAAGTTGATTAGGTGTTTTGCCTTTGTGATTTGTGTGGTAAACTGTGCCATAAATTTTTTAAAGATATCGTCAAAACAGGATATTGAGCTTTTCGAAAGAGCATTAAATCACTTGACAGTTGGGCCAGCCAGTGTCACCGAAAAGGCTCTGCACCGAACTGCATGGGCTGTTCCCGCTAGGTTCGTCCTGACCTCGAAGGCCATTAAGTGCTCTTGAGGATCTTTAGTGCTATCGTACTTCATGTTAATTGGTTTGTCAAAACCTTTTAGCAGCTTGGCCTTTAGGATTTTTTTCGGTGAATGGAGTAGTCCCTATTATCATGTGTTCACTTCTTTGGTGTCTCCTTTCATCACCACCACAGTGGCATTCAAGTTTATGATATCTGCTGCGGTTCTGGTGTCTAGCGTGATGTCGGTTTAGCTACCTCTCATTCCTTTGCTCTCGTCACAACATGGTCCAGGAGACCGCCTCACTCGTGCGCTCCCATTGATACTATTCTTTAGAGGTGGCCTAGTCTTCTAGGGTCTGCATCTGATGATGGAGCTCCTGAATTATCCAGTTCGCATGTTATCCCAAGCCATCGATTGTTTTGCCTTTGCGAGATCGGCGATCATCTCCTCACAGCTATTGACCGCTGTGGATTGGCTGGGCATGGACGACACTGGTTACCTTCCCATGAGTTGAGGGATAGTTGTCCTTCCATGGTCCATGCGTTGGGGGTGGGAGAGTTGGTAGGTTTGGTTCGTGGTGGTGATTTAAAATGTCGCTCTTCATGTTCATCCTTCATGCTACCAAGGTTTTGCAAGTCTCCACGGACGGTGCCAATGTATAAGACTTTGCTGGTACGGGTTGATAAAAGGATCAGGGACTCGCTGGTTATGGTGATGATGCGATTGGACCTTTGCAGCGGCAGGGGGTGGTATCTGCAAAGATACTTCACACTCAAGTTAAAATGGGTCTAAGAGGCAGGGATTTAGATATGTGTGTGTGTGTGTGTGTAACATACCTGGGGGAGCTCTACCCTTCCCTTTATATAATTTATCTTGTTATCTTATCTTTACAGTTAGCTAAGATAAGAAGAATGCTTGAATTAGAATGTTGGTTAGTAATTCCTGGTTATCTAACTTAAAGTGCTCCCACACTCTTAGGATATAGTGCCCGCCACACTCTTGGGATATAGTGTCCGACACACTCAATGGATATAGTATTTGGCACACTTTACAACACAGAAAAAACGATGCAACAAAACAAAGAAGAACATACAGTCACACTTCACATTCATAATCATTGTCTTCATAATCACTTTCAATCATTCTTCTTCCTTATTTCGTACCCAGAGCAAGTGGACAATGCCACTGCATCTTGCCCGGTCACATATATCTCAATCGATCTCATCATATCTCATTTAAAGTTCATAATTAACTCAGTTCTCTTTATTCTTCTTTCTCATAGCCAACCTCATCATCAAACACCTCTCAACTCAACCACATTTCATTACTATTATAATTATCTTCATTATTTACTTCTTATTCAACATTACCATCGCCTTATTAATTCAGATAACACTTTACAAAACCCTCCCAAGTATCTCCCCAAATTATTTAACAGACTCATCACTGTTCTAATACTTAAAGACTCACTAACGGACTTTAAACAAGTGTAAAAGAGGTTTCGAAAGATAGAGGACTAACAAAACATTCAAAACCTCATTTTTGCTTAAACAATGGGGGCTCGCGTCATGTGCGTACTCTCACATACGTGAGTTTTCAAAATTGGATTCCGCGTACACAGGGCTTGTCCCGCGTATGCGAGATTACAAAACAATGAGCATAGCTCGCGTCGTACATGCAAGTCGTGTATGCGAAACTCCATTTTGCTCCAAAAGCTGTTAAGTCATTAAAAATTAGTTTTATACACCTAACTTTCGACGTTCATAACTTTCTCTACAAAACTTCGATTTTCACAAACTTCAAACTATTTAGAAGCTCTTGAAATTATCTTAGATTTGAAATAGTTTTAATTCAAATCTAAAATCCAAAGCTCAAGTTATGATCTGCTGAAGTTCCCCACAATTAATAGCCAACAACAACATAGTTCATTAATAATTCATAGCACCACATCTCCATATTCATTGCTCAAACTCATAATTCTCATCATTAAACAGATTCTGTATCACAACCTCACCAACCATCATCAAGACTCATATCACATCATTATTATCAACAATTTTTCGTATAATTCACACACTTTATAATTCATATCACATCATATATATACATTAACTCCATCATACATATCATGCATCAACTTTATATATACACTTTACCTACACAACTCATCACACTTATAGGTACATACATATAATCCATCAAGTTCAACAACTCAACACATTCAAGCTTATCCTATAGTCATCTAACCAAAATTTTCACGCAACATTATATATTAACTATGAGAAACTAAAACCATACCTTGGCCGATTCCTCCACAATGTGGAAGCACCTAACATCAAGCTTCCAAGACTCCGAATCAATTCCAATAAGCTCTAATTTGCCAATTCAACACCAAATTCAACACAAGTCAATCTATTTTCATGAAATTCACCAAATTAATAACTAGGGTTCACATAATTGAATAACTGCAAGTGTTTAGAGTTTTCTTATCTTACCCAGAGATTAATTAGACAAAACCTTATACTTATCTACCGCTAAAGTACTCTTAGACCATCAAAATTATAAAATCTCTCAATACCAAAGACTCAAATCACAAAACTGAAAAGGGAGAACTGGCCACAAAATTAGATTTTTCTTACCAAATTGTTGGGTCTGTTTTATAGAGAATTCCGAGACGAATACGTGACTGCTAACGGATCCTCAATTGGAGGGCCATAAGGATGATTTGGACCTGGAAATTGGGTGATGGTTAGTGTTCATACTCTGGGTTGAGCTAGACAATCCAGGTCAAACGAAAACAAGAAACGGCCGACCTCTTATAAGGTTGGTCGTCACCGACCTCTTTCTAAAGAGCTCGGCCAAAATCACCATAGAGGCCCAAACAAATAAGGCGAGCCGAGCTGGAGAAAGACTAAACGACCGACCTCTTCAGGTTGGGTCGCCACCGACCTCTTCTCAAAGAGTTTGGCCAAATCGCAGAGGAGCCCAAAGCAGGCCCAAACAAAGGAACACAACCCAAATCTAAAGGCAGCCAAAGTCTAGAAAGATAAGGGCAGTTTCCCTTAAAGATAAGATGACTTCACTCAAAGATAAGATAAGATAACTAACTTATCTCGAAAGAAATGTCACCCCTCACTACTATAAATACATTGGAACACTCAGGTATGACTCACTCTCTGATTCTACACAAAATCCTACCTAAAGCATGTGCTAACTTAAGCATCGGAGTCTCCTGCAGGTACCACCACCCTCCGGTGACGAAGGATCAGCAGCACCGCCAAATCCAACAAGTCGAACACGATAGCTCCGACCACCAGATCCAACAAATCGGACGCAACAGCTCTGGCCGCCACCGCAAATCTCGTCTGAGATCGACCTATAATTTCAGGTAACCCTCGGAACATTAGCACCGTTGCCGTGGAACCTAGAAGTCATCCCATGATCACGGCGGACAACCTTGACAATGACCACGATTCTGATTTGGAAAATAGGATGCCACATAAGAACACGGACATCACACCGAAAGATACATCTCAACCAAACAGAGACACACATTCTCCAAATACAAAAATTCTAGATGCCCTCCGAGAACAGCAAGACCGTCTCAAACAGCTCGAACAAAAAGCCGAACACCAGCGCAAAGCCGAAAGAGACCTTCAGAGGGAAACAAGACGACACCGAGAGCTAGAGGACAAGCTCCTAAAGCTCGAGGCCGATCTCAAATCCAAAACCATTCGATCCAATCAGGAAGATAGCTCGCACAAGGACCGATATCTATTCACCAAAGAGATCATGAAAACAAAAGTCCCAAAGGACTTCAAAGCTCCTGACATGACCCCCTACGACGGTACATCTGATCCAAGCCATCATCTCAGCAATTTCAGAAGCAGGATGTATCTTACTGATGCCTCAGACGCCATTCGATGCAAAGCATTCCCAACTACTCTGACCAAAACGGCAATAAAGTGGTTTGACAGTCTGCCGCCAAGATCAATAGTAAGCTTTGATGATCTCGCCAAAAAGTTCCTAACCAGATTCTCCATCCAAAAAGACAAAGCCAAACACTCCCCGAGCCTATTAGGGATCAAGCAAGGAGATCAATAAAGGCTCCGCAACTACATGGATAAATTCAACAAGACATGTCTGAGCATACAAAGTCTGCCAACAGAAGCAGCCATCATGGGTCTCATCAATGGTCTACGAAAAGGACCCTTTAGCCACTCCATATCAAAAAAGCATCCAACAACTCTGAACGAGGTACAAGAACGGGCAAAGAAGTATATCAACATGGAGGAGAACTCTCGACTGGGAGAAAATTCAAAATCTGGATTCTCTTACCCTCCTCGGGACAAAGACAAAGAGTCCAGGAAAAAAGGACCAGCCTACTGAAAAACTTAGAAAATACCACAACTACACTTCGCTAAGAGTATCCCTTGTAGATGTATACAGGGAGATATGCAACACAGAGAAGATCCCACCACCTCGCACAATCAAACGCAAAAGAAGAGGGGAAAATCAGACGAAGTACTGTGAATACCACCGAATCTACGAACATTCTACCAACGAGTGCTTCGACCTTAAGAATGTCATAGAGAAATTGGCAAGAGAATGGCGACTAGATCGGTACCTAGCCAATAAAGCAGAGGAACCGAGAAAAAGAAGAAGAGATGAAGAGGTCGGACGAGTTGAACGCCCACCTCACACCCCCGAGAGACATGTTCATATGATAAACAGAGGATTCGCAGGAGGAGGGATCTCTAAACCATCTCGCAAAAGACACCTTAAAGAGGTATATCATGTCAGAGAAGGGGGTAGGTCACCCGACCTCCCCACTATTACCTTTACCCAAGAGGACGCAACAAGCATCATTTCGGGGCATGACGATCCCATGGTCATCACCATCATACTGGCCAATGCAAATCTCCACCGAACATTGGTAGACCAAGGGAGCTCCGTAGACATCTTGTTCAAAACCGCCTTCGACAAGCTCGGTCTACAAGAGAAACAGCTCAGAGCGTACCCAAATAGCTTGTTCAGACTAGGGGACACCCCAATTCAACCACTAGGATACATCTCTCTGCATACAACTTTTGGAAAAGGAACCCGGTCAAGCACACTAAGCATAGACTACATTGTAGTCGACGTGAGCTCAGCTTATAACGCCCTTATAGGTCGGACAACATTGAACCAGCTCGCCGTGGTAGTCTCCACTCCACATCTATGCATGAAGTTCCCAACTCCAGAAGGGATCGCCACAGCAAAAGGAGATCAAAAGCTCGCGCGACGCTGTTACAACGAAAGTATGAACCTTAAAGGAAACCCCAGCGGGAAAGAAATTAACACCATCGAACTAGGGGGAGTTCGAGCTCGCGAAGAACTTTGTCCACAACCCGAAGGTGAGACCGAAGAAGTCCAGATCGAGGATACTCGGTATAAAACAATAAACATAGGGGCAACTTTGAAAGGAGACTTAAAGGAGCTACTGATACAATTCCTAAAGGATAATACCGACCTCTTCGCATGGAAGGCAGCAGACATGCCCGGCATAGATCCCGAGCTAATGTGCCATAAGCTGGCAGTATACCTCGGATCTCGGCCCGTGCAACAGAAACATCAAAAGTTCAGACCAGAAAGATCCCAAGCTGTGGAAGAGCAAGTGCAAGCTTTACTGGAGGCAGGGTTCATAAGAGAGATCAAATACCCATTATGGCTAGCCAACATTGTCTTGGTGAAGAAGTCAAATGGCAAGTGGAGAATGTACACTGACTACACCGACCTCAATAAGGCCTACCCAAAAGATCCCAACCCGCTCCCAAACATAGATACTCTATTGGATGCCTCTTCCGGATATAAGTACCTTTCCTTCATGGATGCCTACTTAGGATACAACCAAATCCCGATGTACCCACCTAATCAAGAGAATACCTCATTCCTAATCCCAAAGGCGAAATATTACTATATAGTTATGCCCTTTGGACTAAAGAACACAGGAGCTACCTACCAAAGACTGATGAACAAAGTATTTGCTGACCATATCGGGAAACTCATGGAGATTTACGTAGATGACATTCTGATAAAAACACAAAATGAGGAATTATTGTTGTTCGACCTCACCAAAGTGTTCGACACCATAAGAAAGCATGGTATGCGACTCAATCCCACAAAGTGCACCTTCGAGGTAGAGGCTGGAAAATTCTTGGGCTTCATGCTCACACAAAGAGGAATCGAGGCGAACCCAGATAAATGCGGGGCTATACTCGACATGAAAAGTCCGAGCTGTGTCAAAGAGGTATAACAGCTCAACGGAAGACTGGCAGCCCTGTCTAGGTTTCTAGCTGGGTCAGCCATAAGATCTCTCCCCTTTTACGCAACATTAATGAAGAGAAAGAGGTTTGAATGGACATCAGAGTGCGAGCAAGCATTCCAAGATTTTAAAAAATTCTTGGGGCAACCATCCATTCTTACTCGACCACGGGAAAGAGAAGCACTCATATTATACCTCGCAGTGGGAAGTCGGGCAATAGCCTCAGCACTAGTCAGAGAAGACGAAAGTGGACAACAACCCATCTACTTCATCAGCAAAGCTCTACAAGGGGCCGAACTAAACTATCAAAAGATAGAAAAGTTCGCCTACGCTCTCATACTCACTTCTCGACGACTCCACCCATACTTTCAAGCTCACACTATCAAGGTTCGGACCAACCAACCCATAAAAGGCATTCTACAAAAGACAGACTTAGCTAGAAGAATCCTACAGTGGGCAGTTGAATTATCCGAATTCGATCTTCAATATGAAGCTCAGACAGCCATCAAATCACAGTATCTGGCCGACTTCATTGCCGAGTACACTGATACCCCGGGAACTCCTACAAAATGGAATCTCTACGTGGACAACTCTTCAAACAAAACCGGGAGTGGCGCAGGTGTGATAATAGAAAGCGATCAGGGAACCCAAATCGAACTCTCACTAAAGTTTGAGTTTCCTACTTCAAATAATCAGGCTGAATACGAGGCATTACTAGCTGGTTTGAGGCTGGCTAAGGAAGTAGGAGTTCAACAGCTTACCATCTTCAGCGATTCACAAGTAGTTACCTCACAAATAGAAGGGAACTACCAAACTAAGGACCTTACCATGAAGAAGTATCTGGACAAAACAAGAGAATAGCTCGGACAGATTGGGAAATATGAGGTCCAACATATACCTCGAGAACGGAATGCGCGAGCAAATGCACTTTCAAAACTAGCCAGCATCAAACTAGGGGGCAACAACAGAAGCCTCATTTAAGAAACATTGCAAAATCCATCAATCTCAGAAGAAGAAAAGGTCCTAACCATATCAAGTCAGGATCAAGGATGGATGGTTTCCATAATCAACAACCTCAAGTCTAAAACACTCCACCACAGGAGAGTCACCCTTCGAACTTACTTACGGAATTAAGGCAATGATCCCAATGGAGATAGAAGAAGGATTCCCCAGAATGATCCTCTACAATGAAGAGGCCAATTCCCAAATTCAAATGGAGGAGCTCGACCTACTTCCAAACGTCCGAGAAAGAGCTCGGATTAGAGAGGAAGCGCTAAAACGTCGAATGGTTTTAAGGTATAATCAGAAGGTAGTCCAGCGAAGTTTCGCCACCAATGATCTCATCCTAATCCGAAACAACATCGGAGCAGGTCGGTCAGGAGAAGGGAAGCTAGCGACTAATTGGAAAGGACCATACCAAGTTGTAAAAGTACTGAAAAAATGTTACTATAAGGTGTTCGACCTCGAAGGGCGAGAGCTACCAAGGTCATGGCATGCCTGTAACCTAAGAAGCGCCAGGCCGAGACCTAAAAAATTGCCCTACCTAGAAGGGTAAGCACTCACTTGATATACTCTTATATCTCTATCTTTTATTATTATTTTAAAAGTTCCTAGATTCCTTAAAAATTTTCCTACCAAAACGCATTAATCTAAGCTCACAAAAACGCAAAAATTCATCATCCGATTACGAAGAGGTCGGCAAGGTGAAAACCAAATTCATCGTCCGATTACAAAGATGTCGGCAAGGTGAAAGCGTAGAACCATATTAATGCAAGAAATTATAAAAAGTAACCATAGAAAGCGACCTGACGAGGTCTGACTAAAAATGAATTACTAAAAATAACTTGAGATGACCCGACAGAGAAGTCAGACCAGTGAAAGGATCACTAAAAAGGGACAAAGACATCTTGCAAAGGCCAAAGAAAGGCCAGAAATGATTTGCTGAAAGGTACGAAGTCTTGAAAAAGACACTATTTAAAAAGCAAACGCACAAAGCCAAAACGGCGCTAAAAAGTCTTCCAAACAAACTATAAAGAAAAGGTTCCTCCTCGGAACACTACCTAAAAAGTTATTGGAATATGACTAAAAATCCCGGACAGTAAAGCCAGACAGGTCGACGTCAACTAAAGAAGAGGCGCAACCCAATGAAACAAGTCCGACTTCGAGAAAAGAACAAGTCAAAAGCCAAAAAGGTTGAAAACAACTTAAGGCTCAAAAGTGCTTAGCTAAAAAGGGAACAACTCTGCTCAAAGAAGGCACGATCTCAAAACAGGGCTACAAATGTCGTTCGAAACTAAAAGTTCTATGTAAAGAACACTAAAAAGTTATCGGACAAGTCACTAAAAGCCCGGACACCAAGCCGCAAAGATAATTTTGCCAAAAGTAAAGGGTTGACAAGTAACAACTCAAAGCAAGGCATGATCCAAAAGGCAAAAGGAAAGTAAATGAGCCTTCAAAGTCCTCGCACATTCCCAAAAAAGCGCAAACGCGCGCTACAATTAAAAAAGAAAGAAAGAAACGCTTCGCATTCAAGCAGAAGCAATCCCAACAAGATCTATACAAGAGATCAACCAAAAAGCGAATGCTCGAGCACGACTTCCTCAAAAGGGTCGAAGTCTAAAAGGCACGACCTTAAGGAGAAGATCGAACTCGAGCAGGGACACTGTTCACACCCTGGATCGAGTTAGACGATCCAGGTCGGACGAAGACAGGAAACGGCCGACCTCTTATAAGGTTGGTCGTCACCACCTCTTAAGGAAGGCTCCTCCTGAACGTATTTGATAAATAGAAGTAATGCTGCATCAATGCCTTTCAAGTGGAATTCAAGATCAAGGAGGGCTCTGCTGGCTTCAATGCGAACTTGCCACATTGCCTTCAAATCCCTAAAAGGCTTCACAATTTCATACACACGATCCTATCGAAATCTCAAGTGTTAAATATTTTCAGTCCTCCTTTGGATAAAAGAAGTGAAGAGTAATAAGAAAACACTTACAAAAGGAATGAACCCTGACAGCTTTAGAGCAATCTGAGCCAATGTCCGGATACAACTGATAGTCAATATTCCATTGTAGCTAGGCATGAGGCTGGCACAAAATACTTTAAGAATGTAAAATATCCTTAAAAGTAACATGGATAAATCCAACCTACTCATAAAGAGATGTGGCATTCTACCACAGCCGGTCAATGCGTTTAAGAAGTGATGCCAATAGAAGGATACTCTGTTATCAAGAAGTCAGAAAAGAAGAAATTGTTAAAATTAACTAGCCTAATGTTTACAGATATTATTAGGAAAAAAAGTGAGAGCCTTGAAAGATCAACAATAATGCACACACTAAGTCGATCAACCTATGCAATGATTATTAGTGTTCACTTGCGAATTCTTATTCCAACTATAAACTAAAAGCGAGGATTATTCTGGAAAAGAAACTAATTTGGGATAAACTATACTTGAATAAAGTGTTTGTTTGGGCGCTATTATTTTGATAAAAAAAAATTTTTTCAATGAAAAAAATCTTTTTTTATTTTTTAGCGTGTTTGGCAAATTTCGAATAGTAAAAGTAAAAGCACTAGAAAAATCAGAAAAATATTTTTTTTGAGAAGTTGTAATTTACATCTTTTTTTAAAAGATCTTTTTTTCTTAAAAAAAAAAGATGTTTTTCATGTAATGAATAAACAAAAAAAGTACTTTTATATTGTTATATCCAAACATAATTGATAGATAAAAAATTTTTTTTGTATAAGATATCCAAACATAAAATTACTTTTACTTTTACTTTTCCATAAGATCTTTTAAAAAAAGATAATTCGAAAAAAAATCTTTTCTTAGAAACTCACCCAAACAAGCCTAAAAAAAAATAAAATGCTTCGATAAAAAGAAATAAATTATGGTCCAAAATTATAGTTTTAAGCTAAAAATAATACCTCTAATAATGGTAAGGAATTTTTTGAAAAATTTAATTATAAGCAAAAGCTAGTTATTTTAGAATTATGATATTTTTATTACCAAACTAAATAAGTATCAAATCTTATGAAATATAAACAAATAGTTTCTTTTCCTTTAATGTATTATGCAACTTTTTTCACACCCCACTACAAGATTACTTTAAACTTAATATTTTAAAACAATAATTGATTTTCACGCAAACAATAGAAGTGCTTAAGTTTATAGATAGTAAAAGTAACAAATGATACGATGTAAGCTCAACTAATCCAAACAGGTAATCATGGAAGTGCAAGAGTAACAGTCCATGAACCTGTTTCCCAAATTCAAGCTCGCCAACCGACTGAACCAATGCAGCAAGCCAGAAGACATCTGAGTAAGGGTTCCCATTGTTGTCATTGTACTGTAAAGTTTAGGAGAGAAATGACATCAACAATGAAGCTACAAACTTTTATATAAACCAAAAGAAAGTACACTTTCAAAAAGTGTCATTGCCCACACAACTTGCATCATGAAACCAAAGAAGAATTATTAACAATAGAACTAGAAATAACAAAAAATGATTCAGTACAACAGCTTTAAAGAGCAAAGAATAGATATAATTAACATAAGTTAAAATGATTTCATTTGTTGGCAACCTCTATGCCTGCAAAGACACAGATAATATCGACAATTAATACTCAATTTAACTCCCATCAAATTGGAGAATACAGTTCAGTTCATACAAATTTCCTTGTTTTCATGATTATGAGTCTATCTTATCAAGAATTTAAGATACTCAGAGGAATATATATTATATACAGATAAAATAAACCATAAATAACCGAGCTTTCAAAAGTTCTTTTTACATAATTGCTTAAGTAAGCTATCCCCCAAACTGGCCTTTGGCTGTACAGCCAAATAGATCGGAAAAAAAATTTTGAACATTTGACAAGATGTATACATGCCACTTAAAAACTATCATTGAATACACAAACTTCCAGGTGATAAAAGGAGCGTTTAAACAAAGGAAACAATATTTAGTTGCGTTTTCACACATAATAATTGACCAAAAAAAAAGAAATGACGAAGATTTATATTCTGCAATTCTCAACACATTGAAACAAATACAAAGACACAAGTATTGGAAATCAACAAGTGTATAATTATTAGAATTCTTATCCCCAATAACAATGTTCAACAAGAATGCCACAGATTTTTTTTTAACATTGACACTACTATAAAGTAGGGATGCTAGAGTAAAACCATGACAATAATAGAGCAGTAACAAATCTCAACTGTTCATAAATTAAATAACTTTGAAAAATAAATTGACATGGGCTTAATCCTTACCCACATCTGTACTGGTTGATTAAAATGAATCTCAGCAAGGTACTCCATGTCAGGGTCTGCTCTGATCCATAACAAAGGGGACTCTGTACTGTTACGTCAGATAAAGATGTCAGAAACTAAAAACAAAATAAGAAACAAAAAATATAAAAAAGGAAACCCAAGATACCTGGAGCGTACATCCATGGAAGGTACATCACCACTATCATCAGAACCATCTAGTTTTAGACCTTTCTTAGGCTTCTGAAAACGTCTAGCAGCAAGCTTAGAGTGGCACTGTATTTCTGATAGTTGCCATGCTTCTCCAGCCATTGGTAGAATTGGATGGTTCATATACCCTGATACTCATCATCCCTGGCCATCCACTGTCACCATCTCTATGTACTTGACGTCTGTGATGCTGTGCATCCCCTCAATACAGCCAATTCAACAATATTTTTCCTTTTATTATAGGAAAATCTCATCCTTAGCAATAGCAAACAGTAACTCATCAGAATATGAATAAAGGAATCATAGCGAAAATGAAATATAAAAAGGAATAAGTGAATCATTATTTTATACCTTAAAATAGGGCATCCACATGATCCAACCCACCGAGGGAAGAAATCTTTAAGAAATGGTCGTTCAAGATTTCCAACCTTATTGGCAAAATGCCGAAACTGCATATCAAAACATACCAGTATACTAAATTCAACTGACCTAGAACTCATTATTTGTAAATGAAGTAATCTTTAAACACATCTAAATCTAGAAAAGGTTTTTAGAATTTCATGGTTTAATGTACCAGAAGCAATTACCTCCTTAGTACTAAGAGTCTTCACAGAACGTGTTTCATCTTGAGCACGAGAAACTACTGTTTGCAAAATCTGAAAATTTTTAAACAAACAGAAACAGTAATAGTAATCGTCAAACCCCTCATTCAATATTAAAAAATTAAAACAAAAGCTAAAAAAGATGCAGATTATGAATAATGGGAGGTGAGAAATGCAAGGAACTACAAGTAAAGATAAAAGGTCACCGTGGACACACAACCTATCCTAGCTTATATATAACTTCAGGACATATGCATACTGATTTCATCTGTTTCAGTATTTTACTACAAACATCCACACAAGCTCTTCTTTTGGGTGAAATCTTTTGAAAAGGATCTATGTTGTGGGCAAGCATGGCCTTCAGCAAGATCCCATCCCCCCAGACTAGGAAGGCACATGGGTAGTGTTTATTGGGGAGAGCTGCTCCGGGCAACTATATCGGGTCAAGTACTATGGAATATGGTAAAACATAATGAGTAAAGCACTATTCAGAAGCACAAGTTGAGAAATGCCAAGGAATCTCACTCTACGGAAAGATTCAAGACCCATCTGCTTTTCCAGCATCTGAAGAATTGCCACCTGAACAAAATATGAAGCATGTGTTACAATACTAAACAATCAAACACAATGTTGTATTGGTGAAATGCTATATGATTAAACGGGATTGAAGATAAAAGAGGAATGGAGTAACTCACAGCTTTCCACGATCTTATTTTTCCATACAAACCCATACAGTGCGTCCCACTACTATCGACTTTACAGACAGCGCAGTTTGCCTGTAGATTGATTTATACATAAGCATACAAAAAGAAAATGTAATTAACATACTATCCGGTTCACATTTTCATCTCACGAAGTTCACTTCTGCATTTTCTTACTTAAAATGACAGACAACAAAGTTTAATCATAGCAATTGGAAAAACAAAAAATGTTGAATTAGAATGAAATCAAATTTCTATTTGCTACTGAAAAAGTCAAGATATGTCAAAATAGAAGAAAATCCTAGTATGAAATCTGGGAATTCATTATCAGGCATTTGAATCAAAACAGTTTCAGAAAATTAAGAACAAGCATGCACCTCCCAGCAGCAATTTTAGAATAAAAGATTTGAGACAACCTTTAAAGTGTGTATTTTCATTAATTGTCTTGTCTCAGCTCAATATGCTAGGTAAATAAATTAGCCTTTGTACAGATCAGACTATCCCAAAAGTTAACACAAACCTTGTATCTACGATACCGCGCCTCATTATTGCCCAAATATTTCTTAATAAAAAATCTGTCAAGAAACCAAAAAGCCCGTCCAAAAGCCATTCTGAAAATAAGCATTCAACCATAAGTTGGAGAAAACAGGTTTCTACAAAATTGACAAAGAATCAAAAACTGAACAAGCAATAGGACAATATTTAGTAAGTACTAAGTTACCATCACTGGTCCCTCGGGACTCGGGAGTGATATATACACCAAACCATTGTCTTGCAAGAGCATATGCAAGTTTTATCCTTGTATCAATAGTCTGTCAGAACAAACACTAGTGCTGATCAATAAGCATGCAAAACAGCCAAACTTCATGCAGGAAATTCACGTGTGAAAGGAAAAACAGTTCACCATTCCCTCAAAAGAATCTGATTAAAAAAAAAGGAATAAAAGAAGTATAATAGTAAGCTAACCTGGTCGATAAGCTTTTCATAAAACAAAACTTGAGAACTAAATATATTCATAGATGCTCCTAAACTCATTGAAGAAACTGCCATGTCTGGCTCTATGAAAACTTGTTTATAAGAGTTAAATGGAAGTCTCCAGAAAGATAATCTTTATAGCAGCTGCTTGCCAATAAAATAAAAACATCCAATCATTATACAAATTAAAAAACTATATATATTTCAGGCAAGAAAATTGCAAGTATTGCAAGTTAAACCTGAAGGCGCTATGAAAATATTCCACTGTATTCCGCATCTTTGGCAGATTAGGTAGCAAACACATGTGATATAAGACTGAATTGGTGATCAGGAAGAATTTCATATGGGGCTACAGCCAAAGATATCCACCTTGCAGCAACTGGAACATCCAATTTATATACATATGTTTTCCGAGGAGGATTATCCTTGCTTAAAACCTGAACAAGAAAGGAGATTCAAACATACAAATTTAACAGTGCAACGCATACAAGATAGAGATAGTTTCTTCAAACAAAGGAAGACAATTTCGAGTGAAATCTAGGAAGAAGGGATCATCTAAAACATAAAAGGTCAGAGAACAGGGTATCATGTATAGTTATCTCATTGAATGAACTAGCAGTTTGTCTTTTCTTTTCCATTCTGTCTATTAATTGGAGAAGTAATAATCCATAAATTATTAAGTGGAATTTTCGGATGCGATAGTTTTGGAGAAATGAAGAGAGAGAAAGTGTGTGTGATAGAGAGAGAGAGAGAGACTAAGTGAGAGAATCTGAATCTGTATTACGATTATTGTTACTTTGTCTTGTGCTCGGTTCACTCTATATATAAAAGTACAGCTCAGGGGCAGAGAAGTCATTCCAATCTTAAGTTAGTTTCACTTTCTCTAACTGATCTAATTCTGAACTGCCTACACCTTCTAGAACTAAGGCTCAGCTCACTCAATTAGGATGCAAGGCTTTTTTACAATTTTAATCATTGTGGTTCTGGACTAAGGTAGCATCAACCAAAGAAAAATATCAACAGAAATAACATTCTTTTCCATCAATTGTTGGAGAAAACGAAATCTCACTTTCCCCTTTTATTTGTGTGTCATGGAAGCTGTACACACAGTGTTAAGCTGCTTCATAATATTGTGAAAGCTAAATGTGATCTTCAAAGGCAAGAGAAAAATCATGAAACTAAAAAAGGCATGCCCCATAGGAACCACAGTTTAATAAATCCTCAACCCTAGAGATGCATGCGGTGAGCATGGATTGAACATGCAACCTTCAGATCTTCAATCTGACGCTCTCCCAACTAAGCTATCACCGCAATTAAGGCACCACCAGCAGTGCAGGGTTGTATTCTGAGTGAAGGTAACCCATAAATCATACACCACCCAGAGTTATACCATGATGACGATTTGTTTAGAACATATTATCCCAAGAAAAAGGAAAACAAGAAAGAAGAAAGAATGAAGGTTGTACTCAATCCAATCCAAATAGGAAGAGGAGAAAAATGAAAATCTGTAGTCTCAATCCCCAGATTTTTTATATCAGGCAATCCACAATCCAACATATACGATTACATGCATCTCATGACAGATTACAGTTCCTTCTTAAAGCTGAAATTCCATCTTAAAGCTATTTCAAGAATCTAATAAACAAATATTGAAAGGTTGGAGAACCACAATTACAAAACAAAGTTCCAGCAGCATATTTCCCTGTCGTACCAGACACATCATAAAATTCAACGCAATTAGGTTGCGGAAAAGTGTCCCCACTCATTACCATATGAATGGAAGAAACAATTCCAACACCTAATGATAACCAACTACTATCATATGTACTTAAGTTTATCCCATTTTACAAATCTTAGGTTCTTTCAATGAAGCCTACAACTATGGCAACAAAGCCTTTTTTCAACTAGGTAGGTACAGCCGTACAGGTGACTACATAAACTAAATGACGTCTTTTGTGTCCTAGCACTGAAAGTCAACTTGATTAAAAACTGAACAGTCATGAATTTTTGTCCTTATACTCACATCTCTGCCAATGACTCAAAATAATTGACTTTGTTGCATACTGTGTGGGTCCACACACTCACAAAATTCACCAATGCATGTCCATTAAACATTCTTAACAATACTCCTCAGATGAAGTTTATTCCTAGAATTTGTTTGATCATAGTCATATCCCTTTCCATTGTAACCATATTTCATATGCAGATAATAATACTGAGTTCTTGGAGGTTGAAACTGGCATCGTGAAAAGCTTTCAAGGACTCCATTTCCCTTGACCCAAATGAAACACTTGCAGATTGGATTGAAATCCACCCTCATTGCAACTGATCTAGCATTCAATGTGACCCTTCTTCAAGCCTTCAAGTTCTTGATACTTCAAATTCATTTACTGGTCATATTTCTTACCAGTTAAGTCATTGCACTCAACTCACTCAGCTTAGTCTCTTTGAGAATTCTCTCTCAAGTCCAATCCCTCCGGCGTTAGGAAACTTGAAAAAATTGCAGTATTTGGATTAGGAACTAACTTCTTGAATGGAACCCTTCCTGAGAGCATATTCAACATCATTTGAGTTGTATGAAAATCAAGTGAAATTCTTCCAGACACATTGATGTGCTTCATAATTTGGAATTTTTAATCTTGAACTACAACCATTACATGGATCCATCCCTACTAGCATTATCAATTGTACTATCCTGGTAAATGTAAGTTTATCTTTAAATTCATTCACTGACAAAATTTCTTAGGGCTTTTTTAGGATGGCTAATCTTACTTTCAAACCTGGCATTCAAAACAATATCAGTTGAGATAACGGATTCTATCTCATATCCTTATATGTTTTCATGATAACAAGCTTCATGGTTCATTCCAAGAAGCATTGGGAAGCTTAATAAGCTTGTGATGTTGGATCTCTCTCACAACCACCTCAGAGGATCAATTCCTAGTGATGTCATTCATTGCACACTTCAAACACAAGCAGATGTATCTCAAACTTTCTTACAACAACTTTGCTGGAAGTGTTTCAATTTTCAAAGGAGTTGGGCATGTTGGAAATGGTACAGGCCATTGATATTTCAAACAATTATCTTTGAGGTGTCAATCCCAAGAGAATTTCCAAGTGCAGAAATCTGTTCAATCGATTTTTCCAGAAATAAGATTTCAGGTCTGATTTCGATAGAAGGTTTTAGTCACATGGACTTGCTTGAAAACTTGAACCTTTTAAGAAACCATATAGATGGTCAAATCCCTGAAGTCTTAGCACAACTTGTCAACTTGAGCATCTCGCATCCATAGATCTTTCTTAGAATAACTTGAAGGGAACACAATTCCTCATCGCTTTGCCAATCTCTCCAAGCAAATGTTAACTTGAAGGCCCTGAGGCTGAGCCAACGAATTTAACATTTTCACATATCAATGCATCTAATATGAAGGGAAATCAGAATCTTTGTGGAGCAAAATTCTTAAGGCCATGCAGAGAAGGTAATAATCATGTTCTATCCAAGAAGAGCATAGCTACTAGTGCTTGTGACTTTGATTCTCAATCGAGACAACAAACTTTGCAATTATAAGCAAAAGGAGAGTAGTGAGAATCAAGAATCAGATTGCATGTCAGTATTGGCTCTCAAAAGATTCAGTCACTGGCTTATTTAGAACGGACATCATCATTGGCGCTAATAGTTTGAGGACAGTTTACAAGGGCCAACTTGAACAAGGCCAGATTGTAGCTATCAAAAGATTGGATTTGCATCAATCCTATGCAAACACTAATAAGATCTTCAAAACAAAAGCCAACACCTTGAGCCAGCTGATAACAATATTATCTTGCTAATTCAAAATGAAGGCTATCTTTGGATTTGTTTATTCAGATAATGGAAAATGCTTCATCATTGTTTCATTTTATAAGTATCTGCTGCATTGGTTTTCTAATATATTTTCTTATGGGAACTGAATGGACGAGATTCTTTGAGTCTCAAAAGTTCCATTTCCAACAGATCTGGGAACTTTAGTTTTGTACATGGTTTCTTGGCACCAACAAGGGGATGTACAAAAACACCTCAACTAGTCAAGCTTTTAATCATCAGTAGTCTATATAATTTTGCTTACCCAACCTAACCATTTTAGAATATAATAATATTTATTCCCGATTTTCATGTATGTTAGTATGTAACTTGTGTGCATTAGGAGTATAGAATGAGCACACTTAATACTGACCCTTCTCAAATAGCATTGAAGAGACATTTTCTCAATTTGCAACCATCCAAAAATGAAGCAAGCAAGACAACATTCTATTATTTTCATGATTGGCCTTTTATTATGTTAGCATATTTTCTGTCTCATACTCATGACTTCTCTCTCGGTGTCTTCCACTTAATAATTAAATACACATCACTCTCTAAAGATTGTCTACACCAAAACCAATTCCTCCTATTCTTCTATACTGCAAACTGCAGTATTCCATTCCAACCATATATTTGCATAAAAAACAATCCCTGAACCGTTATTGTGACACCCTTAATATGCTTTTCATGTTCACTCCCCATAAATTTTGGATCAAGTATGTCATGCTACCTTTTCAATTCATAAAAGCAATGTATACAATTCTTTACTTCAAATTGGGTCAAAAATGTAATTTCAAAATTTTCAGATCATAAAAGCTATCTTTAAGATCAAATTGGGTCAAGTACATCATATCACCTTCTTATATCATAAAAGCAACCTATACCATCCTTATTTTAAATTGGGTCTAAGTATTATATATCAATCTTTAACTATGATTACCATCATTAATCCTTCTCTTTTATCCTTCTCTTTTTCAAGGAGTAAAACATTTTTATTTAATATGTTCAGCAGATGAACAATGCAAAAAATCATGACCAAAGCATATTAATCAAACCATATTTTTCTACAGTCAAGCTGTTAAAAAAAATCATGGGACAAAATCAAACACTGCACCAACTTCAAGATACCTTTAGTATTGGGTCTTCAAGAAGCTAAATTGGATAGACAGCATGCATCAATCTCTAAAGATTGTCTACACCACAGGAATTCCTCCTACTCCTCTATACTGCAGTTTGAAGTATTCCATTCACAATCATAGATTTGCATCAAAAACAGCCCTTAAACCCCGTGTCATTGTAACACCCTAACATGCTTCCCATATTCAAGCCCACATAATCAGTTCCCAGCGCCAGCATAAATTCAGTATATCATATCATAACATTATAAACTTTAGGGTCAAGTATAGATATCACAATCCTCTCGAACAAAAGAAACTAACACCATTTATTTCAGATTCTAAGGTCAACGTATTTCCATCTTTTCCAATTATAAAAGCCACACATGTCATCCAACGGACAATTTCAATTTTTGGGTCAAGTAGATCATGTCCCCTTTTTTCTCATGTCATAAAAGCAGACCATATCATCCCTTTATTTTAAATTGGGTCCAAGTATGTTGTATCTCGATCTTTTCTCAAGATCATAAAAGCCATGATTACCATCATTCATCATAAAAGCAACCGTATTTCACCCCTTTTTTTCAAATTGAGTTCAAGTATGTCATATCTCGATCTTTTCAAGATCATAAAAGCCATGCAAACGTATATCACCTTTTTTTCAAATCGGGTCCAAGTATGTCATATCTCAATCTTTTCAAGATCATAAAAGCCATGTTTACCATCATTCATCATAAAAGCAAACGTATATCACTCTTTTTCCGAATTGGGTCCAATTATATCGTATCTCGATCTTTCCAAGATCATAAAAGCCACGTTGTACCATCATTCATCCTCCTCTTTTATCCGGGCTTGGAACCGGCTATGTAAAAATTTTTGCAACAAAGTTTTACATAGGCAGAGTTATGAATGCCATGCATACCAGGTTTCATAACATTCCAAACATTTGGGTGTATTAACATTTCTTTCAACACGTTCAAAAGAGTCATGCATATAATTGCAGAGTTCTACCATGCCATCAGATCAACTAATTTGTTCATCCCACGAATGACTTTAGTCACATTGATATCCAACATTTTTTTAATAGTTACATACTCACCCCACAATTCTTTTCAAATTCAAATGTTAAAACAATTTTTTTTCGAATGAAAAGTACAAGAACTTTTTAAAAGATATGCAGAGGAATTGTTTTATGTAGTTAGAAGATATGCTTATGAAGTGATCATCAAAAGAATAGCTTACCCATAATTCTTAGCGAAGACTGAAATCACAGTTGCTGGAAGCTGTGCTTTGATCACCAACCTTAAAATACAAATGCCAAGAAGTAACATGTTGCAGTAGTAGTGATAAAACTATACCAAATATGATTACAACAGTGCTTAGCCCAACATATGTAAACAAGTTCAACAAATGATGCACAATAATGTTTCCATTTTGCAAGGCCCTAATTATAAATCAGTAAATTCACATTGCAACTACAGTATTTTAAAAATATAAACAGTTCAAGATTTTTTCATGAGAGAGTTTGGCAATCAATAATACCAAAAATACTTTTTGCATTGTTTGCCTAATAGCACAAGAGTAGTAGGTTCCACTTCCTCCTGTTCATGGATAGCATGTCAGACAAAAAAGATGAAAGAAAATTAGCATCTTAACAATCAGTAATCCACTTAATACTTAGTGCAATGAAAAACATGTCAACAACACAACTAACGAACTACTTTACCACCTGAGAATCACCAAGAGTAAATTGATGATATCGACTCTACTAAAATTGACAATGTAGGTGTAAGGCTTGACCACCCCCAAGGCCCAACTTCCATTCAGTACACAAGAGTTCTTTAACACGATGCAAAATTAAAGAGACTCTCCTATTTTTTTTTCTTTTGTATCTAAATTTTAAAACATTTATAATAATACTATTGCTTAATTTCAAAACACCAAAGCTTCAATTTGTCTTGTAACAATAAAAAAACAAAACCGAAGAAACTCTAAAATAGAAACTTGTTGATTCTTGAAGAATTGCCATTAACTGACTAATAATGCAGCGGAAAAGTTTCGTTTTTTTTTTCCAAAAAAATTTCATTATAACAACGTGCAAGAAAAAGAAAAAGAACAAAAGAAAGATACCCTCTTCATCCTCCTTCTCGTTGATGATAAGTCTTGCCTTCTTCATAGATGAGAAGTCTTGTAGGTAAAAATATAACCATCGACGCATCGATGGGGACTCATCAACAGCATTATTCTACTTCTGAAACACACCACATTTTTGTTTCCAAAACAGTTATGAACTTGTACAATTGTGAAAGGAAACAAAATAGAAAAGGGAGAGAAAGATAGAGAGATGAATGAAGAGTAATTCACCTTGAAATCCTTGATTCTTGAGGCATTGCCATTAACTAACTAATAATGCAGCGAAAAAGTTTTTTTTTTTTTCAAGAAAATCCATTATAACGTGCAAGGAAAAGAAAAAGAACAAAAGAAAGATACCCTCTTCATGATACTTCATCCTTCTTCTCGTTGATGATAAGACTTGGCTTCTTCGAAAAATGAGAGGCTTGTAGGTAAAAATATAACCGTCGACGCATCGATGGAGATCCATCAACAGCAGCAGCTTCTTTCCCACCATTATTCTGCTTCTGAAAATACACCAACATCTTTTGTTTCCAAAACAGTTACGAACTGTTACAATTGTGAAAGTAAAACAAGACAGAAAAGGGAAAGGAAGATAGAGTGATGAATGAAGAATAAAGAATAATTCGCCTCGAAATCCTTGAAGAAGCGAGAGAACCGATGCATCGCGAAAGATCAAGAACCAATGGCATCACGAAATGTAAAGAGAGAAAAAAGAACCCTAATGGCAATGCTCTTGTTCCTTCACTTGCAATATAATGCAACTACGCTATGCTGTTATGTAAATGCATAAATCAAAGTGAAAATGATAATGAAAACAGAAGAAAATATTATGCAATGCCAATTTACACTAGAGATTAGAGAAGAGTGTTTTTCGTTTTTTGGGTCATGGAAGACGGTTGATTGTTGAAAAGAAAACGTATAATGAAGGATATTTAATTATTTATAGGTCTAGTAGCATTGACGCTAAGTCGCTATCCCAAGTTGGTGGCTAACTTGTAATTAACACTACTTCAGGACAACAAAAATAAACTTCTTCGGCCCAACATGACCCATTCTACAATCCAAAACAAAAAGCTAAAAGTGTGTTTGGTTTTCATTTTT
>NC_029780.3:108703187-108783557 GCF_000817695.3 Arachis duranensis | reverse complement strand
AGAGGATTATATTTATCTTTTTCAATCAAAAAATTTGATTAAAAGAACTCACTTCATCAATAATATAACAAAAAAAAAATTTCGTTAGTTTTTTTTAAATAAATATCTTTCTAATATTTTCTTATACGTTTTTTTGAAAAGGAAAAGAAATTTCCAAACTTTTTTTTCTAAATTTCCAAAAACTTTGAATGGGCTGTATATTGGACTGGGACCTCACATTAGTGTTTGTTGTTTGGGCCTGACCTCGATATTTGGGTGAGAGAATTTTTTTATTATCTTCTAATGAAAATGTGATATAATGTTCATCCGTCGTCCCGCCGCCGTCGTCTGATTCCCTCGCCGGTGTCATCTGCTTCTGCGCCACCATCGTCTGCAACACCAAGCGGTATTTTAAGTTCTGTTAAATTTCAATGTTAAATTAATAAATTCCGTTGCTAATTGTTGCAAAATTCTGTTGACTTGTTAAGCATTAAATTGTATTTTCCCGCACCATGTTGAGTTTTTTTGAGTTTCAGGGAATGGAGTTCGTTAATACAATAGTTGAAAGTGCAAGGAAAGCTTCGAATAACAACACACGGTGATCAATGTTTGTCTCGCTGCTTCCTTCGTAGTGCTGACTGGTAGATCTTTCAATTAGGAAAAAATAATTGAGGCTCTGGAGACTGAGAAAGCGAATCTTGTAAAATCGAATAAGGATATTAAAAAGACGCTTTGGAATTGGAAGCAGCAGCTTTACGCTGAAGCCACCAACGAAGACGCCATCGTAAAATCCCGCATTCTACACTCGGTGATTTACTTCCTAGTTCCTACCCCTAATTTTGAAGAGTTTAATTTTGATATATTAGTGTAAATTTATAAAGTTATGCAATTACATCTATTATTTTGGGCAATCATTTAATGTGAAATAAGTTATTTTTGGTGTTACTTAATTTGGATGCATGCGAAGAACTGTTTGCATAAAAATTAAATTTATTTTTTTAAAGCAATTAGATTTGGAATTAGTTTGTATACTCACGTTATACAAATGTTTTAACTAAAACAAACATCCAATCATGTATCGATATGATTAGGTAATTAGTTTCAATTAAATTACTTGAATAGTGATTTGATTTACAGTCTGTATCTATTTATACTTTGATGAAGTTAAATAAAAAAGTACATATCCCATTGACACTTGGGTAAGCGGTTATCAGCATAAAAGCCTCATAAATTTTGGAATTTTGTTAGCTCTGTAGATGTTTAGAATTCAATTAATCTGTCAAAGATGTCAATTCAAATTTTAAATTCAATCTGGTTAAAGATGAGAAAAGACAATAAAAAAATAAGAATTCAAAGATAAGAAAAGGAGAAAGGAGAGAAAAAAGAAGACTAGGATGAATGGAAGAGAAAAGACATAGAGAAAGGAGAAAAAAAAGGAAGATAAGAAGGAGAAGGAGGAAGAGATGATAGAAAAAAGTGAAAAACAAAGGACATGAGATGACTTTTATTACATTTCTCTTTTTTTTGACATTATCATGAAATTTACCCATTATTTATAGAAGTACATCTACCATGCATATCTGCAATTTCTTTTTGTTCATCATCTCCATGCCTTATTCGTCAAGACATGTACAAACGATGATCATTCAATGTCTCTTATTTTTGTATACTTTTCTTTTTCTTATCCTTCAATTATTCAATTTGTCTAGCATTTTCAGCAAGTTGAGCTAAGTCATGATATTGTTGATTTACAAGATTCTTTCTAATCCATTTGTAGCCATTTTGACTTCAAAATCTGGAATTGGAGTAAAGCATCTATTTCTCGTGCAAGTGAATCAAAATTAAACTCATTTGATTTTCATAATGTCAATGTTGTGGTAGCTTGCTGAATAGGTTCTTACAATTGTTATCTTGTTTTTTATGTGATTTTTTGTGGTGTTGTGAATTTTGTGACATGGGAGCCACTGTTATACATATATCGTTTTTTCTACTATAGATTTAAAAATTTTTGAGAGGGAAAAAAGGCTTATTTCACAAAGCAATTGTGTTGGTATGCCCGATGATAATAAGTTTTTTACTCTTGCTATTTGATTATAAGGCAGTTGAGTGAATGTTAGATATTTTTTATGTCATTTTGATAAGAAATTCATTTGTTTTAAGAACTTATTATCGGTTTCTGGTTTCCGTAATAGAAATTTCCAGTCAGATAGAAATAATGATATGGTATAAACAGATCGAGAATGATAGCAGGACAAGGAGGCAATAACATTAGTTCAGTGAACTGTTAAAGTTAAAATTGTAAAAAAAAATTAAGGAGAAATATTGATACACAAATTTCACTCGTTAATCATTTAAATTTCAAATCAGAATATGTTCATCTCTAAAATACTTTATATTTTAATTTGGTTCTTCCCCTAACAATATTATTGCCAGTTTCAAGGCTGCCTCAGCTTTATAATTCTGGTTTGATGCCTAAAATATCATAAAGGATTGCAAAAGCTTGATGTTGGTCATCCAAGTTTGGATTTATAGTGTGAAAGCCAGATTTTCTTTCTGTAATGCGAATCTGGCTACATCATGATTTTTTATTCTTCTTGTACTACTTTATGGTTTCTCCAAGAGATGCTGTAAATGAAGACGCAAATTCATCTAGTCGCAGCAAGTTTATTGTCAGAAATCAACAAAATTGTTAGCAACTTGAAAGTTTTGACACTGAAACTCCAGAAGAGTGTTAGTAAAATAATTTCTAACGGAACAAAAACATATGATTCTGTGATACTGTGTTGTTTTAGTTAGCATGCAAATTTAGAACCTGAAAAGTGGTGAAACTTTCATCAATGGAAGGACAAAATCACATTTTTCTTATGGTTATATGTTTGATCTATGTAACAATGGAGTATGCTTATAAAAGCAGAAAGATTTTTTTTGGTGACTTAATAAAAAAGCAGAAAGATTTCATGTTGCACAATGAGTGATAAAAATTGTTGCTCAACATCATCTATTTCTCGTTATCTTAATTCCTTTCCCTTGTTTATTACTTATTCCAAATCGAAGTGATTGCTACTCTATTGTCTATTATATAAAATAAATATTTCAAAGAGTTAAAAGGTTAATTATATCATTTAGAACAATCAAATAAACACCATTAAACAACAAAATTATAAATTATTACCAACAAAAAAGGTTTTTTTAAACTAGTTTGAAAACATTTACAAATAAAAAATATTTACATATTCAACATTTTATACCCGATAAATAATCTAAATCCTATAATTATATTATATGTGGACAACCTAACTTAATCTAGGTATTAATAGATTGAATAATAATATTCTTATACATAAACCATAATACAACATTAAAATTGTTCTAATAAAATAACAAAATTAAATGAAAAAATTACTAATCTCACTCTAATATTTTAATAATGTGTCATCTCTTATTTAATTTGTTGATATCCACTAAAAACACCGTTAAAGAGTTCTATTACAAAGAATAATCTTTAAAAAAAATTCCAAATTTTCTCAAACTTAAGCATTTTTTTTCTTTTTTCGGTTTTAATCTAGTTTGCAGTTTATATATAAATGCATTTTTTAGATCAGTTTGGATAAATAACTTAATTAAGTTTATTTTTAAAAAATAGTTTAAACAATAAATACTTATATTAAAAGTAGTTTATAAATAAGTTATTTTGTATTTGATTTTTTAATTTTAAAAGTGTTTATTTTAAAAAATATATGATAAAAAAATTTATTATGAGAGAAGTTATTTTTTTAATTTTTTTATAAACACTTAAATAATTTCTTAAAAAGCTACAATTTAATTTTAAAAATTACACTAGATATTAATACTAATATTTTTCATAAATCAAAATTTCAAAAAAAAAAGTAACTTTTAAAACTTTTTAAACGAATCCAAATCTACGTACTCCGTACTCTGTACAATTTTGAAAATCGAGGATGAGCGGTAGAGTGAGCGGGGAAGAGACTTTGAGGGTGAAACACGGCGAGGCAATCGATAATGTCGCCGGAAGAGATAAGGGGGAGAGCGGGGGAGGGCTTGCAACAGCAGAAAAGGAGGATCATATTTCGGGAGGGATTTCTAAGTCTTTGAAGGTTTCTTTCAGGGATAAAGTTGTGGGTTCTAAGATTGCTAAAACTTTTTCACTCGTTGAAACTTTGTCGGGAGATAACATTGCGGTAGTTTCTGGGAAGCAAGGAGATCTCTTGCCACCGAGTGTCATATTTACCCAAGAAACTAAGAATTGTTTGCCAGAACCTTATAAGGATGCTATAGTGATTAAGGTACTAGGTAAACATTATAGCTACACTGCATTATCTCATAAACTCCGAATGGTATGGCGGATTAAGGGAGGTTTTGATTTATTGGACTTTTTGGGGTTTGACTACTTTCTTGTGAAGTTTGATGTGGTTGAGGAGCGAGAAAAGGTTCTCTTAGGAGGTCCATGGATGATTGAGGAAAATTATGTGGCAATGAAGCCTTGGGATCAAGAGTTTAGATCAAGTGAAAACTGTTTTGGAGCAACTTTAGTGTGGATTAGAATTTTCAGATTACCAATTTGGTGCTACCAAGAAGATGCAATGTTCCGTGTTGCGGCTGCAGTTGGCATTCCCGTCAAGGTTGATTTGGCAACAAAATTAGCTGAAAGAGGACGATATGCTCGAGCCTCTGTTTAGATAGATTTAGGATTGCCAGTGAATAAGAAGATTCTTATTGAAGGTGTTGAATATGATGTTAAATATAAAAGTCTTCACCTTATTTGTGACTCCTGTCTCAAGTTTGGTCATGATATGAGGTGTGCAAGACTGACAGCAATGCGGGAGGAGGAGGAACTAATGCCAAGGTGGTCGGCGATGTAGCAAAGCAGCCAGAAAATTCAAATTCAAAAAAATCCAGTGAATGTGGAAAAGGCAAGTTTTAATTTTGACAAGAATATTGGAGATGAGACTGTAAATGTTGCTGTCCCGGATTTGGTGGAGAGTGATTTAAATGCTGTTCATGTAGACCATCACAACATGAGGATTTGGAAGGCTAGACTCAAGTGATTAGGAAAGAAAAGTATAAAATGGGTCAAAAGCCTTCTCCTAGCACCCATCAGGTCCAACCAAAAGCAAGAAGACTCCTAACAAGGCTACCAATACTTGGACAAGGCCTAATCACCAACGTACAACACATGCTACTGGATCCAAAGTAAAATTAAGCAGAGGCATCAATATTGGAAAACCGGTTCGTGTGACTTCTTCGAGGATCCGGCACAATGTTCATCATCAGCAGCAAGGTGAGACAACAAATGTCATTGTGCGAAAGCGTCCTCGCCCAAACTCTTTGCAGAATTCACCAGTAGATAAGGATGGAGCATCGATGGCCGGTGTGGCGCAAGTTTTGACGGAAAAATTTGTGCTGCAACTTGAGAGTCCATTAAAGGCAGGATCGTCGAAGACAAGGACATCATGTTGAGTCTCGGGTTTGTTATTGGAGCTCCCTTTTTGCTGGTTTTTATGGATAGTTTCAATATCATGGCCTAGAATGTGAGGGGTGTGTCTAACAAGATGGCCCGTGTGCATTGAAAAATTTTGGTGAGAATATATAAACCATCTTTCTTCTTTCTCTTTGAGACTCATACCATGTTTAATAATTTGAAGAATTTTTGGGATAAGTTGGGTTTTCATTGTGTTGGTATTGAGGAAGCAGTAGGACACAGGGGTGGCATTTGGTTTCTATCTTCTATTGCTAATGCTTCTTGTGTGGTTATTAACCAATGTATCACAATGAAAGTGAGTGTGGGTAACTTAGTTTGGCTTTGTAGTACAGTGTAGCACTATCCGCAAGGCAAATATCTTCAGAATATGTCCTTGCCATTTTTCTTCAAAAATAAATGATAATAACAAATAAAATGAGTAGAAGTACATGCACAATAAAATTATTCACATGAATACTTAACAAACACATACATATATCAAACTATTCCATCATTGATCAAATAGCCAATATTTCCTTCAAAATCCTTAAAGAAACTAGATACATCATAATGAGTGGTGAAATTTTCATCATTAGAAACAAAATTTGTTTCCTTTGCTTTGTCATCCTTTTTCAAGAATACTTGATAAAGATCAACTAGGTGCCTTGGGGTACAACAGGTACGTGACCAATGGCCCTTTCCACCAAAACAGAAGCATTTATCCTCAATTGATTTACTTTGCCCATTGTTTCTTTCTTTATCTTACTTCTGGTGAGATCCTTTGTGAACATAATTCCTTTTCCTTCCATAATTTTTCTCGTTACTAAAACTTTGTCATTTACCTTTTCTGGGATAATGATTTATCGCATTTACTTCAGAAAATGAGGCGGCACCAGCTGGGTGCGTTTCATGATTTCTTAAAAGTAACTCATTGTTGCGTTCAACAACAAGAAAGCAAGAAATTAACTCAAAATATTTTTAAATTCTTTTTTCTCGATACTGCTGCTGCAGGAGCATATTCGAAGCATGGAAGGTCGAGAAAGTTTTCTCTAACATTCGGACTTGAGGAAGTATCACCGTCGTTTGATGATTGTACCTTTCTTCAAGGTCTTTCCACAGATCTGCAGGATCTTTTAATGTGAGATATTCATTTTTCAATCATACGTCAATATGACAACGAAGGAAAATTATGGCTTTGGCTAAATCCTTCTGGGATGTATTATTTTCGCCCTTAATGGTATCTCCAAGATCCATTGAATCAAGATGGATTTTAACATCTAGTATCCATGATATTACGGACCAGCACAAACGACACGCGGGCCAATCCGGTTCACGGACCACCTGACCCGGATGGTCCAATAAACGGGCGTGAGGCGCCCAAAAATCGGCCCGAACATGCGTCCCCTTACAGCTCATCACTACAGCTGTATTGGGAAACTTCAAGGAAGGTGGGTCTGTCCTTGCGGGACCCACTCCTGATAAGGTATAAATGGGGAGGGACCTACCCCTCCCCCAAGGTACGTCACAACTTTTCTCCCTTATCATCTGTACACCACCCTGACTTCGGCGTCGGAGTGTCTTTGCAGGTGACACCCCTCCTTCATGCGCAAGGAACTCGGGAAGACGGCAACCTCAGCTCCACCTTCACCCCCGCGACCCTGGATTAGGCGAAAACCCCACATTACCGGTAGAAGGATCTCCCGTAAACCGTTCGGTATCCGACTAACCGAACACATGATAAATAATTATTTTCAGATATATCAAAAGCGTTATATTTAAGATGAAAGAGATTCGACATAATAAAAATTTGTTATCTGAAATCTTCCTAAAATATCGTTAGAGCTTCGTGCTGATAACGTGTTGTAAAATAAATAAATAAATAAGGAAGAGGTAATATAAAATAAGGAAATATAATTAGATGAGAATATTCACCATAATTACTATCTCAATATAATAGAGATTATTAATATATTTACTAATATTATATATAAAGAATAAGAGAGAGGAGTATTTAAAATACTTGTAAAATAAAAAAGAGTAAAGTATCGTTTTTGCCCCAAGGTTTGGGGTAAATCCTATTTGTGTTCCTAACGTTTAAATCGTCCTATTTGTATCCCTAACGTTTGTAAAAGTTATTCAATGTTATCATGCCGTTAATTACACATCATGAACGCTTTAGTTTGAGTTTTAAAAATCTCTTCTTGAAGTTAGAATACAAATGTCTGGGATAGAATTGATGATCCACTCCGAAAAATAGCCCATCAAAAGTTAAAACTAATTCCTACAACATTTACATAATTCACTTTTCTAGGAACATAATTGAATTTAAACACAAATAGTGGGTATAATATTAAAATCGAACACATCCAAGTGAGACCTAATTGAGAATGAATACATCTAAGTGAGAATAATTAAAAAACGTAATCTGATTTGTTAGTATAATTGATAGTAGGATAACATTAAATCACTTTTATAAACGTTAGAGATATAAATAGGACGATTTAAATGTTAGGAACACAAATAAGACTTACCCCAAACGTTAGTGACAAAAACGATACTTTACTCAATAAAAAAAGAGAGAGAATATAAAAGAGAGAAAGTTATTATTGTTGTATCAAAAGTCTCACCCAATGCTCCTATTTATATATGTACAAGGCTCCACTTTTTCAAATGTTAAAAAACATGCACGTTTATTTTTTAATGTTTGTACTTCCCACTATTACTTGAAAAGAAGAATAGACAATACTAAATAGACACCGAATGGATATCCATATTGTAACAAAAACTAAGCATCTTGTGACTTGTTAATTAGAATGGTGCAATGATGATGATGGAGGTGGTACCACTATTCCCGACCTTGTGAGTTTAGCAGTGATGATGATGGAGGTAGTTTCCAATTTGAATCCAGTATTCCAGTTTACTTAATGTTTGAGGTTTCCCAATTCAATGCTGCAAAGGTTGTTTTAATTTATGTATATTTTTGTGGTCCTCTGTTGTATTGCAGTGTGAGAAGGTTCTTGACGGTTTGCTTCGCGATGGTAGCCTTACCCTCGCCGTCCAAGGAAAAGGCAGGTATTATTTTGCTTTGCTTCTATTAATTGTGAAAGAAAAGTATGTTCTTTTGTTACTATTTAAACTGATTAGTTGCTTCATCTGGCTCAAATTTCGATACATGTTTAGACGGCTTAGTTGGTTTTCTAAGAGAGGTATATTAGTACCTTTCTACTCAAATATAGTTAAAAGTGTGGCTCTCTATAAATCGTTGCAAGTTTAAATTCCAAATTGTGGTTCAGCTCTCTTATACGCTGCTAAATAGTAACACTGATTCCTCTAAAATTAGACATCTTCTTTTCTCTTTCAGAAAATCCTGGTGCTATAGAAGCTGTTTTTCGAGAGAGCTTTCATAAACTTTTGAAGGCACACTATATTGAACACTGCCCTGCGTCAGAGCCAGTTGTTTCTACACTCATTAAGGCAGAATCTGCTCCTAGAAAGCGGGGTTAAGATGGCCAAGGTAATTGGTTCTTTTCAATTTCTACAGACAGCTGGGTTAATTTTTATACAGGACCCGGATTTATAGTGTAGCAGTCCCCATTTCTTTGTCAGTTTGTAGTGTTATGAAAGTAATGATTTGTCTTACAATCAGATTTAGATGTCTGGGTATGTGTTGGGTAGGAAATTGAATAATTGGAACTAGCACAACCCATCTGTTGAGATTGGTAAAGATGTCAATCACTGAAATTATGGAGATTCATGCAAACAAATTTGAGCTGCAACCTGTTTGGTTTAGATTTCTGATGTACGGCAGCATTGATTAGAAAGTAATATTAAGGTAATGCGACATTGAGTTCAATTTAGTCGTTAATGTTTGGCTTTTGTATTACACTAATGACCCTCTATTTAGTACTTTCTGATTTGTTTGCTTAATACTTTAAAAGTTCTGGTTCAGCAATGATAATATAATATATATGGAAAATACATGAGCGCTGAAAAAAAGTGGATATTTGATCACCATTCAATATCATCATTTTGATTGAAGTTGCAACAGCATAGTGTTCACTATTGTAACCTAAATATGTATTACCTCAATGTTTTTTCTTTTTATTGATAAACAAAGAACTTTATTAAGATGGAAAAGAAGAGTTTTGACAATCCATGTTTGCAGAAATTTGAAGCACCAGAGACCATAGAACAATGCGTTCTAGAAGCTGCTGTGCCTGGGGAGGCAATCAGATTTGCTGTTACAGCATATACACTGGGTAATGCTGATAGAGAAGCAAAATCAGATGTTTCCTCCATGGTAAATGTTGGAGATAATAGTGGTAAGTTTATTGTCATCTTATGTGAATCACTAATTATCCAAGGTTAGTCGGTTACCAAAATTTACTGCACTCATATCAGTAGTATGATACTTCTTTTCCTTACTTTTTTACTTGGATTCAAGGTGGTATTGCAAACGAGGTGTCAATACTTTGGTGTGCAAATTTTGAGAAATTTATACGGCATCTTAGGCATAAGGTTGGTTTTTTTATAAGTTTCCTGCTTTTTTGT
Organism: Arachis duranensis; assembly: GCF_000817695.3. NCBI lineage: Eukaryota > Viridiplantae > Streptophyta > Magnoliopsida > Fabales > Fabaceae > Arachis > Arachis duranensis. The sequence goes on along the minus strand of NC_029780.3, from coordinate 108,773,548 downwards.
TTTTTCTTTCTAATGATCAGGTTGATATATTTATGGATCTCATGCCATAAGGTGCTGTTTCTATGTATTTGGTGAATTTTTCTTCTCCATCTTCCCTTAGCATTCTGTATATTATTATTGGAAGAATACACTTGAAATATTCCATGCAAATTACAGTTATTGGTCGAGAATGAAAGAAAGCGACTGGATGATGGAGCTGCAACTACCTTAAGTGCCATATTGGATGTGACTAAAACTGTTGAGGAAAAAGTAAAAATAGAGAAATCAGGTTAACCAGATTCCTTACTTCATAGACCTATGATATTACTGTTGTGGCTTTGATTTAACTATTGCCATTTGCCCATAGCACCAGTCAGAATTTGGAAACCTAATATTGGATGTTTGCTCCAGTGGTTTTCTCTTTTGTATTGGTTCTTTTCGTTAACAAGGGTTCCTCGTCCTCCTCTTCTCTTTGCATATCTTTGTCTTTGTCTTTGTCTAATCGATTTCTCCTTTTATGAAAAATAAGAAGAAAGAACTGCACAACTGTTATCTTTTGCACTTGGTTGCTAACAGAATGTTATCCTATATACGTTTCAGTTCCCCTATCACTGGAGTCCAATTTTACTGAAGTGACGAAAACTGAACACGGTCGTACTATGACCATAGATTGTGTTAGAGCTTCTCTAGTACAGTTGGGTTGTCCACAGAGGAACTTTGATGATTCATATAGTATTGGTACTGTGACATATCTTTTCCTCATGTTAGGCTATTTTGTGCAATATAAACATCCTCCTTTTGTTTTATTTATTTATTTTTTCTCCATTTGTTTATGCCGATGGAATTCTGGTTTGTAACTCTTTTTTATGGTTTGAAGTTCTGAATTAGTTTTCATTTCCTTTACAGATTTGAGGAGCATTGTTCAAATGGCTAGAAATGAGGAGGTTTCTATATCTGTCCTTTCCAAGTAAATTATAGTATTTATGTTTCTACATGTAGAACTCTTGTTTCTTGCGCTATGTTGCAGGTTGAGTCAATTGTCTTGAAAAGATTTGGAAGTGATGCGACAGAATATTTAGGCTCCTGTCAAAGTCTAACTGTTTTCTTGAGACAGATAAGGTTATTAATTGGAAAAAGCGAAAATTTAGAAAATGAAAATTATTGTCTGAATTTTTATTTCTATTGCATAAAGAAAATTCAAAGCCCTGTATATCTATGATATGGTACTATTTATGAAAATAAATGAGGTTGTATGAAAGGAATCTTTAGTTCTTTATGGTTTATTGAAATGCATTGAAGTGCTTTATAATCCCATTTTAGCTTTCAAAAGATGGTACTTTATGGAAGGATAACAACGTATGATGTGCCAAAACCCAATTAAAGAGATTGATGAATTGTCCTTTACTGTAATCCTCTTATAACCTTATACCTAATCTCTTTTCTTTGCAGATAGCAGAGTCTGCTCTTGTTGATAAAAAGGAAGCTCCTAGATTACTATACAAGTTATGGAAGGATAACTACTTGCATATGGAGGTGACAATCTGATAATATTTACACACGCACTTTGTGAAACAGTCTATTTTGTGGTTAGGAACTTAATAAAATATCTAATGTTCCTGCAATCTAATCTTGCTTCCAGAAATTAGTTGTAACTGCAGCTAAGCAATCGAGATTTATGTTGTGGAAAGTTGATAAGCCTCTGCTTTGGGAAATTGTGCTGGACGAGATGTACCATGCTGCCTTAAATTTGAGCTTAAGATTGGCTTTTGAGCAGGAAAAGGATGAAGATGTGAGTTACTCATTCTATAAGTTTGTTTAAAAATTTACCAGTCAATTGAGTTATACGCATTTTTTTTAATCCATCATTGTGAAATTTAGTAACAAATACATTGCTATAAAGATATACCAAAATTTTATGGTGATAAAAGATAAAGAGGGAACAGAGAGTGGTGCTTCTACCAAGTAAGAGCAGTCCAGAAATGTGCATCAATATCATTTTCATGGTGTTAAATGCAATAAATGACTCAACCACTCGCATAATAGTGTAAAAGCATTCATTCGTTCTTCAACATTATCAAAGTGAACCCAACAAATCAAATCAAATAATAACCGACCAATGTTTGTACATAAAATGTTCCTATGTAATAATGTAACACAAGATAACCATTAATTCCGATCTCTGCTAGGTTAAGCAATATTTAATCATTTATGATCTTGTTATACATGTAATAATATGATTATAAAATTCAATAGTTGACAGAAGAAACTGCAAATAGAATAACAGTTTAGGAACTGTTATACTTACTGTGCATGCATATAAAATCAACTTCTAGAATGGACCTACTTTCAAATGTTTTGTTGTTTTCAGGGGTATATGCCAAATACCTCTTTTCCTCTCAGGCATATTGCTAAACCAAGACATACTCCAATAATAATGGGGTCAAAATTATGTATAAATATAAGTGAGAAATTTTACGATTGTTTTAAATTGAAAGCAACTTGATTGAAGAATTTAAGAAACATTCTCCAGCCTAATTACTCTCTTCCTCTTGACTTTTAAATAAAGATATATAAAAGTGATGGTGTGAAAGCGGCAATACATGTTATTAATTACCATGTATGCCGCGTGGGGAAAAGGAAGCAGCAAGTTACACCTGTACTTGTACCTTAAAACAAGTACAAGTGGGAATCTAAGAATCACTATATTAAAATTTTAAACTCTTGGATTTTAGTTAGCGGGTTGACTTTCATGTTTATATTTGTTTTTCTTTATGTTGACCTAAGAAAAAACAAGTTAATGACTATCTATACTATGTCAATTACTGTGCTTTTAGCAGCCTAATTAAATATAATTGTCTGGAAGGGTAAAACTATTGGAATTTGACTAGGTATAATATGGCGCGCAATTTAGAAAAAAAAAAGTTTGAATTGGTTTACAAAAGTGCCAATTCTCTTTTTTTTTTTCCCCTGTAGTTTCCATTTGATATTATAGTTATTATTGTTGATTCAACATCTAAAATTAAAATTGTACTCCTATATAATTGATTCAGAGTATTTATCACTTGTATAGCAATTTGTATATGAAAAAAAGATTAAAAAACTAAAAAATCTTAAATCCTAAATTCTAATATTTGATCAACTATATATTCTGTCATCATCATTTTTTTTCTTGTTTTTTATGTAATCTTCTTCCTTCTCTTTTATATTGCCTGAAAAAATGTTTATTGTTAATTATGTATAATATTGTGCGAGATAGCTAGAAGAAATCATTCAAGTATATAGATATATAACTTTATTTTATCTAATCTGTGTATAAAAATTTAAATAATTCTTTCTATATGTGCAGATGAAATGGGTAATGAATGAAGCCCTAAGACTATATTGAGTATATTCAGCAAAAGGCAAGCAAGGGAAGACATTCAAGTCAACGGTTTAACTAACGGTGCCTAAAAGGAACCAATATGTGGATCGACGTGGTGGCCATGCCATGCACCATGACCAGGAGCTTATTATGTGATTAATTTTTTGTGTTTTTGAAAAGTTTGATTATTTCATTCAAACTTAATTTTGATGCATTGTCATTATAGAATAATTTTATAAATATATTTAATTAAGTAATGTTATATCAGTAAAAATAACTATCATTTACATTAATCGCATAAATAATTATAATTGTATTACACTATCAGTGCATCAAATTAAAATTAAATTCATATTATGAAAACTTTCATTTTTTTCTGTGAATAAATGAACTATTTTAGTAGTTGATTATTTTAGTTTGATAAAAAAAGTGTGAAATACAGATTTACATGAATCTATAATTATTGATTTAGTAGCTGATTTATTATATTAGTAAAATATTTTTTCACACTTTTAATCTTGTGATATTACATAAATAATATTTATTAACAATAAAAATAAACAGCCAACGAGTTATAACTTAAATAGTATAGTCTCCCATACTTATTTAGAGGTCGCAATTTCGAGTGATCTTACTTTGGTAAAATAAAAAAAAACAATAAAAATGACAAATCTTTTATTGATTCAGTCGCATACAATATATAATAGCACTCTTTTCCTTTCGTTTTTTCTTGCTTATTCTCAAAAGTAGTAGTGTCCTTTGAATTCCATGAAACCAAGTTCGTTGGTTAATAACTTAATATACGGTATCATTACGGTCAAGCCGTTTGCGTGTTCAAAGTTAGCTACAACAAATTCTTATTGTCGTGCTGCTCGAATTTCTTTTGTCATTAGTATTATTTGCACACTTTTTGTTATATTATTTTCATAATAATATAAAAAATATAAAAAATTATTTTTAATAAGTTAATATTAGTTAATTTTTTTTCTAAAATTTTTCATAAAGTAATTGAGACATTTTCTTTCTATTATGTTTGCGCAGATAATAATCTCGCTCGTGAAGCTGAAGGATTCATTTTCATTTTTATCATTTGTTCATTTTGAAATAGGTAGAAAGCTAACACATACATATGGAATGAAATTAGTAATAATAACATAGGGTCCACTTTTATTATAAAACTATATAAATTTAAAATGATAAAATTGTGCCTTTATAGGAAAAAGTATCAAGCATATTTACCATGAGAGAATCATCTTTTATATTATAAACACTATATATTAATATATTCATGAGAAATTAAGTGGCTTAACTTATTTTAAAGTTAGTTCAAAAAATAAGAATTATCTTACACTTATTATTTATAAACACTATTAAATTTTAATTTTAGATAATGTAAATTTTAATACATATTTCTTTATATTTAAGATCGAACAAAATTAAAATTTAGAATATAAAATTTGAAGAGGACTTTAATTTTGTATAATGTGAAAATAATCCAATAATAATTTTTAATCTAATTCTAATATCATATCAAAAGTTAAATAAACCTAACTTAAATAAAAAAAATTAGTTTAAAAAATGGATTAATCTCCACGTACAACCCTTTTTAATATACAAGTCATACAAGTCCTAAAAATCCCTAATTTTTAAAATGCGCCTCTTATGGCATGTATGTTTCACGCGCATCCTTAACAGATTTTTCAGTCAATCAACACGTAAATATATAACTTCTTTTTTCGAAAGAATTTCGTTTTTTTTTTTTTTGAATTCCTTCTACATTTTTTTGTCTTTTCTCTTCGATCTCTTCTACATTTTTTTGTCTTTTCTCTTCGATCTCTTTCGTGCATTTCTCTCTCCCTTTTCCTTCGCTGTTTTCGTAAGTTTCTCTCTCTTCTCTTTCTTCGTTTTTCTCGTTTTTCATTGTTTTTGAAATTAAACTCTGAAATTGTTTTGAAAATAATGGATGATTCAACTTCAGATTATCAGCTGAACCAGAGCGAAGTTGATTTTGAATTTGAATTCAATGAAGTTCCCGAGGTGTGGTTTAATTCCAGTTAATAATTGAATTTGGATTTGAATCCAGTTAGTAGTTTATAATTGTGTAGTTGAATAATGCGTGAACCTTGTCTATGAAATTTGTTGTTCATTATTCCTTGTTTGAATTGAATCTAATATACTAGTTCTGATGAATTTTTTGCATTTTATATCAGATGTTCGGGTGTAAATCAGGAATATTTGGGTGTATTTTAGGAAAGTTTGGGTGTATTTATAGTTTATGACTTTTCATCTCACTTAGGGTGAATTGTCTTATTCTTTTAGTTGAATTGTTTTAGTTTCTGTTTAATGATGATTCATGAATCTGATTTTTGTTATTTTTTATGATAGTTTTATAATTCTATTTGCATTTTATAGTTTATACTTGTTTTAATATGGTGTATTTTTTTTGTGTATTTTGCAGCCCCTTTATGGCATTGATGAGCAGTTTGTTCTCTATATACAAGTGTTTTTTTCGTACAAGTCTTTACAAGTCTTCTTCTCCTTTTATTGTTTTGAATCCAATCAAGTGGCTGAGGTGTGGTTCAATTCAGAAGAAAAAAATGTAACATTAGAGGAAATATTTTTTTATACAAAAATGCTATTTGTACACTAAAATCAGCTACTAAAATCAACTACCAATGTATTTGTGTATAAATACATGTGTGGTTTAATTTATTTTCAATGTATATTTATATTCCAGTATGTATTTTATACTGGTGACTGACTTTGGTGGCTAATTTTAGTGTACACGTAGCATAACTCATTTCTGTATTTGCAGCAAATTTGAGTATAAAACGAAGATATTTGGGTGTATTTTTATTCTGATAAGTTCTAGATAATTTAGAACTCTTCATCTTCCTCTTCCTCATCTTCTGCTGTTCTTCAGTTCTTCATCTTCTTATTTCATATTCTCATAATTTTTTTTGGAAAAAAATTAAACAAAAAAAAATACATAATGTTACAAAATCAAAACAAAAAGAAAAAAAATACGATGATGAAGATGAAACACGTAAAGAAAAAAAAGAGAAACACAAAAAAAAAGAAAAGAAAAAGGAAGAAGAGGAAGAGCAGAAAAAATGCGAAAAAAAGTGACAGTTATGATTTTTATTAAAAAAGAAGAAGAGTCGTTCTTAATATTAAAGAAGCGCTTTGAAAACGTAATATATGTATTAACACATTTTTGTAAATGAATGTAATTTCTATTAAGTTTAGTCTAACTTATAAAATTTATAAATTAAAAAAATTTATATGTATAACGTACCTGTTAAAAAATAAGAATTACCTCATATTTACAAGAGTTACGAGACTTTCTTGATAATATATATATGCAGAGACAGATGCAAGGGGAGCGTGTGACCTGTGGGGGCGAGAAATACCCACATGAAACTTGTGTATGTATTAGTGTATCTGGCGCACTAAAACAATAGCCCATTTCTAAGTAGGGTAGATATTCAATGATCATACAGAATTTATGTTCCATGTGTATCTAATTTAAGATTTTATATTAATAAAAATAATAATCTTTTATATATATTGACCGTGAATTAGGGATGGCAAAAATTTCTAGCGGGACAGATATTCGCGAGAATTTATCCGTTACAGGACGGATATGGGGACGATTTTGTACCCGCGGGACGGGAGACGGGGTCCCGTATATTAAATGGGGCGGGGCGGGAATAGAGATCCCCGTTCCGTGGAGACCCGTTTAAACTCCGTTTATATAAAAAGACTAGAATATCCCATTTGTGTGTACTATGATTTTGTTAAGTATTTGTTATAATTATTGAGTTAGGTTAAGTATAATTTATATGATTATAATTAAACATTTATTATCATCTTCATTATCTTTGTTTGCTTTTTCTGTTATAATTACTGTGATTTGAATAAACATTTGTTATAATTATTCTGAAATTTTTATTATTTTACTGATTTTGAATTTTTGGTTAAGCATTTAAGTACTATACATGTAATTCATAATATTGAAGTAGATATTGATGTAAGTAAAATACTAAATTATATACAATACACTATTTTTTAATTTTTTTCTAATTTTTTTCAATTTTTATTATTTTTTATAAAAATCTACGGATATCCGTGGAGACCCGGGTCCCCGGCGGATATGGGGCCCCCGTTACCCGTCACGGGGATGGGGCGGGGACGGGGACGGATAATGGAGGCGGGGGCGGGGGACGGGGGGCATGTCCCCGCCCCCATGGGGACCCGTTGCCATCCCTAAGAATGAATGTGGAAAATGAGAAATTGTTGAATCAGCAACAACCAGCGTAGAGAATCGCACCTCAGTGGAAAAGCAGTGAAAAACCTGAAATTCAACAAAATATCAATCAAGCCAGTCCAAATAAATTGAAATTCCAGACTCAAGAATCATAATAGCATGTGACAAATGTTGATAAGAAAATCATAATTTTAATCTAAATTAACCTAATCAGCAAAAATAAATTTGATTAAATAAAATTACTAAAGTAAAAAATTTAAAATTTATTACTAATAATAAATTAACTTTAACATACATTGTCACCAGAGGTATATATGGTCCAGCCTGATCCGAATATTCGGTTCGAATTCGAATATTTTAAGGGCTAATTTAGTGTGATTTTATCGGGTTTAAGACTAAGTAAAAGTTTCAAAAATAGACGCGATCATTATTTAGGACCGGATTCGGATCAAGATGAACCCGGTTTTACCCGATCCATGTGCACCCTAAAAAAAACTAAAAAAGGTATACATATTTTAAATTAATTTTAATATTATAGTATATTAATTACAAGTTTATTGTTTTATTTTCAATCACACTTGTTAAATTAAAAAATAAATAAAAAAGTATCAAATTAAAATTTATGAATAAATTCAAATTCAAATATAAATATCAATTTCTCAATAACAAGCTTTTTCTTTATAAATAAGTGTATCATAAATAATCTTATTATAAATTATTTTTAAACTTTTAAAGATCCGATTTTCACTTAATTTAGACTCGATATAATTATAATCCAAAAATATTTATGTTTCATCAAATCTAGAATCAAATTAAAATCTAAAAAATAGACTCAATATTTATTTAAAATTAAATCTAAATTAAGACAATCTCGATTTCACCCTATCTATATACCCCTTAAAATTGTTAGGCATTTGTTATCAACAACCCAAGTGCCGAAGTTAAATATAAAAAGTTGGTCATTCAATATATATTTTCGATATCATATATAAGTGGGTTATATTTGGACAAATTCGACTTGAATTTTATGACACTAAACAATTTTTCATATTCTTAAAATATATATTAACTAATTTTTTTTATCGAAAATAAAGAAATTTAAAATTGTAATCTCTTAGATGAATATGTGACAATTATATCATTTAAATTATAATTCATTGGTTATTAACTAAATTTTTTTAATTTGAATATATGTAGCTGTTTATATATATAAAATATTTTTATGTTTTTATATAAAAATATAATTAAAATATATACATATATATATTATATTAAATAATTTGATATATCAAATAAACCGCACGATCTAACAAAGATCAGAGTTGTGTGGTGCCGCTTTTCGTATCTGTGTGTAATCCGCGTGTTCATATCAGCATGCAGCAAGTAATACGTACACTTTTATTCCATTAATTTTTCTTTCAATTTAATTTGAGGCAAACAAGCTAAGGTCAATGATATCAACAAAACGGTCAACAACCAGATTTATTTATTTATTTCTAGTTTAGCCGCATGCAATAAGCTAGCCGGCCACTTCTAAATAATGAAGTACTCATCACTTTGCATGGAACCAATAATTACGATATATACTCTATAATTATTACACATATACTATTTCGAAGTTATCAGTTAAAATTTAATAATTTAATTATAATCATATAATGTATATATTTTGTATCGAGTTATATACTACGTATACACTAAAATCAGCACTAAAATCAGTTATTAGTATAAAATATATGTTGAAATAAAATACATATTAAAAATAAATTAAACTACACATGTATTTATAAATAAATACATTAGTAATTGATTTTAATAGTTAATTTTAGCGTACAAAATATAAATAACATTTTTATTTTATATCTACTACTTTAACCATGTATAACATTATGTTTGATTTTGAGAATAAAATATTAAAATTAAAAATAAAAATATAAAAAATTATTTTTATATTTTGTTTGATAAAAAATTTAATATAAGATAAAATAAAGAATTAAATAATACAAATAATTATATACAAATATATAATAGTTAATTTTAATGACTAATGTAAAATACACAGTATTTTTATGAAAATAAAGGCCGTATGATAATTTTTATGTTCTCTTGACAACAAAATACCAAATGGTAAGACTTTATAATTGTCAGAAATTCCTTTCTCTTGTAGTTAACTTTTGAAATTGGATCACTAAATTTTAATACAATATATTAAAATTTATTTCGCATTATTATTTAATTAAATAATCATCACCAGCCAATAATAGATATTCAATAATGATTTTAATAATTAATTTTATGTTTTTTATTTCAAATTATTTAAGTGAAACAATATATATTTTTGAACAATATTAGAACATTATTTTTTTTAACTAATAGTAGTTAATTTTTTAAGATTATTTATTTAACTTAATTTATGAATTCTAAAAAGATAAGTAATATTAATTAATTAAAAACTAATTATCTATATATTTTAGAGGAGTGCTACACATACAAGTTATTTGGTTTACAAGTCATACAAGTTGGAAGAAACTTAATAAAAAGCACGCTGTCCCATATACGATTTTCACGGCGTGCTTCGCGTTCCTCATTCTCCTCCTCCTCCTCTTCCTTCTTCTTCTCCTTCTTCTTCTCCTACTCTTCTTTTTCTTCCTCTATGAAAACGAGTTTCTTACCAAATTTGTTCGATATCCTTAGTGCGTTCTCTCTTTGCCTTTTCATTAATTCGTTGTTTTATCTATGTTTATCATTGGTATTCTTACTTCGTTTTTTTTTTCGATTTTTATGGTTTCTGAAATCAAGCTTTGAAATCGTTTTAAATATAATGAAACTTTAGAAATACACCCAAACGATTACAGAAATACACCCAAACGATTACAGAAATACACACAAAGGATTTAAAAAATACACCCAAAATTCGTTGAAGTGCACCTTATGCATAATTCACAACTCTTCCTCTTTCTCCTCCTCATCTTCTACTGCTTCTTCTTCTTCTTCATTTTCTTATTTCATATTCTTATAATTCCTTTTGGAGGAAAAAATCAAACAAAGAAAAAAAATACATAATATTGTAAAATCAAAAGAAAAATAAGAAAAAACACGACGATGAAGATGAGACACTTCAAAAACGAAGAGGCACGGAAAAAGAAGAAGAAGGAGAAGAAAAAGAGAAGGCAGGAAGAAAGAAAAAAATGACTTATATGACTTGTATGTAAAATTTTTTTCTATATTTTATATTAAAATTCTCATATCACTTAAAAGTATATGAATGATATTTTTTTTTTTTTGACGTGCTTTAAAGATAAAACCTCCCAACCAGACGATTTTATTGTAATAAAAAATAAAAAAAAATATTTGAAAAAGGAAAGCGAGCATTTGAAAGAAGAAAAAACATAGGGTTGGACCGAGAAGGAAAAAGATTCAAAGGGCTAATAAGTAAAAATCACGAGGGTCAAAAGGTTCAACATGAGATTATCGACACTGAAATATATATTCAAAATCAGGTACGGTGTCACCTTTTGTAGTCAAAAGCAACGCGTTCCTCGTCCTATAAATACCACCTTACTTCCTCTCCACAACACATCACATACAACAACCAACTCCATTAATTAGATTACATACATACATGGAATTTTTAGGGTTACCTGCGACTCTTGTTGCCCTATTGGCATCATTTTGCTTCCTGTTGATCTTGATACTAACATATGCATGGTGGGTTTCCCCATTTCTAACACATAACAAGCTTAAGAGATGTGGATTTGTAGGGCCAAACCCAAGTTTCCCACTTGGAAACATCAAAGAGATGAAAAACAATAAGAATATTAAATCTTCCTCAGCATCAACCCATGATATACACTCACAAGTTTTTCCCTACTTCTCTTTCTGGCAGAAATCTTATGGTAAGCAAAAATAATAAATAATTAAATTAAATAATAAATGTATGATGGACCACCTATATATATATAATGATGTTTATGTATATGTAGGTAAGGTATTTGTTTATTGGCTAGGGACGGAGCCATTCTTGTACATTGCGGAGCCAGAGTTGTTGAAGAGAATTTCCACGGAGGTCATGGCCAAGAGATGGGGGAAGCCAAGTGTGTTTAGAAATGACAGAGACCCCATGTTTGGGAGTGGCTTGGTCATGGTTGAAGGCAACGATTGGGTTCGTCATCGCCACATTGTTGCACCCGCATTCAATCCCATTAATCTCAAGGTATCATACTTTTTCCTCTATGCAAGTTGCACTTTATTATATTAGTTAGGATTATGTTACGTGTACACCAAAATCAGTTATCAAAGTCAGTCATTACTATAAAATACATATTGAAATATAAATACATATTTAAAATAAATTAAATTACATATGTATTTATACACAAATATATTAGTGACTAATTTTAGTAGCTGATTTTGATGTACAAATAACATTTTTCTATTATTTATCTACACATAGTCCGCGTGTGCGTGCACGTCCATCTTGAAAAGTACGCATGCACTTTTACAAAGTAGCTGCGACTCTTTTTCTATTGGTTTGCCACACACATAGTTGGTATATTTTAACTAGCAAATTGAATTGAACAAATCAAGGACAGAATTTCCTAATTAAGGAAGTTACGAAGAAACTAAACATTTTGTTTTAATTGAATAGGCGATGGCAAGCGTGATGAGTGAGTCGACAAATGAAATGATATCTCGATGGAGCAGCCAAATTAAGATCGGAAAACACGAAATCAACGTGGAGAGTGAGGTCATAACCCTCGCCGGAGAGATCATCGCCCGAACTATCTTCGGCTTGAAAGACGAGAGCGCTAGAGGCATTTTCAACAGGCTCAGCGCCCTTCAAATGACTCTCTTCAACACCAATCGCTACGTCGGGGTTCCATTCGGCAAGTACTTCAAGGTCAAGAAAACCCTAAAGGCCAAGAAATTAGGCGAAGAAATCGACCAGCTCTTGTTGTCTATCATTGAAGCTCGCAAGGCCTCGCCCAAGCCCAAGGGTTCTCAGAACGATTTGCTGTGTTTGCTGCTCCAAGAAAATAAGCTCACGACGAGGGAGCTTGTTGATGAATGCAAGACCTTCTTTTTCGGCGGCCATGAAACCACTGCGCTTTCTCTCACCTGGACTTTGCTGCTGCTCGCTATGCATCAAGATTGTCAGAACCAATTGAGACATGAGATTCAACAACGTCTTGCTCAACACAATCACGTTATTGATCTCGCCATGCTCTCTAGCTTAACCAAGGTAATTAATTACTAATTACTTCAAGCGCGTGTGCAATTGAAGCATGTGATTTAATTGCTGAATTATTGGGGAACATACTGACCCACTTTGTCATCTAAATTGAGAGAATGTGTCCCACTAAGCACTTTACTAGCATACTTTATAAAAATATTATAAAATTAAGTGTCACTTTCTTTCTACTTTTTAATTTCTCTATCAATTGCTTACCTGACATCATGCTGCATCTTATAACTAAAAAGCAACTTATATATTAACATTATTCGTTCATTAGAATTACTAAATAACTTGAAAAAGATCACATTATTAATTTATACTTTGATACATATGCAGATGAAGTGGGTGATGAATGAAGCTCTAAGGCTGTACCCTCCTTCACCAAATGTGCAAAGGCAAGCAAGAGACGACATTCAAATTGATGGTTTAACAGTGCCTAAAGGAACCAACATGTGGATTGATGTGGTGGCCATGCACCATGACCCGGAGCTATGGGGACACGATGCTAATGAGTTCAAGCCAGAGAGGTTCATGGAGGATGTGAACGGTGGATGCAAACACAAGATGGGTTACTTGCCATTTGGATTTGGAGGGAGAATGTGTGTTGGTAGGAACTTGGCATTCATGGAGTACAAGATTGTGTTAACTCTACTTCTCTCTAAGTTTAGTTTCAACATTTCTCCAACTTACCGTCACTCACCAACTATCATGCTCTCTCTAAGGCCTACCCATGGAGTCCCACTCATAGTTCAGCCCCTTTAGACCATTCAATTAGACCAAATTAAAGAAATACTCATTTTTAAAAAGTATATATAGAGCACATGCTTTTAATTAATTATTTCTAATACAGTTTTAGTTGGCATGGTCCCCTGATGTCTTCAGAATGAACTCAATTATATACAAGTATATGTAGTTTACAGGACTAATTAGTATGTATTTTCCCCACTGTTGGTTCTGGATTAATTGTTAGCTAACTAGAGTAGCCAAGTTTTTGGGGGATACATTTGTTTGTTTGGGATTTAATTATGCATCCGGTATGTATTTGTATGTTGAATGAGCCTGATCTATGTATCATGTATGTATTGATCAAAATTTAATATCATTCTTTATATTTCTCTTTCATATATTTATCTCATCTTGATTAGTTCTCTTACTTGATACTTATTAATTAGTTGTAGCTAGGTATGGTCTAGTGAAATATCGCTTGATCAAAAAACAAGTATTAGGCTCCTCATCAATAGAAGCATCCTTAATGTATTCACTACCCTAAAAAAACAAGCATATATATTTGTTGAGCCATCAATCAAACACTACTTTATGTCTCTCTTTAATTTATGGACTCGAATAGTAGTTATTTTGGTATTTGTATGGAAATTCGTTAGGTTTAAAAAAGAATTACCTGCTGACTAGATAGATTGATTTAAATAGTAAAATGACTATTTCACCTAAAAATTATTGGGATATGTAGCTAATTACCGATATTTTTAATAAATTATCAAAGTTGTTATAACGAAATAAAAAATTATTTGTGCATATATGATGAGAACTCATCAAATTTAAACCTCTTTGGTTTCATGAAAAATTGGCATGTTTATTATGGAAATCACGCATTAGCTTATAGAATAAAGTGTGTTGGCATGTCTGGCAGAAACGACAAATTAATTTATAGTTACAGTCATTGCTGCAACCTCATTTAGTCTTACATAGATTAAGGTAGGTAACTGTATGTATGTTGGGAGCTTATTAGATAGTAAATGCGAATCAATTAACAATGTCTAAACACATAGATGACGCCATAAGATATTATATTATTACATACATACAACAACTAATTACATTATATATTCCAAAAATATTATTTATACACTAAAATCAGCTACTAAAATCAACCATTAATATATTTGTGTATAAATACATATGTGATTTAATTTATTTTTAATATCTATTTATATTTTAATATATATTTTATACTAACTAATTTTAATAGCTAATTTTAGTGTACAAATAACATAATTCTATATATTCAATTGTCTATTTGTCTGCGATAAGAGTGAAATTCACTATTCAGCATGACATGTTTCAAAAGATATCAAAATGAAAATTAAGTTCTTCTAGAACACACACACTGTTAAGAGTATTGAGATGCCACATATTGAGATGCCACATAATAAGACATGTATAACATATTAGAATTTGTTAGAGAAATCAATTTAAAAAAAGCTGAGAAGTTACATCTAATAAAAAGTAGTTAGAGCTCATTCACTATAAGTACCAATGCACTGTAATAAACTAGTCAGTTCAGCTAATACAATTCATTTTCTAGAAAATTATCCTCATTCTCTCTTTTTTTCTCTCTCTTTCTCTCTCTCTCTTTCTCTTTCTCTCTCTTCTTTCATTCTTGTTCTTCATCTTCAAGAGTCTGATACTTTCACATGGTATCAGAGCTCAATGATCCATGAAGAACACTGCGCCAACACCAAAAGCTCCAATGAGCTTCCTCAATTAGAACAAGTTCACTGCGTTTTCAACCATTAAACTCAACGAGAACAACTACAAAGCATGAAAGAAGCAAGTACTAGTATGCATAAAGGTGAACAAGCTTTAAAGTTATCTTGATCTAAGGATGGTACCTGTTAGGTTTAGCTCAGAATCAGACAGACATGAAGAAATCGAAGCTCAAAGCTACACAGACTGGGAAGTGCAAGATCAGTGCCTTGTGGCTTGGTTAACAGCAACAATAGAGTCTAACTTTGTCAACCGTGTAATTGAGTACGATTATGCATACTAGATCTGAAATGTGTTGGGTGAATATTTTGAGTCTAGAGTCAAATCGAGGATTAAGCAGCTCAAGACTCAATTAAAGATACTCAAAAAGTACGATTCTCCAATATTTTGAGTTTGAGTCAAATCAAGGATTAAGCAACTCAAGACTCAGTTAAAGATACTCAAAAAGCATGGTTCTCCAATAACCGAATACATGGCGAAGATCAATCAAGTTGGTAATGTACTTAATGCACTTGGAGCTCCACTAACCAAGGACGAGTATATTGAAGTTGCACTGGGAGGGCTTGGCGAAGAATACAATGTTTTCATCACCGTGGCAACAACAAGGATTGAAGAGACGTCAGAAAACGAGTTTGAATCTCAGTTGCTCGCTTAAGAAGAATTAGTTAACAGATTTAGAAGGACGGAGCTAAGACCAATTCAGGCAAACATTGATCAAAGAGAAGATACTCCAGAAAGATTTCAAGGAAAAGAGTTCAACAACTACAGAAGAGGTTTTCGAGGCTCAAGAGGCAGAAGCTATTTCAGAGGCACAGGAAGGTCATCATGGTGGCAAGGCAGTAGATTGCAATGCCAACTTTGTGAAAAACTTGGCCATACAGTAGTGCATTATTTTCACAGGTTTAACCAAGACTTTATGAATCCACAAATGCAGCCCCTCAATGCAGCACAGCCACCTTCAGCAGCATTCACAATGGTATAAGTTCTCAAAACTCTCAACAAAGATTTCAAGAAGTGAAGACCCAGCCTCCCGCACCACTCAATCCTCAAACATTCCTTACACTGCCTTCAGCTCTCCCAGACACAGCTTGGTACCCTGATTCGGGTGCATCTCATCACATCACGTTTGACAAAATGAACCTCATCACAGGATCTGATTATGATGGCACTGAACAATTGTTTGGAGGTAATGGCCAATGTATGGGTATTAAACACATTGAAAGTTCATTCATGCATGCATCTTTATCTAACAGACCTTTCAAATTGTAAAACCTATTACATGTACCTAATAATCCAAAAATTTAGTAAGTGTAGCCAAATTTACCTTAGACAATAGTGTGTTTTTTTAGTTTTGGCCTATCTTTGTAATGTTAAATGTCAGATCTCCAAGAAAATCCTCCTTCAAGGATTGCTTAAAGAAGGGCTTTACAAGTTTGAAGGGATCGAAATTGGCCCAAGAACAAAGTCTGTACCTGTTAATCCTACTTGTTTCACTGCAAATATTATTGAAAACTCCAAAAATACATATGTTGAATCTGAAAATGAGTATATGCAAGCCATTGCTAATGCAAGTTCAGCATTGAATAATAAAGAGAGAGCTTATGCACCCTCTCACCTAGCCAAACTGAATTTTAATTCAACGGCAAATAAATTTGTTACAAGTCCAATTTCAATTTGTAATTCTGCCTCTCAATTGTCTATAAATACCTTAGTAAGTCCTATTTCAAATGCAGAAGCCCATGTCACTTGTGAAAGGATCGGTGATACAATCCAATTATGGCATAGAAAATTAGGACATCCATCTGATAAGGTGGTAACTCTAGTGATGAATCAATGTAATGCTTCAAGTTCTGATAATTCAATGAATAAAATTAGTTATGATCCCTCATTATGCAATGCTTGCTGTATTAGTAAAATTCACCAACTACCTCATCTTGAATCTCATTCTAACTATGCACCTTTAGACCTTATATTTTCTGACATTTGGGGCCAGCACCCATATACAGCAGATCAGGTTATAGGTACTATATCTATTTTATTGATGCAAACATAAAGTATACTTACACATACCTACTCAAGACCAAAAGCCAAGCATTTGAAGCATTTCAGCAATACAAGTCAACAATTGAACTCAATACTGGACTAAAAATAAAAGCCTTACAAACAGAAAATAGTGAAGAATATTTGTCCACACTATTCAAGCAGTTTTTGGTAAAAAATGGCATCCAACACAGACTTACATGTCTCTATACCCATCAGCAAAATGGCTTAGTGGAAAGAAAACACAAGCATATCATAGAAACCTCACTCACATTGCTAGCCTAAACTAACCTTCCTTTAAACTTTTGGGATGAATCAACCCTCACTGTCACTTACCTCATTAATAGATTACCCACCCAAACTCTTAACAACAAAACACCTTTTGAAGCCCTCACCAACAAAACTAGATTACAATATCTTACAACCCTTTTGGATGCACATGTTATCCGCTTTTCAAACCTTACAATGCACACAAGTTTGATCATAGATCCCAAAAATCCATTTTCATAGGTTATGCCCCCAACTACAGAGGTTTCAAATGCCTCCTACCAAATGGAAAAGAAATCATTTCAAGGAATGTCCTCTTCAATGAGTATGAATTTTCTTATAACAAATTCTTTAGGAATTAACCAATCCAATCCCTCCCTCACACCTCACCTTCCACCTTCACACCTTCCTTGCCAAATCTTCTACCTGAAACTAACTTCAATTCCACTCTTAAACCCAAAATTCTCCCACCTTCAGCCACCATCTTGCCCAACCAGCCCACCCCATTTTCCTCATCAAGGTCATCAGCAAGTCTTCCAGCACAACTTCTCACCTCAGCAGCAAGCACTTCTAGTCATTACAATGTCTCAACCACCCATTCAACATCAGAATCTTCAATTCGAGGCAACACCTCCACTCCTACTGCAGTAGCACTCCAAGTGACACTAACCCTTTACCCCACATCTTCTCCTCAACCACACCATCATACATTGCATACATTGAATGACACTTCCAATATGCTCAATTATATATCTGAATCATTATCTACTTCATCTTTTTCTTTGTCTATTAATCATAATTCTGATATCATTGCTGCTATTTTTTTTTCCTTGGAACTCCCTTAGCTGCAGATGTGCCCGAGCAGGCCCCAACTAAGATAGTTTTTCCTGCACTATCAACAGCTACTATAAATTACCATCCCATGTAAACAAGGAGCAAGTCAGGCATCTTCAAGTCAAAAAATTATGTAGCAGTGTTCAAAGAGGCTTCATTTCCACCCACACTCCTCACCATGTTTGCAAGCTCCAAAGATCATTATATGGGCTGAAACAGGCCCCTAAAGCCTGGTTTACCAAGCTGAAAATCACTCTCAACAAGTTTGGCTTCGACAACACCAGATCAGACACGTCACTCTTTACCAAATTCACACCTGCATCAGCGACTTATGTTCTCGTATACGTAGATGACATTCTAGACACAGGAAACTCTCAAGCAAAAATCACAGTCTTAGTCAACCAGTTATATGCAGTATTTTCACTAAATGACTTGGGAAAAATGAACTACTTTTTGGAAATTGAGGCAGTAAAGAATAGCGACCAGGTAATGATCCTATGCCAAACAAAGTATATCAAAGAACTCAGTAAGGATGCAAGAAGCCAAAGCAATACCTACTCCAATGGCATCTAGTCTGAAAGTCTCAGCGCAAGGTGGAGAATTGTTTCAAAATCCAGCACAATATAGATTAGTTGTTGGAGGACTCCAATATGCAACAATCACAAGGCCAGAAATCTCTTATGCAGTAAACAAAGTATCGCAATTCATGCACCAACCATTAGACAGCCACTGGAAAGCGGTAAAGCAAATTCTCAGGTACTTAGCAGGGACATTTTAGCATGAATTAAAGTTCCAAAAGTCTGATGAGAGTAGAATTTATGTATTCACGGACTCAGATTGGGAAAGTGATGTAGACGACAGAAAGTCAACAAGTGAATTTTGTATCTTTTATAGACAAATCTTGTCTCTTGGTCCAGTCGAAAGTAACATGTTGTATCAAGAAGTTCCACCGAAGCTGAATATAGAAGGACAGTTGCTGGACTTGCTGAAGTCATTTGGTTGTAGAGCTTGTTGAATGAAATGAGGATACCTTGCACCACCAAACCAAATCTATACTGTGATAGTTAGAGTGTTCTACTACTTTTAGCCAATCCAATCCTACACAATAAGAGCAAGCACTTTGAACTCAATCTCCACTTTGTTAGAGACTATGTGACCGAGAAGAGTCTACATGTGATCTATATTCCAGCCTAAGAGCAGATAGCAGATTGCTTAACAAAACCTCTGTCAAGTCCTACCTTTCAAAAGTTCAAATTGAGATTGAGAATTGCTGACAGAAGATGTAATGGCAGCAGGATAATTGAAAGCCTAGACAACAAAGTTGATGTTAATAATTCAGAAAGCACAATAGACAAGAAGGAACAAAGCACAGGTATCAGAAACTCAAATAGCAGGATTGATGTTAAGAGTATTGAGATGCTATATGACAAGACACGTGCAACATATTAGAGTTTGTTAGAGAAATCGGTTGGAAAAAAATCAAGTCAGTTACATCTAATTAAGAGTAGTTAGAACTCACTCATCACCATAAGTACCAATGTACTGTAATAAACTAGTCAGTTCAGTTAATACAACTCATTTTTTAGAAAATTCTCCTCCTTCTCTCTCTTGATCTCTTTTTCGCTCTTCTTTCATTCTTGTTCTTCATCTTCATGAGTCTGATACTTTCACACATCCATAATATTTGAGAGCGTATTATTTGATTATAAGTTCGATATCTTTGTTAATATACTATAATTTGATTTATAAAATATCAAATTCTGTTTTTTAACTTATCTATATCCTTAGCCATTTCAAATATTTTGTATTTGAGTAACTACTTGTGATAAAGCTAAGAGCCAAATTAAACATTATGATCTACTCATGAGGAGCACCACTTCAGAAAACTAAAAAAGCATCTTGTGATTATTTTTCGGCCAACATTTACTTGTGAAGAAGCAGAAGAGGCACGTTTGTAATGTTTTGTAATACTGTCATATATATATGTAGCTAGGCACTCAACAAAGATAAGTCCCATTACCGAAAACGTTTCTTTGCTATTCCGGAAATAAATTAAAGTAGGTAATAGGTTACTGGCCGACCAAATTATTTGTTTATATGGGACTAGATATTGCCCTATTAGCTGGTAATGATTTTATTTAATTTTTTTATTATTTTTATAAGTTTTCGGGAAATATGACAGTGCAACAATATTATCAGCCTTATATATATCATGAGTTCACTTCGCCAATTATGGTTATTAGACGAAAAAGGTTCCTACACGCATAACACGACATTCATATGATTGAAATATTTAGAGAGATTCTAAGCTACAACAAGATTAGTATTTCCATTATCAAACTAAAACTATCTAATTAATAAGAGAAATACAAAATAACTAACTGAATTTATAAGCCACAAATTTACCACATCGTAATAGAACTTAAAGAAGGCTCTCGCTACACATGGCCTATACATATATAATAATGTTGTGTTTGTTTTGTATTTATTTTGTAATTAATGTGATGTATCTGTTTGTAAGATTTGTAAAGCGAGATGATCCCGTGTATACACTCCGCGTTTTAAGATTGCACGAAGTACACAATTTTGTTCTTTTTTTATTTTCTGTTTGAGCAAAACAAAGTGGAGTTTGATCTTTCTCTGTCAAATGATATTGCGTTGACGACGTCATGTAGTGGTCAACCACCTTCTCTCTTAGCTTAGGATAGAGTATACCTTTCATTTTCATTTCGTACCTCTTTTTCTCCCTTCATCCTCCGCCGCAATTTGCCATCTTCCAAACACACCCACACATTCATTATTTTAATTAGACATGCGTTATTGTGTGAAATTTTATAAAGCATGTTAAGAGACACTTATAACTTTCAGCTTTTAACAAATTTTATTCTCTCTACCTTTTACCCAGTCAAAGGATATTTATTTATTGATAAAGTGTCTGTGCCAAGGATCCATTTAATCATATATATAATATATGTATAACTTGATGAATTAATAATTTTTAATTGGTGAACTCTATCATGCCCTCTGTAAAATAAAGGATAAATTATTCTTTGTGGCATATACAATGATTATTAATAAAGAGAAAGTATAAGGTATCAACGTATTATCTGCCAACTTATTACCAATAATAGTTAATTATTATATTTTAAACATATATATAAAGAGACACATCCAGAAAATATATCTATAAAGACATTTCTATTAATAAACATAGCCATAAAAAATACATTTTTATTAGACACATCCACAAAGATACTTCCATTAACACAGTTATAAATAAGAGTTGGCAGAAGTTGGCAAATATGATGTTGGTAACATAGCGGGATTGATTGATAAATTAACTTTCAACCAGAGTTCCAAAGTTCGAATAAGATCGTCAAATCTAATTGTTATTTCTAATACGATCGCTAAAAAATCCAAAAACGAGAGAGCTAAAAAACTGATAGAAATTTGTGATATATTAATTAAAAATGATGGTAATTGGTGCGTGAAAGAAGACACAAAGGTATTTTATTTTTTATTTTTTTTTAATTACTCTTAAATTATTTTTCAATCATTATTCAGATAATAAAAATCCTAAAATAATAATTATTGACTCATTATTTTTATGACTAACTAATATTTTTATTTGTGTTTGTTATATAGTTATACAAGGCTGTGAGAGTTGGTTATCTGAAGAGGAGTATCATTGTTGATCCTATTGAATTTTAAGAAAAATACAAAGAAGAAAATCTTAAGAAGAAAAGAGCTGAAAAATTAATAGATGTGCTTGTTGAAATGGGAGATTGAAAGCATATGAACAAGTTCAAAATCCTAACCTAATTGATTGAAAATGGTGATTGGATTTGAGAAGAATTATGGTTTTAAAATTGGAGAAGAAGAGGTGTATTTAGTAGAAATTATGAAAATGACACTATTATCAAGTTTTAAGAGAAACATCGCGTCAATTGAAAAAAAAAATAGAAGATAATGTAAATTTTGGAGTTCTAGTAGAAAAATAATTTATGAATAATTAATGTATATGTTACAAGGAGTAATTTATCTTTTATTTTAGAAAAGATAGAGTAGAATTCACCTTCTTAATTTATCTTTGATTCAACTCTAAACTTTCAGAATTATAAAAATTCTGAGAACAGTGTAAATTGATATTAATAAAAAAAAGCCAATCATTTTTAGTATAAATTAAAATTAATCACTAAAATTAGCTATCAGAATAAAATATACATCAAAATATAAAATATATATTAAACTAACGCAACATATATTGATCATCAATGTTTTATTAATTATCAAGGTTTTGTTTCTATTAAATAATTTTTTACAAGGCAAAAAAACATTTTGTTTGTTTCCTTTAATTTCTATCTCATTTTCCATACAAATTTGTGCTCTCTAAATGTTTTCACTCTTTATTTTTATCTTTGAGACAATTAGATTGATTGAGGATTAATCAATACTACATGTTTCTCTCTTATATTGATAGGCCATATAAAATAATTCCAAGATATCAGCACAAATACTTAGTTGGAAAGAAAAGCTAGCCCTTATTAGTCAGAATAATAATAAAAATGACAAATACTAATGGATTCTAGAAAAAAAAAAGTGTAACCGTTTCTGTAAATTAACTCTTCATTAAAAGTTAAAGAAACAAAACTAAAAAAATAAAACACTTTAAATTATAAATTTGAATAATTAATATAAAATATAATTAAAAAATACTAGAATATTATCAAAATTTATTGTTTTTAATCATTAGTTAATCATTAATATTAAAAAATATGGATTAAAGTATGTTGTTAGATTACTAAAATAAAAAAATTAAATTGATAGCTAAAAATGATAAATAAAAAAAATAAATTTTGATATTCTTTTAATACTTTTCTATAATAAATATAGAACTAAAACTTGTTTAATTAACAAACATATTCTTTAATAAAAAGTGTTTAAGGATATAGAAAATTTGCCCTCAAGAAAAGCCACAGTAATTAGTGTAAAAGAATAGTTATTTTATAAGAGCACTTTTGATAATGAATATTTGTATAAGAAAATGTTAAATGTATTATTTTTGATGCTATAAAAAGGTGTTGAAAGTGAATGCAAGGGTGAAAAACCGAAAAAGTACTTTAACGAAATAATAATAATGAGATTAAATGCAATATATACAAGGTTGACATGAAATGTATGTATTCTATTGTTTGAACATACACCACCTCAGCTTCTTATTATAAATAGCAATCCATAACACTTGGTTTTCGGCAACACAAGCAAATTAAATCGTAGTTATTAGATAAGAGAGTAGTTCACCATCATGGAAGTTTCAGGGCTATGTGGTATTGTTGTTGCTGCGTTGGCATCATTTTTGATGTTATTGGTCTTGATAGTAACATACGCATGGTGGATTTCCCCAATCCAAACACATAATAAGCTTAAGAGATGTGGCTTTGGAGGCCCAACCCCATGCTTCCCACTTGGAAACATCCAACACATGAAAAATATTATTAACAATAATAATGATCTCATCACTCTCACCCATGATATACACTCTCACGTTTTCCCCTACTTTTCCTCTTGGCAGAAATCTTTTGGTAATTAAGTACTCTTATTAACGTCCAGTCAACTTAACGTGAAATTAATAGTTAAAAGTCGTTAAATAATTTGAATAAATTTTTATTTAACGGCTAATATAATATTGCATTGTGTAATTTGATTATGACTAATAATGTATGTAGAATTCTTGAAGAAGATGTCGAAGGAGGTAGAAGCTAAGAGATGGGGAAAGCCAAATGTGTTTAGAGATGACAGAGAGGCCATGTTTGGGAGTGGGTTGGTCATGGTTGAAGGCAATGATTGGGTTCGCCATCGCCACATTGTTGCACCCGCATTCAATCCCATTCATCTCAAGGCCATGCTCACCATCATGCTTGCATCAACAAACAAAATGGTACAAGCATGGCTCTCACAACTAAACTCCGCTTCCGCCACAATCGACGTTGAGAGGGACATTGTAGCCACCGCCGGAGACATCATAGCAAGAACCATTCTCGGCATCGACGATGACCACAACGCCGCACAAGTCTTCCGAAAGTTGCGAGCTCTTCAAATGACTCTCTTCAACACCAACCGCTATGTTGGGGTTCCATTCGGGAAGTACTTCAACGTTAAGAAAACCCTAGAGGCCTACAAGTTAGGAAAAGAAATTGATGAGCTCTTGTTGTCTATCATTCAATCTCGCATGAGTCACAGATCATCCAAATCGAAGAGCGACTTGTTGGGTTTGCTGCTTCAAGAAAACGGTGATTCGCTAACAATGAGGGAGCTTGTTGACGAATGCAAGACATTCTTCTTTGGCGGACATGAAACCACGGCGCTTTCTATCACCTGGACATTGCTGCTTCTGGCTATGCATCAGGATTGGCAGAACCAACTGAGAGATGAGATTCAACACCTTCTTTCTCGCCACAACCACGTTATTGATCTCGCCATGCTTTCTGGTTTAAACAAGGTACGTATATTTATACACATCATTTTCTTTTTTTAATTAAATTAGAGTACTGCTAGGAACCAATGGTCTAGGCGTACGATGTGTACAACAGATTATATTGAGTTACAAAATAAACATCACTCATCCTAAAAGTTTCAGTTGATGAAAAAGGGTAACATTAATGGTTATATCTCTGATATTCTTTAAACATTCATTATACAAATATTCCATTGGCTCCTTATACTTTCTTATTAAATTATAGCTTAATTAATAAATTAAAGATTATGCATCAGATGAAGTGGGTGATGAATGAAGCTCTAAGGCTGTACCCTCCATCACCAAATGTGCAAAGGCAAGCAAGAGACGACATTCAAATTGATGGTTTAACAGTGCCTAAAGGAACCAACATGTGGATCGATGTGGTGGCCATGCACCATGACCCGGAGCTATGGGGAGAGGACGCTAATGAGTTCAAGCCAGAGAGGTTCATGGAGGATGTGAATGGTGGGTGCAAACACAAGATGGGTTACTTGCCATTTGGATTTGGAGGGAGAATGTGTGTTGGTAGGAACTTGACATTCATGGAGTACAAGATTGTGTTAACCCTACTTCTCTCTAACTTCTCTTTCAACATTTCTCCAACTTACCATCACTCACCATCTATCATGCTCTCTCTAAGGCCTACCCATGGACTCCCACTCATACTTCAACCCCTTTAGCTTTTATTACTTCTACTAAGTACCCTGCCATATCTGTGTGCTTCTACAATAATTGGAACATTGCACCCGCCCCCCCTAGTAAATTTTTCTTCTTAATCAAGAATGGAATCAAATTATGCATTACTTTGTATGGTATATTCTACATGCTGCACTATTAGTTAAGGGTTTATTTAAAAAAAAAAATTTAAGGAGTCAACACTTTTATTAAAAGAAGAATGTTAGGGTTAGTAATTTTTGTAATTTGTAGCCATCAAGTAATTATTAATGATAATTTTAATGGTATAAGATTTTATCTAATGGTGTGAGATTACTCACTTTTCTTTTACTGGTTACATGCTTTCCAAAATTTAATAAAATTGCTGACCCCTTAGACTTTTTCTTATTAAAATTTAATCAACACTTAACTAATAAAAAAATAAATAATCTCATATTGTAATTTTACATCATTAAAACTACTATTAATAACTACTTAATAGTTACAAATCACAAAACATACTAGTATATAGTATTTCTCTTATTTCTAAATGTCCTTTCTACATATTTTTTTATACATTTTATTTTTAGTATTAAAAGTAACTAATACAAATTGTTTTGTTTATATATATATAAACAATAATATAGACAATTTACATAAATAAAATGATTGAAGGAAAACGTTACGTAAATACAACATTTGCAAACTCTCCAGATGCAAATGCAACAAAAGCAATTGTATGTAATCCGTGACACCCTATAACAGTTTATGACCAAATTTTTTGAAAGCATAATCCGCTACATCCTATAACGAATTATGAGGAGAGTACCAAATTTTTTGAAAGCATAATCTTGCTATCACTACTTTCACCATGGATTTAGATGATCAGCTGGCGAGATTCCAATTCTATGCGAATTTTGCAGAGATCATATGGGGTGACGACGTTCATCAATACCAGAGTCTGATTCCAGGCGGCCCATCTGACCCTCCGGAGTATAGGCCACAGCCAGCGGATGTTCCATCACAGGTTCCTGAGACCCAGCTCCCGATCGACCTGAATGAGTCCGCAGGCAGTCCATACGACACTTGGTTCGACATGGGGGGACGCCCCCATCTACATTTGGAGTTGGGCTATAGGAGGCTCCACCCAGAGATCTGCGAACGGCCAGAGTTAGGTGTTCGACTCGATGTGACACAGGCTCGCACCTACTTGGTCCATTCGGGGGCTACTATAATGTTGATGGTGACTAGCAGTAGCGCCCATTGTCTTAGTTCCGACCGTTATCATTGTTTGAATTATGACTTATTTATTTTTTGTTAGGGTTAACGACTTGTAACAGTTATATTTTGTATGACTTATGTAGTTAACTTATTTTGTATTAGTTTTAATGTCTGGTGGCTATTATTTTTGTATAACTTATTGCAAATGACGACTACATTTTGTATCAATTCGTACATTTTGCATCATGTGTTGTTACTATTACACAGATTTATATAATGAGTCACTCTCCTCATAATCCACTACAGAATGTAGCAAATTATGCTTTCAAAAAATTTGATTATAACTACTACAGGATATAGCGTTTTATGTTATGCATGCTCTCAACGTAATCCGTGAAAAAGTATAGCAAATTACGTGTATTTAAATTCTGTTATAAAATGTCGTAAATTATCGATTATATACATTTATTTTTGTTGCATTTGTATTTAGAGTTTATCAATATTATATTTGTGTAATATTTTCTTCAACCATCTTATTTGTATAAATTGCCCAATAATATCCATTGCATGCATATATAACCTGAGACTGAGAGAATGATGCAATGACGATGTTGACAGGCAATACATATGCGAGGTATGTAGATTTAGATCTCTTCGTTTTCAATGCAATTATCATTTCGACATTCTGACACTCTTCTCCAATATCATCATCATACACCTAATCATACCAATAATACGTACGGACCATCAAACCACTCTTCTCCATATCCATCTCATTTAGTAACTAGTCTTTCATCATGCTTCACACTTCTAGAATGCGAATCATGAGGTTAATTCACGTTACAAAATATATTACCCCATTTGTCATACTTTGTCTCTGGACTGCTTTCAGTCACGTTTATTTTTAATTACTATTTTAATAATTTATTCTTAATACATAAAAGTAGGTATATAAATATGCATTATATTATTTTTGAGATATTTTTTTATTAATGTCATATCAATAATATTGCTTACTTAGCATAATTTTAAAATTAACCACTCAATTCTTACCAAATCAACTATTATTTTCAAATCAATAAAAAATAAAATATAAAAATAAAAAACTAAAAAATAGAATCCAATAACTTTGTAACCTTCAAATATATTGAATTCATATTTCTATATTTATTATATCTTACCGTTATAAACAATACAATAAATTTATAACCGCAACAATTAATTTATAAATTAAAAATTTTAAAAATGAAAATTATATTTTATTATTATAATTATGTTTATTATAATTATTTTAATTTTTGCCAATGAGTTATACCTCAAATGGCATAATCTCCCATATTGGTCGCGAGTTCGAGTCTCTGTAACTTTGGTAAAAAAAAATAATCATTTTAATTTTTAGAAGTAACACTAGGTACAAAGAACTATTATTGTAGTTTTTACTTATTATTAAAAACAAATTCTATTTTATTTTACCAATATAAATTTTAAAAAGAATATTTGAAAATTAAAAAAAATTTATTAAAAGAGTATCAAAACGAAACCAAAAAATATGATATTAGACATACATTTTCATATTAGATACAAATAAAAAATTAAAAAATAGAATCCAATAAATTTCTAACCTCCAAATACATTGAATTCATATTCCTATATTTATTATATCTTACCGTTATAAACAATACAATAAATTTATAACCGCAATAATTAATTTATTAATTTTTATAAATAAGTAATAAACATTCATATTACAAATGTCATAATAATATTATTAATCATAATAAATTTTACGTTATAAGTATTTAAATTCCATACCATTTAAATCATGGTTCTGAAAATCGAACCGGACCAACCGGTTCAATTGGAATAACTAGGAACCGGCACTTAACCGGTCCGAATAACGTCAAAAACCGACTAGCAAAAAACCGATAGAAAAACCAGTCGAACCGACGGTTAACCGGTGAACCGAAAGAACCGTCCGATTTTTAGCGGTTTTTTGTTTGAAAGCTAAGATGCTAAACGACGTCGTTTTGGCGTTAAAAAAAAATAAAAAATAAAAGAAAAAAAACACGTAAATGGAAAGAAGCCCTAATAGCAATCAGTTTCCACTTATTTGAGAACCCTCCATGCCCTGCCCCAATACCCCCGATTTGCCATCCTAGACCCCACCCCTCTCTTTCTCTCTGAAAATTGGAGAACCCTAATCCCCAAACGGCCAAACTCTTCTCCTCCGAACTTCAAACGCAGCCTGTACCCACCATTTCTCTTCGAAGTCATCGTCACTCTTCTCCTTTGCACAGATGGTGGGTGCGGTGCCACGTGTGGAAGGCTGGAAGCTCTGTTCGGTGGAAGTTCGAACGCAGCCCGCAACCGCCATCCCTCTTCTCATCCTTCCTCATTTCGCCGCCGTCGTAGGAAGGTCTCCTACTCTCCTCTCCTCTCATCGTTCTAGGTCATCGTCTCCTCTGTTCGAGCTCTCTCTCTCTGTCTTTGCTGGTAGTTCCCACTCCTCCGTCGCCGTCACTACCTTTCCTCCCTCACCGCCAGTAAGCACTGTTGCTTGGAATTATTTTTGCTTGTTTTGTAATTTGTACTGTTATTAATAATATTGAATTGCTGAATGCTGATTTGCAGATTTTGTTAATACTGGATTTGCTGATTTTGTTAATACTGGATTTGCTAATTTTGTCAATTTGAACTGGCTTTACTGATTTTTGGTTGCTGAATGATTCTGTATTTTTTTCTGAGTTAATTTTGGTTATGTTTTTACACTTCAGGCTCTCATGTTTTTGCTTTTCTTTTGTGTTGATGTTGAAAATACAATTCTCACAGTGGATAGAGTAAGTTTCTAAATCCAATAAGAAAGCAGTTAATAAAGCATTGTTAGGTGCAAAAGAAGCTATGCTTGGGATTAGATGAGGCTGCAGGTGTTCCTGTAAGTTCTTTTCATTGATTTTACACTTATATTATGCTTCTTCTGTCTGAATGATGTTGATTATAAATGGTATCTGCTGCTAGTAACTACTGTTTCTTTGCAGTTCATACAGATTGAACTAGAATCACAAACAAAACTTTTGGATGCTACACTGAACTTGGAAGGAGTGTTGTTGGCTAGAGTTCCAATAGCATGAGGATTTGATGTTGTCTTTGCTGTTACTTTAGGAGATTCAAGCAGCAATGTGAAAAAAAATATGGAGCTTACTCAATGTTATTTAATATTTGAAATTATTGAATTTAATTATTTGAAATTGTATATTAAATTTTTAATAATTTTATTTAATATTTAATTAAACCGGTTGAACCCCGGTTGAACCCTGGTCAAACCAGTGAATTATTGAACCAGTGACCTACCGGTTTATTGACCGATCCGGTTCTCGCAACCTTGATTTAAACTACATATATAAGTCTCTTATTACTATTCCTTCACATGACATCAAATTTAGCACAAAAAAATTTATTTTCGAACTGCAATGAGAATCTAATGATCAGGTATGACAAAAAAAATCACAACATGCATCATACATTCATACTTACTCAAATACCATATACCTATTGATAACATAAATTGAATATTGGAATAGAAAAAGATCTTCACAATTTTAGCAACTATATAAAAAAAAGAAATAACTATATTTGTGCCACATGTAATCAAACACCACAATATCCAACAATAAGGTAACTCTATATACTTTTCGTAATCTCATCTGTCAAATTATTAGTTGCTAGCCCAATACTTATTTTAGGTTCAGAATTCAATTAAAGGTTTTAGATCAAAGTATTACAACAACTTTTGTACTATTTGATGGCGACGCAAAAAACTTATTGGGCACAACTGCTTCAAATCTAATGACATTTCAGAAAAATAATGACATTGAAGCACCACCCCATCAAGAGATTAAGGAGGAAGAAAATCATACAAATTCAAGATACATCTTCGAAAGAAGAACATACATACCTAGATGGAACCAAATAACACAATAGAAAGTGCATCAAACTCAACAATTCATAAAGAACATGTTTTCTCAAGAACCTACGACAAAAAGAAGAAAGCATCAACTCTAACAACCAACAAAAAAAGGAGGACGAGTACCACATAAGATGACTAAGTCCATCAACTAAAACAAATGCAAAAATCAAACCACCAAACAAAAAATGTCACTTTGTACAACTCTAACATCCAAATTTTTTGTACTACAAATTATTTAAAATAAAATACTTTTTAAATTTAACTTCAATTTACACATATTTAATGTATTTCTACAAAATATAACCATTTTTAATATTTATTATATACTATCATTAATTTATCGTCCCACGCATTGCGCGGATCTCATTCTAGTTTGAAGGTTGTGTTGGGCTTAGAAAAGGGGGGTTGAATCTATGCCTTTCTTTTTTAAGTTGCTATTATGACCTTTTAAAACAGAATTACAATTCTGATTCTATTTGAACTCAGCAGCGGAAATTTATGAGATAATTTATTTTTGTCTCATGAATATCAGAAAACAGAACTTCGCAGAGAAGAGAAAAGCGAACACCAACATGTATCCTGGTTCGGTTGCCTTGTGCCATGCAACCTACATCCAATCTCCTCCACAATTATGAAAGAATTTCACTATAGTTAACAGAATTACATACACCAATTTCACACTCAAGTTCTATCCTAACTTGACATTGGCTATGCTAACTCCTAACTATTCACTCTTAATGCTAACCCAACTAAGAAAGGGATACCAAACAGGTACAAAATTCAAGACACTTAGCCAACCTAAAGAAATCAGAAAAATAACTCTAGTCTTTTCTCTCAAGTGTATCACTCAGCCTTTTTCCACTCATGGCTTTTACTTGAGCTTTCTCACAATGCCTTTTCTCACAAGAAATTACAGAAAGATAAACTTGGAAAAGTACATTACAATCAATAAAACATGAAAGAACAACAAGCTTCTTTTTATCTCCTTGCATGTTGCTTGGTTCTTCTTCCAAGGTCAATACCTTGAGGCTTGAGCTTCACCAACCCACATGTTCACTTTTCCTCTTTAATCCTCAGAGTAGAAACTTTCCCTCTGAGTTCCTCATCTTGACCGAAAGCCACAAAGCAGTAACCATAGAAATCTTCTCATGATCAACTTGATCTTAGCCATTGAAAAACTACTTGGTCCCCAAGTATCACTTGTGATCATAGATGTGAAACAGAATAGCGCAGAGAACAACTTTTCCTTGAATACCATTTAAGGATAGAGCAGAGAGTTGGGAAGAAGAGATGAGATCGAGTTGCATGTATGAGGAAAAGATTTACCTATAACCTAAGCTTGATTTGGTTTGGATTTATTGAGATGACTTCTGCCTTTCAAGCTTAGTTTCTCTTTCTTGCTTCTTTGGTGATTTGCTTGGTGAAGAAGCTCTTTCACTCTCGTTCTCTTTCTTACTTTTCTGAAGCTGATTTGACTTGGTCAGAGAGAAGAGATACGTTGCACATTTTGGAGGAGTGAAGAATTCAATCTTACAAGAGAAGCTTTGTGGGATGGATACGGGCTTGGATCGGTTTGGTTCATGTAACGCGTTTGGCCCATCTGATTTATTTGGCTTCTATCTTTTTGCTTTTTCTTGGGCTTTTG
Organism: Arachis duranensis; assembly: GCF_000817695.3. Classification (NCBI taxonomy): domain Eukaryota; kingdom Viridiplantae; phylum Streptophyta; class Magnoliopsida; order Fabales; family Fabaceae; genus Arachis; species Arachis duranensis. Next base: position 108,741,055 of record NC_029780.3, on the reverse strand, counting down.
ATTTTTGCTTTCAGCCCAATCATCCTTGCTAATTGCTTTTTATTCCATTTGGGCTATTGAAATTTTGGCCTACAACAATAAACAATTAGTAAAAATAAGTACAATTAATCAACACCAATTATTTATTTTGCCCAAAAATAATGTTTGTCATCACTAATTAATTTAGTTAATTTCTTAACTCAACATAGTTTTATATAAATTCGGGTATAAAGAATTCTTTTCATAAAGTGTTGGTCTAAGGAGTGATTTTAAATCTTTTATATTTTGTTAGATGTTTAATATCGACCAAGAATATGGTGCCAATAACTTTTATAAATGTGAGATAATTATTAGTTACTTACTTAGGGTGAGTTAATTTAATATACTATATTAAAATTTAGCCTAATAATCTTAAAGAATGTAAGAATCAAGATGGAAACTAAAATATAGTCAATTTTATGTTAAAGTTGATAACTGAAAATTATTAGATAAAAATTTAATCAAATCGATTTAACTATTTAACTGTTCTTAATTATTAATTTTACATTAAGTTAGTTGAACCTGAATTTTTACCTAAAATTAATTCTGATTATGATACCAGAAATTAATTATAGAGTGACGATAATTTTTGCACGGAGAGGGGGAGGGGCTAAATAATTAACATTTCCAACCTTAGTGAAAATAAATATTGTTCATACCCTGGCCCAATGATAAGGCACAGAACCCAACGAAAGGCCCAATCCAAAGGATTGAGCCTCGCCCTATACCGACCTTCTCCCTACGAAGTCGGTTCTCACCACGACATACCCCAAAGAAGTCGGGGACGAAGATTAGCTGGCCGATAAACACTCATTCAAATGAGTAACTGCCCCTAAAATCTCTCTACCCACTTCCAGAAGCCATATCGTAACCTCCCTAAGATAAAGGGACGGTTATACACCCTAAAAAGTGGAACTACTCCAACGGTGGTTATTGATTCACCACTATAAATACACTGACATCCCTCAGGTATCTCTAAGTTCCAATACATTCTGAACCTGCTTAACCTCATGCTGACTTAGGCATCGGAGTGTCTTTGTAGGTACCACCCCCCATTCACTCGTACTCACAAGTCGGACGGAAGCCCAGAAGCACGATTCTCTTCGAAGGTTTCTCTCCACTAATGATTGGGCCAACCTAACGAGTCAAGCCCATTACCTCCGGTTACCCAACAAAGCGTGTTTGGAAATTCAAGATCTGCCCACAGAGGCAGTTATCATGGGATTAGTAAATGGACTTAGGGAAGGACCCTTCTCACAGTCCATATCAAAAAGGCACCCGACCTCTTTGAGTGATGTACAGGAGAGAGCGGAAAAGTACATCAACATGGAGGAAAATGCCAGACTGAGAGAGTCGAGTTGGCGACCTGGACACCCTCCCTTGATAAAAGAGAGGGAGAGGGAGCCCAAGAAGAAAGAAGACCTCGGTCTCGATAGACCCAGGAAATATCACTCTTATACTCCTCTAAAGGTCTCTATAGTGGACGTATACAGAAAAATTTGCAATACTGAAAGGCTGCCGCCTCCCAGGCCCATTAGAAATAAAAAAGGGGGAAGTCGCAGCGATTACTGCGAGTACCATAAAATATATGGTCACTCAACAAACGACTGTTACTACCTCAAAAATGTGATAGAAAAGTTGGCCAGAGAAGGCCGACTTGACAGATATCTCATGGAAAGGTCGGACAATCATGGGAAGAGAAAGCGAGATGACGCAGATAGAAGATACCCACCACCGCAGACTCTGGAGAGACATATACATATGATCTCAAGTGGATTCACGGGAGGGGGACTCACCAAGTCCTCTCGCAAGAGACACCTCAAGCAAGTCTACCAGGTCGGGAGCGAATCGCCCGACCTTCCCACCATCTCATTTACAAAGGAGGATGGGCAAGGAGTAATCCCTGGACACGACGATCCAGTGGTGATAACCATGATCCTAGCCAATGCCCATCTCCACAAAACTCTAGTAGATCAAGGAAGCTCGACGGACATCCTTTTCAAACCCGTGTTTGACAAGCTAGGGTTGGATGAGAGGGAGCTAAGAGCCTACCCCGACACCTTATACGGGCTAGGCGAGACGCCAATAAAGCCACTGGATTCTTACCCCTTCATATTACCTTTGGAAAGGGGGAAAAATCCAAAACTCTGAGTATAGACTTCATAGTCATTGACGTGGGGTCAGCATATAATGCCCTAATCGGGGTGCAAGGGCCAAAGAAGAGTTGCGACCATAGCCAAGAGGAAAAACTGAGGAAATACAAGTCGGCAAAGAGGAGGGAAAAAATACCAACATAGGAGCCAACCTAGGGGAAACCCTGAAGCAAGGGTTGACTAAGCTCCTAAGAGACAATTCTGACCTCTTTGCCTGGAAATCCTCCGACATGCCTGGGATAGATCCCGAGCTTATGTCCCACAAGCTCTCGGTGCATCCAGGATCCCGACCTGTACAACAGCGAAGGCGCAAGCTCGGCCCGGAACGAGTCCTAGTGGTGGAGGAGCAAGTACAGGCACTCCTAGAAGCCGGCTTCATCAGAGAAGTTAAATATCCAACATGGCTAGCAAATGTAGTGCTAGTCAAAAAGCAAAACGGCCAATGGAGGATGTGCGTCGACTACACCGACTTAAATAAGGCATGTCCCAAGGACCCTTACCCACTCCCAATTATTGATACTCTAGTAGACTCTAGCTCGGGGTATCAATACTTGTCGTTCATGGATGCCTACTCGGGATATAATCAAATCCCTATGTATGAGCCAGACCAAGAGAAAACATCGTTTATCACGCCCTGAGCAAATTTCTGCTACGTGGTCATGCCATTTGGATTAAAAAATGCAGGGGCCACATACCAAAGGCTGATGAACAAGGTGTTCGTCCCCCCACCTCGGGAGCTTAATGGAAGTCTACGTAGACGACATGCTAGTAAAAATCAAGGAAGAAGCTGATCTCTTGACAGAACTCTCGCAAGTCTTCGACACCATAAGGTTACACGGGATGAGGCTAAATCCCGCAAAGTGTACCTTCGCAGTGGAGGCCAGAAAATTCCTAGGGTTTATGCTGACGCAAAGAGGGATTGAAGCAAATCCCGATAAGTGTTAAGCTATACTGGAAATGAAGAGCCCGACTTGCTTAAGGGATGTTCAACAACTAAATAGCCGACTTGCAGCCCTCTCCAGGTTCTTGGCAGGATCAGCATTAAAATCCCTTCCACTGTTCTCTTTATTAAGAAAGGGATGCCAGTTTGAATGGACTCCAGAATGCGAAGGAGCGTTCCAGGAGTTCAAAAGGTTCTTGAGCCAACCTCCAATCCTAACCTGACCTCTAGTTGGGGAAGATCTCGTCCTATATCTGTCTGTAGTAGACAAAGCTGTCGCATCAGCCCTGATAAGGGAGGACGAGGTCGGACAACATCTAGTGTACTTCATCAGCAAAGTTCTATAAGGCCCCGAACTAAAGTACCACAAACTGGAGAAATTTGCTTACTCCTTAGTAATAGCCTCACGGAGGCTACGACCTTACTTTTAAGCTCATACGATAAGAGTCCGAACGAACCAACCCATGAAGCAAATCCTCCAAAAGACGGATGTTGCAGGGAGAATGGTTCAATGGGCAATAGAGCTCTCCGAGTTCGACTTGAAGTATGTAACTCGGACAGCAATCAAAGCCCAATGCCTCATGGACTTCATAGCAAAATACGCGGGAGATCAAGAGAAAAAGCCAACTGCATGGAAACTTTATGTAGATGGATCCTCAAATAAGACAGGAAGCGGTGCAGGCATAATACTGGCTGACGAAAGGGGAACCCAAAAAGATGTATCCCTCAAATTTGAATTTCCAGCTTCAAATAATCAGGCAGAATATGAAGCCCTAATTGTAGGATTGAAGCTGGCAGAAGAAGTCGGTGCAACAAAAGTGATGATATACAATGACTCTCAAGTGGTGACCTCCCAGATAAATGGAGAGTATCAGGCTAAAGACCCGAACATGAAAAGATACTTGGAAAGAACTCTGGAGTACCTCAGGCACTTTGTGGAAACCGAGGTTAAGCACATAACCCGGGATCTCAATAGCAGAGTAGACGCCTTCTCCAAGTTAGCAAGTACCAAGCCAGGAGGGAATAATAGAAGCTTGATCCAGAAAATTCTCCAAGAACCTCTGTGGTAAAAGTAGAGGACAAACGAGATGTCCTTGAGGTAACTGGGCTAAACCTCGGGATGAATCCCTTGGTCGAATACCTAAAATTTGACATCCTCCCCAAAGAAGAAAAAGAGATTAAGAAAATCCGGAGGGAAGCACAACATTACACTCTGGTGAAAAATATCCTTTATAAAAGAGGAATATCAACGACATTGTTGAAGTGCGTACCGACCTCAAGGACCACTGAAGTACTAGAGGAGGTTCATAATGGGATCTGCGAAAACCATCTCGGAGCCAGGTCGCTAGCTAGGAAAGTAATCCAAGCCGGATTCTACTGGCCGACCTTGCAGAAAGATGCCACAGAATTTGTGAAAAAGTGCCAGCCATGCCAAATGCATGCAAATTTTCACGTGGCTCCCCCCGGGGAGCTCATTAGTATAACTTCTCCATGGCCCTTCGCAAAGTGGGGAATGGATTTGTTAGGTCCTTTTCCCCAGGCGCCAGGACAAGTCAAATACATAATCGTGGGAATAGATTATTTCACAAAGTGGATTGAAGCAGAACCATTAGCCACTATCACAGCCCAAAGAAGTCGGAGGTTCCTCTACAAAAATATCATCACAAGGTATGTAATACCTTATTCCATTACTACAGATAACGGAACCCAGTTCACCGACTCCACCTTTAGAAACCTAGTGGCCAGTATGAAGATCAAACAGCAGTTCAGCTCGGTGGAACATCCCCAAGCAAATGGACAAGTCGAAACAGCCAACAAAGTCATATTGGCAAGGCTAAAGAAAAGACTACAAGATGCAAAAGGAGCCTGGACAGAGGAGCTCCCCCAAGTGTTGTGGGCTTACCAGACGACACCACAATTTGCCACTGGAGAAACGCCCTTCTGACTTGTCTATGGTGTAGAAGCTATGATACCAGTGGAAATTAGTGAACAAAGCCCAAGGGTGATCCTCCATGATGAAATCGGGAACATACAGGGGTACAAAGAGGAACTTGATTTGCTCCCCGAAGTCCGAGAGCAAGCCCAGATAAGAGAAGCAGCATTGAAACAAAGGATGACTATCAGGTACAACAAAAAAGTCACTCGAAGGAGCTTCACCCCAAACGACTTGGTCTTAATCAGAAATGACATAGGAGTCAACAAGTTTGGGGAAGGAAAGCTCGCCGCTAATTGGAAGGGACCATACAAGATTAGGGAAGTCCTAGGAAAAGGCTATTATAAGGTGACCGACCTAAATGACACCGAGTTACCAAGGTCGTGGCATGCTTGTAACATGAAAAGGTACTATAGTTAAATGCAAACTCTATTCCCTGATGTACTCTTTTTCCAACTTCACGATTTTTTCCCAAAAATCAAAGGGTTTTTTCTGAAGAAGGGTTTTTAACGAGGCATCACAGTAGAGACTAAGAGGGAATAGATTATTAAAAACCCTTAGTAACAGTAAGGTACCTTCCCAAATAAATAAAGATCTTTTACAATATCTCTTATAAATTCCTTCTCGTTTGTTTTTCTTTCTATGAAACGCGCCGACTTAAGCTCGACAAAGCATGAAAATCCCATGAACCGACTTAGATGGTCGTCAGGATAAAACGACGAGGTACAAGTCAGTGTAAAGAGGTTATAAAGGTTGATCATGAGAAACTCGGAGACACTCCGACTCATAAGTCGAGATGAAAAATCGAGTAGGAGAAAAAACGCATCGCAAAAATAACCTAAGTCATAGGAACTCAATGAATCAAAAAATTGAGTATAAAGGAATACCAAAAAGAGATCGAAAAACCTATTAAAAAGCCAAAACTAAAGGCTGTCCTAAGCCCTTAAAACAAAAAGGCTCAAAAGGGACAGACAGCCTAGAAAAAGGTTTTCAAAAGATCAAATGGGTTTTTCAAAAATGCCAAAATCAGAAAAGCATGCACACCAAAAGGTAACTAAAACCCTTATCCAAAAAAGGGTATTTTTTGTTAAACTTAAACCCTTATCCAAAAAGGGTATTTCTAAGTATTTTTTGTTTACGGCCTTAAGAGACCAAGGAAAATGTCAACCAAGTCACCACCACAAACATAAAAAAAAGAGTTTAAAAAAGAGGGGACCCACAGGCCGGGCCCCCATATAGCCAACAAATTTTTTAGAGAACATCACCACCAGAGTCGGGAAGAGTAGTCGGAGCGCCATCAGGACCAAGGAGAGAAGTGTCCATAGGAGATGGAGAGGAGGTTCTGTGAGACCTCGAGGAACTCGGAGCATCCTTTGGACGAGGAGGGGACTCAATGATTCTCTCCCCCCGAGTCTTCAAATCTGACTCAGAGACAACCTCGAGAGCAGGAGGAGAAACTATGGAACCATCAATGACGACCTTGTCAGGATCCAAAGGAGAGAGATCCAGGTCGGGAGCAAGGACTCCGACCTGCTCCTTAAAAATCCTCCAGGCCTCCTCGGCTCCTTCAGCAATAGAGTCCTCCAACTCGGCGTAAGCATTCAGAGAATTCAACAAGTCCTTCCTCACCTCCACGAGGTCCTTGAACAAGCTCGAATAACTCTCCTGCGCCTTCTTCCTCAAGCCCTCCTCCATATTGCATTGGACTTGTAACTTGCTCTCCTTCTCCCGAAGGCCATCCCTCTCCTCCTTCAACTTAGCGACATCCTCCTTCAACTCCTTCTCATGTTTCTAATATATGAGAAGCCTTTCCTCCAACTCTTCAACCCTCGAGGTTGAATCCAGAGAGCTAAGAGGAGTCTTCTCAAAAATATCAAGAAACTTGGTGCACACCGCCGCCGCCCTGATATTCTCCTGAGCTAGAATAGTGAGGTGGTTCCAGATAGAAACATCATCCATACCTATACGGGTATGGGGATAGATGTATTTTCGGATAAATGCAGGAACATCCACCTTAGCTTCACCTTCAAAAGAAGAGCTAGACTCTAAAGTCTTATGCTTCTTCTTCTCTGGCTCAGGAGAAGGTCAGGGGGGAGGGGGCGGCTGAGAAGAAGCCGAGGAGGAAATGATGATGGGTTGAGAAGGAGTCCCCAAACTTCGGGAAGAAGGGGAAGGAGGAGGAAGAGGAAAGCTAGTTACCCTGGCGCTGCCAGCCCTGGCACGGGACCTCGCCTTGGCCTCCTGGACTCTCTGGTAAGATTCACTGAAATTCTTCTTCGCCATTTCTGTAAAAAAAAAGCAATTAGTAGCCAAAAAAGTCAGAAAAGTTGACAAAAACAAGTCGCAAGTCGAAAACAAAGCCGAAAAATAAAAGCTACCTAGTTGTGTCTGGACAAAGGTCGGCGGCCCCTGGAGAAATTTTTTGGTATCTAGATATGAGGCCCTCCCCCACACTTCTCGAAGGAACCCCACAATGGCTGCCTCCACTTCATCTAGATCGTCCAAACCATATTTCTCATAGGGGGAGGCCTCTAGCCAGTACAGAGGAAAGCGAGGGGAAGAACTCTCGTCTAAGAAGAAGGGGTGGTGACCCTCTACGCCTTGAACTTTGAAAAAATAATTTTTGAAGTCATGGGAGGATTCATCAAAAAGGGTGAAAACTCTCCGACCTTGTATAGCTCGGAAAGACACCCATTGTTGCTTGTTATTTTGCCCACTGAAGGGCTTGGTCATGTGGAAGAGATAAAAGAAAATCCTCAAAGAAGTCGGAAAGTCTAAAGCATGGCTGATAAACTGGTAGATTTTCAGAAAACCCCAAGAGTTGGGGTGAAGTTGGGTAGGAGCAACTCGACAGTGACGTAAAACAGCCATTTCGAAATCAGAAAATGGAAGAAAAACACCCAAACGGGTAACCATGCTCTCATACATGTAGAACAGAGGGACCACCTCAGTGTCCCTCCCAAAACAAACCCGGTCTTCCGGACCCGGGACCACGAATTCATACTTCGACTCATCCTCCTCGGATGTACAAATTCGGTGATGAGCGCGAAGGTTGGTGATAAATTCGGTATCGACCAAAGGTTCCTCCCCTAAGACTGTGACATCGACCCATTGAGCAAGAACTTCTACAGAAGACATTCTTTCCTAAGGTATGATGAAAACCTACAAAGAGAAAAGAAAAAGAATAAAAAACGAGAGTTCCTAAAGGAGCATGGAATTAAACAGAAGCCTACAACGTCACCTTCTCCCTCTAAATAATAAAAGGCATGCAAACAGAAGCACTTAGTAAAAGAGAAGGGGAGAAAGAACCAACCTTTGCCCAGAAAAAGGTAGAAGAAGATGAAAGCCTTCAAACAAGAATTCCCCACGAACAGATAAGAAGCAAATTTGAAAAATCGTAGAAACGAAACAACGACAGAAAGGGAAAGTATTTATAAACACGTTAGGGGCATAATGGTAAAAACAAAAGCGGTCATTAATGAGTGCACCGTTACCAAGGTAATCAATCCCTACGCGAACCTCTAACGGACGCGACGTTTGATTAGACGTAACTGTGAAAATCAAAAGCCACGAAAAGTCATGTCGGATCACGTCGATTCCCTCACAAGTCGGCTACGACCCCGAGTAGAATACTCAAACCCAAGTCTTAAAAAAAAATGGGCTCGAGTAGGGGCACTGTTCATACCCTGACCCAATGATAAGGCCCAGGACCCAACGAAAGGCCCAATCCAAAGGATTGAGCCTCGCCCTATACCGACCTTCTCCCTACGAAGTCGGTTCTCACCACGACTTACCCCAAAGAAGTCGGGGACCAAGATTAGCTAGCCGATAAACACTCATTCAAATGAGTAACTGCCCCTAAAATCTCTCTACCCACTTCCAGAAGCCATATCGTAACCTCCCTAAGATAAAGGGACGGTTATACACCCTAAAAAGTGGAACTACTCCAACGGTGGTTATTGGTTCACCACTATAAATACACTGACATCCCTCAGGTATCTCTAAGTTCCAATATATTCTAAACCTGCTTAACCTCATGCTGACTTAGGCATCGGAGTGTCTTTGCAGGTACCACCCCTCATTCACTCGTACTCACAAGTCGGACGGAAGCCCAGAAGCACGATTGGGTCAACCTAACGAGTCAAGCCCATTACCTCCGGTTACCCAACGTAACAAATATATTCTTCCATGAAAAAATATAAAAAATGAAAACAAAATCTTTAAATTAAACGTGCATAATTTTATTTCCTAAATTCAAAGAATGGGACGATTTCCGTGTTGAAGGGTCATAAGTCATTATGCTTGGTGCTGGTCAATCACACACTCCTAGTGAGATTCACCCAATCCACCAAAAAAAAAAAGAGAAAACTAGTTTGCTCCATAAGAGAGCTAGGGACTGTTTTGTCATTGTCAATCATATATAGCAGGAAAAATTTGCATGAAGGAAATAAAGTAAACAACTAAGAGCAGAGGGAGAAAGCAAGTGGCAAGTGGAACACCACACGTTATTTAATATTAGTAGTTTTTGTTTATTTTTATAGTTATTATTTTAATTATTTTTTTATCAGAAATTAGGCTTTATTTTAATGCATATATCTTTTTAAATTATAGGTAAACGGCCGAAATCCAAAATCAAAGAACGTGACACTTTTAATAATATTGCATTCTCTATCTGTTATTATATATTTTTCCTTAAAAGAAAAATGTGAAAGATGTTAGTTGTAGTACAAATTTCGAACCTTTTTGTCACATGAGATCCAATTATAGTCCTCATCAATAATTCCATCTATATATTCAAGACACCTTAATAATATAAGTTGCGTTTGCTCGCATTGTAAAATGAAGAGAGAAAACATTGAACAACATTATTTATCAGAAAAAGAATTAAGATATGTGTTGCATTATTGGTTGTATAACATGTGGAGTGTAAAGTTTTCGTCACAAAATCAACATTTGTTGCTGCTCCAATAATATGCAAAGGAGGATAACTATGATATTATTTTAGAATTGAATGGAAGCAACTCAATTATATTTTATAATTATAAGCGTCTTCATATATAACGTGAAACTCTACTTTAGCATCTTCCATGTATTTCTTTTGTTTGTGCTGCATCTTGCATAATAAACCTCAATTGTTTATGTTAGAAAAACTACTCAACTTTAGATTAGCTTCCATTAACAGCTTTATTTTCATGTTTAACACGTGGAAGCTTGAGTTTCAAACCCTACACACATGACATGATGATTACCTTTCTCTTAGATTCTCTATCCTTTCATATCTTAAAATATGACGAAATGAAAACTCGGTTTATTAGTAGACACTGTATTGTACTATGTTATGATCGATTTAATTTAGTTTATTTTTCAACTAAAGAAAATTTTTAAGTTGATAGAAACACAAATCAACTTAGGTATATACTATATTATATTCCACTTTTTCAACTAATGAAAAAATTACATTATATAGTACAAAGTGTGTGTTTCTAAAATTCTATCGACCAATGACCATTGTTAATGCAATTCACATGGTTCTACTTTTATTGCGCAAAGAATTTAGAATCAAAGACAAAACTCCATTCAACTCTTCTTAAAATGGCCATAGAGGCATTGGATTATGAATTCCAAACAACTCTATGGGAAGAATCAACTATGTAGTGTGTAATTATACAATTGGTATGAATGAAATTCGTGATGTTTTCGAATGGCAAGGTTCTCACACACTTAAAACAGTGGCCATGCCAGTATGTTTAAAATGATACTCATGATCCAGACTCTGTAATATCATATATCCAAGTCCACTGCAAGCTTGAGGAGTAAAATGCTGAGTTCAATGTTGCATGAATTGTTATCACATTTGAAGATTATGGAGCAAAAATGCATAGTTCATTGTTGCACAGAATGATCCTAGAAAAGAGGCAAACTTGGTGGAAAACGCACGAGCATCCATTGTCTCTCATACGTAGCCACATGAGACCATCCCATCTCCTCAATCAAAGACAGCTTTAGTTCATAGAATTTCTTCTTAGCAGGCTCAGCGTCGTCTTGAATTATGTCCATCAACACCTGAATCAAGCGGATGACAGCACCAGATAAGATTAGAACCCGAAACAGAACCTAAAGTACTAATCATCAGTGCAAAGAAAAGAGTAGAATTCTTTAGGAAAAAGCAAATACCTTCAATGCTGTCCCAAGCCTCTGCTTACGCTTCTCATTTGTCACCAAGAGGATTCCATATTTTTTGCTCTTCAGATCAACCCATTTCTTCAGTTCATTAAAATTCTCTTCAAACAAGTTCAGACGGGTAGTGCTGTCATCCTTTGACTGCTCGTCAGTTTTATCCACCTCCTTTGACAATATGCACCAAGTCAAGTCAGTATTTGATAGACAATACTGCATGGTATTTCGCTTTCTTATGCAGTGTGGACATCAAAATTGCCTGAAAATGTAAATCATTGCTTTAAAGAAGATAAAAAGCTCTAACCTTCAAAGACTCAAGTTCTGCCAATGAAAGGCCCTTTTGATAAAGTGCCTCTGCTAATTGATCACGGGTTAATTCCATCTCTTTCTTCTTTTTCTACAAAGAGATTAAAAGTATGATTTTCATTCAACAAGATGTGAAATGAAAATACGATGTAAGTTGTAATATGATAACATCTTTCCACATGGAATGATCATTCATAATAAATTTAATGGTTTAACATTGGCATATATGCTATCAGTATAAAGATGTTTACTCTACCATATCATTATTATTAATTATGCCAGATTCCTTTTTCATATACATAGGGAGAGATGACAGAGTAACTAAAAGTACTGGGAACAAGGATGAGCACCTCTGCTTCGTCGTCATCTTGATCATGTTTTAGGGCCAAAAATTTTGCCAACTCCTCTGTCTCAATACTGGCAATCACCGCATTCGCTGCATCAATTACCTGCAAAGCATATTCACGTTTGTCATCCGATCAGCCCTTTATATTTATTTACTATCAAACTGAATAACTAACAACAAAACTTTAGTTCTGCCAATTTTCACCTCTTCATGATGTTGTAGTTTATCTTTGATATTACTCCTCGAAACTAGACCTTCCAAAATCTTTGCAAGCAATGGAGTGTACTTTGGGTATTCAGACTGCAAGAAAACATGATAAATTTTGTATCATTCCATTTTAATCTAGAATGCAGAGAACAAACAAGTGTATATAATTTCTTATTAACATAAAACAAAATACATCAGTAACCTTGCAAAAGATGATCAAATAAATTGAAACTTATAAAAGAAATCAATGAAGCCAGCAACTACCAAAAAGTGAAAGTTCAAATAAAATTCAATGCTCACTTTGAGAGAGTCAGACAACTTCTTCCATTCCAAAAGCTCTTCATCATTTTCTTGTTTTAGGCCTCCAAGAACTTTCATTTTTGCATCTCTTACCTGGTGGACAAGTCAAGCAAACATAAAGTACAGTAGGACCGAAAAAATACAATATGGAATCTATTATATCTATATCGTGAAAAATGAGAACTAAGGGAATGTTTAATAAAGAGATTTCAGACACACAGATGAAAAAGGTAAACCCTCTGAACTCCAAAGTGTTCACATGGTGTTGTTACAATAGCTTGCTACATACAGGCAGTAGGCATATTTTTGAATTGTGATGGACATAAACAGGGGTAAATACCATCTATCCATTTCAACCAAATCTATCGTTCTATTAATAAATTACTAAGAAGTTATGATAAAATAAAAGTATTCTTAAGAGAGAATAGGAAAGTACAAAAAGGTCATCATGAGTCCTACAGAGCACATAAAAACGAACAAAAACACAAGCAATTGAACAAGAAAACAATCAAAATAATCCAAGTCTAAACTATCAACAAAATTTCTATTTTTATTTTGTTAATTGGTACACCTAAACATGCTTAAGTAAAGACAAATGCAAAAGTAGCATGTCTAGTAATGCCCAAAAAATGTGTGAAATACATGATAGGATTAAAAATAAGGAAGCACTTCTGCTGAACTATGATTCACATACCTCTTCTTCTAAACGTTCAGAAACTGTCTTCTTGGAAGCTAGGGAAGAACTTTTCCCCTTTTCCTCTTCAATCTTTCAACAAAAGATATAGGAAAACGCAAGTAGATATTAATTCACACCAAATAAGATAGTAGATACCACTTCAGCAGAGCTCGGAGCTAGTTCAAACCTTATTTGGAGGAACTATATAAAAAACCCGATGTGATACAGGAAGCTTCTCCGGATTCTTCTGCTCCCCGAGACCAGCAAACGATAGTTTCCCATATGATATTGCTCCCACTAATACAGATCCTTGAGGAGCATTCTGTTGAAATACTTCAAATGTTGTTACTACTGTCAATAATCCAACGAATTACCTAAGAAGTCAACAAGAATACAAGATACCTTGGGGATTTTGTCCAATGGTGGTGGACCCAGATAAAATCCTTCTTTCATACTGACAATAAGCAAATGTCATCACCACAACACAAGATGGCGCTAAAATCAGAAGCAGGTAGGGACTATAATCCAATAACATACCCTGGAACTAATGTTGAAGACTTAAAGGAACCATTTCCTATAAGTGGACCATCAGGTTGGGAGAAAAAGGGTAGTCGAATAACATCCTGGAAAATATATATATAACTTCAGGATTTCTATTTGTAAATCATATTGTCAACCACATATTTTGGGAAGTTGCACAGTAAAAAACCTTTGTGCATTGAGTAGCCCATTAGCCAGAGAAACACTTGAAATCCATTAAAAAAACTTACCGTCATGTAATGACAAATGCAATTGTAGTAAACACTAAAGATATCAATGTTGGTATAACAAAAGATTGTCTCTAAGAATATGACAAACTAGTGAACTACCTTATCTTCCAAATTTCGCTCGATGAATAACACCAATTGCTTCATCTTCTCTAAAATCTGCAAGTTCTCATGCCTGGGGAAAAAAATAAATCATGAGTATAGGATCATGTTTGATGCACCTTCATGTGTCCGTCTTATGAAAAGCCTAGAAACATTCAACTTACAAAAAGAATTCCAGTTTTCTTATTGCAGGAATTACTAACTAAATCAAGGTTTTAAGTCCAAAAACAACATAAGTTAGTTTATTTATGAAAATTCGCAAAATTGATTTCAAACATGCAAAGATAGATGTATAGTTTTGTAAATTTCAACTCTCAAATGCCCAATCTTAGGCGCAAGACGGGGTGCTGAGTCCTACACTAGATAGACCCTTCATAAAAATATTTGGATCTTTAGCCAGTCTTAGGGTGAAATTAGACGTCTACTTCAAAGATTATCAACAAGAACAACATAGAGAAAACAAGAATGGGTGATCATCAAATATACATGAGCAGAAATAATCGTACCTCACATATAGCCTTAAATTGTATTCTCCCTTGGGAAGTTTTTTGGAGTTCGGGTAGGCATCTCCACTTGAATATACACGCTATGATCAGAATTTGCAAAAATGAAAATTAATTGCAATAAGCTTATTTTGCACATGACAAATGGTTTCTGAATGAAAAACAATCAATACCCCTTACTCAGTTACTCTCATCTCTAGGATGAAATTATAATACCTTATTTGAATCAGAAATCATATAAAATTGAGACTCAAATTTAGTGTCATATATCCTGTCATTCAGGACTGGAATTTGAGGTGTTACTTCAGCTCCATCTTCCAATTTGATCTTGTATCTGAAACATCAGAATAATAAGAAAAGACAATCTAAACATTCAAATATAATGAAACACGTAATGGAGTACTCACGTTAGTGTCAGTGCAAGTATCTGCTTTCCAGAGGGAAGTTTGTCACGATCAGTCGTAAGTGCACTAATCTTAGCATCTGTTGGTCTATAAGGGATCCTTATCTGTAAGTTCAACATAAATTAGGAGAAAAGTTAACCTCTTTACTGTCCAACATCACAAGCACAATGGTACAGAACAAGAAGGAAACAAACTTTACAACGAAACCTTGTTTAGTATTGCTAAAGGTGAAAGTCTCTCAGATGCCAGTAATGCTTCAGCATTAATTCTAACTGGTGCTTCACTCCCATCAAGTACAATTTCCTCTTGGTTGACTTTTACACCATGAAACATAACCTAGAATTTTATTAAAATTAGCAAGATTGTATCTTTTGACTACATAATGAGGCTTAGTGGCTTGGCCAATTCAAAAAACTGAGAGATCCAGCTTAATTTGAAGAAAGAGAAAAGAGGGAGGGGGGAGATGGGAAGAGAAAGGAAGATTTATCCAAAACTTTGGACACAGAAAATAAATTCTTCATACAAATATGAATTGTATCACCTTCAGATCCACACTTGTAGTCTCTTGACTCCCTATGCCACTTGACCAAAACTGAGCTATGACTAGTTCCAATGTTTGACCACCTACAACCTTGAAAGCGAAGCTTTTGGCAGCAGGGGAAGAAAAAGTCATCACACTCCTCCATGTCAGCGGTCTATGCAATGGACATATCTGGACACAGAAAGCATGTCAAAGAAATGGTCCAGACAAATCTTTACAGTTTCGAGCTGCAAGTTGTACCTGAACAGCATCCACGAAAAATCTTCTCGTCGTATCAAAACTTGATGTGTTCATGGTTCCCTCAACCCACGATGCACCATGTGGCACTTCTATATATTTCCTTTCTACATGGCCTAACGAAGCAAAAAATTTTAACACAATTATTGCTTTTAAGACAACTAGAGAACAGAAACTCGACCAGAATGACAAATGCCATATGATAAAACAATTTCAAGACAAAGTAAGGTGTTCAATAACACTTTCTTTATTAGAGAAAATAAAAGACAACTGGGAAATAGCCTACACAACATGATCTCAATGCATTATACATAATCTCAAAATTTGAAAACCATCAAGTCACCAGCAGAAAGAAGCATAGAAAGAAACTTAATTGACTAAAGCACACCTGACTGGAATAACATCTTTGAAAATGAAACTTGTGGAGGTCTATTAGTAACAGCCACAGGCTTGGTTATAGTAACTGGAATTCTGAAAAGAGGACCGCGCCATGGTGCTTTGCAGTCAACACCGTAGACCTCATAATAATGCAGACCATCAGCTAAATTAGTAGGATCAACAATTACGCTGAAAGTAGAAGATAACTTGTAAGTTACTAATAAAGCAAAACTGAAAAGTGTCATCAGACAGAAACTTAGTTGAAAAATAAAAATTAAGAAGCATAAAGTGTTGATGGAATAACTGCATTTAAGCAGAATAGTTTAAGGGTGATGGATGCGGAAGTTGGAGATATTAATAAGACAATTTTACGGATGATATATATGCACTTCAAAGTAGCATAGAGAACCCAGTTCTTTTCACCAAATAATTATGTCATTTTCTGACCCCCTAAATCAAATGTTCATGTGACCTAATAATAGTTCAAGAACAACACTATAATATCAGGAAAACAAAGAAAAAAAAAATATTCCCCAGAAAAGATGATCTCATGAGCAACACTTGCATTTTAAATAAATGGCCATGTACCCTAAACCTGAAAACATAACGGTGAAGGAACACTGACTAACTTGAAGGTACGACCATTATGAGTGAGCAGTAGATAATCAGGGGCTTTCACAACTGAGCTATCTGTAGAATGTAATTCAATGTGCTCCTCAAACACAGCCAATTCTTCAATTTTGTTGGCATCCTCATGAAATTTTGGATCAACTTCCACTGTCCACTGTAAATACAAGTCATAAAGTAAATTGCCATTTGAGCACAAACTAAAATTTACAATTACCTTAGAACAAACTGTGAATAGATTTGGCAAACAACATTGCACTTATCAGCAATTACACCAGCAAAAGAACAATTGTGAGACTGTTATCAAGTTCCATTACATGCCTCATCAACAATTTCTGTTAACAAACTAAATCTAAGCAAACACTACTCTTGTCCTTTTATCACCTCAGAAGGTACACTAATATTGTTCATGAATTCAACAATTTTTTGTTATTTCATCCAAGAGTTTATTAGAATTAGAAAATGCACAGTCATCACTCATCATTTATTAGTTTTCCCACATTCCAATCTTTAATCCATTTTCACATCACAGTTTTCAAATATCTGACCTAAAGATATGCTTTGATCATCAATGGACAACAAGCTGATTATGCTCTCACCTCAGTAGATTGTTGGAAAGCACTAGCCTCCCTCAGGTAGATGCCCCGTGAAGAAGGATCTGCAATCAGCAATCATATGAAGGAATATAATTTTTGAGCTTCGATACATGCTTTTAGTTAGAAATTCACTATAGTCTATAGGTGCAGCAGCATTTGAATATGATTCTAGTCATAGGTTAGAATTCATTAATAACTGAATTTATTTTTCACTAATCAACAGTTTTCCTGCAAATGCTGCAATTCTATTCACATAGGAGAATGGTGATATTCCTTGTCTTTCACCACACTAAAAATGTTGTTGTGAAGCCAATATTCTTTTCTCTAACTTCCAGTTTTTACTTGTGTCTTATCATGAGCATTCTAATTTTTAATAAATAACAGAATATCAGAAACACTTCTCCCCGAATGAGTTAGTTATTTATAAGTACAAAACATGCAGCACCATTTGAACAAGCACAAATAAATGCATAAGGGAAGTTAAAAGATATTGAGTTCCTTTCTCTTGTTTCTCATATAGGGAAGAAAGGTGATATGCTCAGGAGAGATTTTTTTTTTTTGGGTTTAGAAACGGGGTAAAAGAAACCCAGAAAAAGAGAGACCTAGTTACAAACTAAGCGGGGCAAGGCTACCCCTAGTTTATCATCAGACAAAAAAGCTACTACCTCTTTTGGAGGACTATCCCAAAAGTGGAACCTGTATCTAATTCTAAACTTTTACATGCCAGGCAATCAGCACATCTATTGCCTTCTCTGAATATATTTACAAAAAGAATGTTAACTCACTTGTTTTTCCAGATTGCTTGATGTTTACTTGATACCAAACACATGGAATATTGTGACATTGCTTAATATATTCGTAACACCTGTCATTCAGTATTTGATTTAGATCAATGCCAAATCTTATAAAATACTATATACTAAAATTTCCATAAAAGAGAAGACAAGGAAACATATCGAACTTGTCAACTTGCATAAGCCCTTGCCCAGTGGATAATTTATCCTCAGGTGAATTGCCTATAGGAACAGATGTATTCTCCAGGGCCTTCCTCACACTATATGGACTCACATTAATTCCCTCAGCCTACATGCAGATCATACACATCAGAATTATAGATAAATGAGCAAAGTATAAAAATCAATTATACAATTTAAATAATATTTCCAATGCTTGAACCTTCATTGCACTAATGAGCAATGCAATTCCCCCACAGGCTGATGGTGATGCCATTGATGTCCCATTCATGAGCATGCGCCGTTGAAGTGTCCACATAGGAACTGGAGCAACAGCAGCACCAGGAGCACTTATACAGACACCAAGGTCTCCATCAGTTGTTGGTCCTCGACTAGACCTGAAAATTATTTCCATCAATCATCCAATGATACAAAGCCAAAAGAACTAAGTTAATTAAAAAGAAAACGGTATAGGAAGTCATTCAATTAGAAAATTTCCGGAATAAATATACCAAGTGTATTCAATTCCCTCAGATGGAGATTCAACAACAGAATGAGCACCAGCAGCCATAGCAGGAGAAACATAAGCACCAACACCAATGATACTTGAAGATGTACCACCAGGAGCACCGACTGTGTTCAATGCTGGCCCACTATTACCAGCACTGCTAACAAATATCAGACGGTGCTTGTTTACAGCCTAGATGTAAATGATTCAGAATATCCACAGCTTAGAGAATAGAAATATCAGCAGAAAGATACAACAGGCAATTTAAAATCAAAGTCTCAGAAGATACTTCATTCACAAGGTCGACAAAGCGTCCATAGTCTGGCAGCAACGTTGGCTCACCATAACTCATGTTGATAAGATCACATTTATGCTGCAAAATAAATTGACAGTGGCCTTGCTTTAATGTGTTATTTATATCAAGCAATAGAAAATACAACCACAATATTAGTTGTCAAACACAAATAACAAGGACAAATCTGTTTCAATTGTTCAAATATCCAGTATAATCAGATAATGAGGGAAAAGCGGTTGACAAACCTCCACAGCAGCTATTAATGCCCGAGTCAAACCAGTTCCAGTTTCCATAGAACCCAAGCGAGAGTCCCCGATTTTACAAGATATTAGTTGAGCTCCAGGTGCAACTCCATTCAACAAGGGTTCCTAACCAATATACTATATATATTAATTTACGATATTTAGCATATGAATTACACTATATGGATAAAATGACATCTGTACCTCTGGGTGGAATGCAGCAGCTATACCAGCAACATGGGTACCATGAGGGGAGCTGTCTGTTACAATACTTACAACTTTTCCATCATTATAGACATTCACAACAAATGTACACGCATCTAATTTGCTGAAGACACCATACTTCCTGTCAATCCTGAAAAATAGGACATAATAACTTGTTGGCATTCGGAACATTTGAAATTTTAATACCCACCTTACTGATAAGAGCTAAAATGGTAATTGGTTCAACAGCCAAACCACATTAATTTCTAGTCCCAATTGACCATTTAATTCAAAAACGTCTCATCTACAATAAAGCTGGGTTGGTTACCCCTGATCTTCTTGCTTAATTAGTGGGCTGCTGCTTTTGTATAAAATAATAGTTTCCTTCATTTGTATTATTTTTTATGGCATAACTTGTGATAGAAAGCAGAAGAGATAATGAGAGGGATGGGACATTCTTTTGAAGTATGACTAACACAAGAACCAAAATTCATAAATGAAATAACTCAACGGGATATCATGATTGACAAAGCGTAAGGTTAATCAATTTGAGAAGTGAAATAGCACAGAGAATTTTTAAGTAGAAAATCATTGTAAACAGATGAGCATCAGCCAATTGCATGAGATGTTTTTGCAAGCAAGCAATCAACTAGACAAAAAGTTAAGATGAACAAAAACACTAGCAACCAAATGTACCTGTAATTAGTTAAGGGTACAAAGTTAGCAAGCTTCCCACATTCTGGATCATCCTCAATATTTTGTGTGTCAAGAGCAACTCTCCAAACCTCTCCATCATGCCAGACAACAACATCTATGACAGGCCCTTTATCATCATAGCTCTGAAACACAGAACATTTTTGCCTTTTTGTATGAAAATCAATTGAGTATATGCTAAGAAAATAGTGGGCAATTAAACAAGAAGAACACAAAGTAACATGTTTGGCAGCCACCTCAGATTGCTTTCTCAGAAGATCAAGCCTATTTTGGAGATCTTCACGAGCCTTTGTAAGTTCAGCATCTTCTATCTTGACATGTTGCTAAAATAACATGTCATATTTTTAGTGATTTGAATTAGAAGATATAATAGAATGCAGAGACACAAATGATATCTACAGAAGGTTTAGAGATAATTAGCTGTGCACAAAATTAGAAGAAACTCTTGCAACTTCATCCCAAAAAAAAAAGAGGCAGCCATGTGTACAAAACAGAATACTAAGAAAATAAGTGTTTTAATTTACTAACAGAACACTTGCAGCAGGTTGCCTTTGTAATATGTGATGCCTAACGCCTACTAAGCAAAAATATTATTATCAAATCTGAAATGATGTTAGCATATATAAGAATGAAGCAAATTTCCGATTAAACCTGATCAAAATCATCAAGTTGTTTTACAGCGTTAGCAATTTCCTCCTGGTTTTTCTTGTCCCACTTTTTCCTTCTTTCCTTCTGCCAATGAACATTTTAGGAGAAATGGGGATTATAGATCTATTAGTTGTAGTTATGAAGCTCAAAGAGTAATTATTGAGTAGATTAATATTCTACCTTCAAACGAGAAGTCAACTTTTCTGTAAAGAGCTCATAAACAAATTTATAACCCACATGCCATTGACCAGAAGGATTTTTCCACGAATCATTGATAACCAAAGATGTCCCTATATAAATTTTGCATGAACATACCAGCAAAGACAAAAGCTTCAAGTTTAATAGTATACATTCTTCAACTAGACCGTTTTTCTTTTCGTTTCTTTTCTCTTTTTATTTTATTTTTTTGCATTAGAAATAAGTGTGAAAAACCCAGAATTATAATTGGATGTGCCTTTCACGAGGAATTTTAGATTGATCTGTGCATGAACAGTCTGAAGTTGTGTTGATCCAATATCCCAAAGTTATTTGCTCATTGCAACTACTACAATATTAAAGAATTTCTGGATACCATTTTAATCCCTAGAACAAACCTGATGCTCCAGATATACAACCATCAGCATCAGCCTTCACCACCTTTGAGGTATCAACATCTCCACTCCCAGTGCTGAAGACAGAAAAGGTTATGACATATTTATCATTAAATCCGTAAACATTATATGTATTATATGATATAAATATCAAACATCAAGCACTTCCTATTACCAATCAAGAACATCAAGGATTTTTGGTTTCCCATCAGAGGTAACCTGTAATCCAGCAGCAGCTGGGTCTACACCAGAATCTGAAACAAAATGAAGTGAGTAATGACACTAATCACAGAACCAGTAATGGCAATACCAATCTCAGTAGAGGAATAATTGTATAATACCTATCAGGAATTCAGGATACAAATAAGGTGGACTTTAAGCCATGATAGAACTAAATGTGGTAACGATTTAACAATTGCAATTTGCAACCACACAAGAAGGAAAAACAGGGCTAGGAATGAGAAAAACTTAGATATGCTTGCATATCTAATGCTGTAAATATCCCAACCAATGAGATGTTGTCAAGAAATAAGAAACTGACCAGTAATCACTCATATTGTTCAAGAAACTAAAAACTCTAAAGAACTAGATAATCCATTACATTAAGCAACCCTACAAGAAGAAAAACTGACCTAAAGTCAACATACTATCTAAAATTTCAGAACTTTATTCTTATATAACCCTGATACCATGTCGATTACTTGACCAAAATAATTTGGCAATGAATTGAATTAACATTTCAGAAAGGAGAAATATAGCCTCACTCAATGTAACTAAATTAAACATTACTTTCATTCCCCTATTGATTCATTCATTCTCGTGTATTTTTTACATCCGAGACAGTTTACAGGTTCATCCGCATGATAATAATTGTGCAATTTTTTTCTATCGCATAATTTAATTTCCAGTTTCCAGTCTCCACAGACCACAACCATCTTAACAAGCCATTGCAGAGGAACCAACTGAACAACTTTGATCAAATATTCAACAAGCAGCAAAACAAGATGTGTATGATTTAACATTCAAATTCCAATCGATTAATCCATCCCCCGAAACGACTTTCAAGTTTTCAATTTTATGCAGCTCAAATATACTAACTTTTCAAGTATTATGCAAAGCTTTTCAACATCAAAATTCTGGGCCACAGTAAAACCTATATCCTCAGTGATCCCACTTATCCACTACTCAAATTGCAAAACCAGCACCAACCCAAGTCCAAAAACAACAAAGTAAAAGGTAAAGTTGAGAGCTTTAGGTGAAGGGGGAAGTAGTACCGAAGATAGCGATGAGTGCACCACGGCCATCGTAGCTCGGGTAAGCATGGAGGAAACGGTCGACGCCAATCTCTGTCTTTGGCATCAGTGAAGACAAGAACGTCGATTGGGTCAGCTTCAAGTTTCGAGGAGTAGCACCGTTGGTGTTGTTATCGTGGTTTTCGGTGTTGGTGTTGCTGCTGCTGTCACCACTGGCACAGCAGGAGGTTAAGGAAGAAGAACAAGGCATTGCCTTGTGAACAACCCAGTAATGGGTTCTTCTACTATTGATGATTGAGGAAATGTGAGTGTGACTTGTGGGATGATGATTATGAAGAGTAAAGAGAGAGATTAACGGAGAAGGAGGGAAAGGGAATAGTGTTGGTGCGTGCAAAGGTGGCTTAGAGGGCAATTTCGGGAATCTGCATGAGATTGCGTGTTGGATATGCATAACGTGGATGGTGTTTTGGTAATTTTGTATGTGAGGAGAGTGGTGGAGACTTTTGGCTTTGGGGCGGAGGGTTTAAGCCTTTATTAAGGAGTAGTGTGCTGTTTGGATAGATGGATGGGGTTTGAGTGGTCTGTGCTTTCATCTTTTTAATCTTATTACAAATATGATCATTTATATGAGAAATATGAGAAATAAATGACCGTTGTTTGTGAATTCTGAATTGTGATGAGCTACAAGAACACTAGCTATATATGTCTTTGCATTGTTGTTGATGGAGGGAAGTCTGATTAACCAATTATAGAGACTGTTTATAATGTAGTGATACAAAAACTTCTAAGTTGAAAAATATGAGTGAAATCCTTGTCAGATAGTATATAAATTATGTATGAGTAGCTGAGGTAGCTTGTCATACTGGTTTTTCATCGTGTTCCAATTGTTGAGTTTTGGTGTATACATAAATTTTGGGATGCAGAGCAAAGTTAAAATGTCCGATTCAGGAAATTTCAAACTTGGTGCTGAATTTGTGACTCCAATGAATTTCATTTTACAATCACGTCTGAGTTTTTATAACTTTATGCATTCAAGTTGGAATTAAGAACCGGTACAGTTGTTATAGCTTTACGTATGAATAGAGGCTAATGTTATGTATAATGAATCAACTCAAATCTCAGTTTTAAGTTTTAAAAAAAAATACATACATTTAGCTTTTAATGGAATAAGATAAGATTGTCTCTAGCAGAAGATAACATTCAAAAAATCATGAAAAACATAAAGAATTGAAGGAGAAAGGAGGTTTAAGTCATATACCGTTAATGAGATATTCCCCAGAAAAGATAAGATCCAGTAACCAACCAATTTTGATTAAATAAAAAATATATTTTGATAAATGCAAATAATTGAGAAACAATCATTCAAATGATATGCTATCATGAATTCTTTATCATCCTTTCGTTGTTCCTATTAAAGAATTTTCTATCTGCCTAGCATCTACTGTGTACTTGTGTATCTTCTGTACTTGAAAAAATGGTCCTTAAACCCTTTCTTAGAGAATAGCTTTACTGTGAGAGGCAGGAAAGCTGGTGTAACAGCTGAAAACTTTTGAATTTAATCTTCTATTGGCCTGCAACATTCCAAATATTTTATTAGATATATGGACCTTAAGTCTCCGCGATATCCAAAGCAACTAGTGTACAGAATTTTTAAGAAACAGACATTACCACGAGGATATGGTATAAGATTGTGACAAGTTGTGTCACATGGGTATGGACAGTCTATTTCCTTGCTTCTTGTTCTGCTAAAATACCAATCACCAACTGCTTCTGCAATCGTCTGCAAAATACAGAATTTTAACAGTGTTACTGACTTAGAAAATTCACTAGTTGTGAGTTTAAAGATCACTAGTACTGTTCAGCCTATTTCCTTTGCTTCGAACTCTTGTTTGTCCTATAATACTAAACGCTTGTTTGGTTCAATTGATTACCACTAGCCTATTATCGTGTTGAACAATGCAAAGCATAACAAAGTCTCATGGCAATTAATACCTTGTTGTTTATTCTTGGGGAATCATCTTCAAACCACGTATCTTGTGATTCACTTTGGCAGTGAGCAAAACATGAGTTTATGAACATTCCTCCTCTTCCCGAATAGATTGCAAAAGGTCTCAAAGTTGCAAGCATGTCGAGCCTAAAAGCTGAACAAAGTGCACTTAGTATAGTCAGCAAAACCGGTTTTGAACATGTATGAAGTAAAGTTTGTAGTTCTTGGACAAAATAGTGAAAATACTAACACACCGGGGTGATTTCAAAAACTGAATGGTTAATATGACAATTGAAAGAGGAACCTTGCAATATGGCGATTTGGGGTGGTGTGCATGCTGCTGGGTCCAACTTGCACTTGTTCCAGTGTCCATGCATATCAGCAGAAGGTGGCACCAATGTATGATGGAACTGTTGACATGAGAAGTTTTATTCATCCTACATTCTGCCAATGACATTAACTAAGATATGTACAAATATAGTCTACAAAATATGTCCGGAATTCTTACTTGGAATACATCATAGGCGGAATTCAAGATAAAATAAGGAGTTGATATGTATCTCAACACATATTGTGGAAAGAAGCACTGCATGGAAACACTGCAAAATGTCAAATTCTTGTGTAGTTTTCCTGAGCTAATGATGCAAGTTAATGGGAAAAGAATAAACACACCAAGTCTGGAAAGAACAGCGTACTGGTGCAGTTTCTATTCAGGTTCTTCTCTACCCCCTGTTGCACACAACATACTCTATCAGATAAAGCTTTGCGTTTAAGGGAGTTGATATTGCCACCCAATTTGGGTGATATTACTTCAATACAAGCATATCTTTTTCAAAATTTAATCATATCAGAAGCATTATCAACATTAAATACCGTGCAAACTTTGATATCAAATGTGGTTCACGTTGTTGCTGAACTGCATGAAAATATGTTTCCAAGTTGTTGCTTTGAAACCATTTAACTAATGCTGATTGTTTTAAGAATGCAATATGTTGATCATATTTATAGTAATTGGTAGATATATGCTTTATGCTTCGCTACTAGTACTATCTTTTCAGCTTAGAAGTTAAAATCTGATAGCATTGAATCAAATGTGCATAACCTTGAACCATCTATGTTTTCAGTTCTCTTGTCTAACTGACTGATTTGTGAAATTTTCGAGAACATAAGGAAAAATATATGACACGTTTATTGAAGTTTACCTGCAACGTAACAAGACTTTTGACAAAGTATCTCATAGTGTGGTTCAAACTCACATCTCTTCTGCAATAGGAGAAGGGGAAATGGAAATATTACCATTTGAATTTTGAAGAAATAATTACAGCTCAAGTTGGAATGACTAAAAAGCTAGACAAATCATACCCGTCAAGAAAAAAACCAGCATCGCTCAAACATTTAACACTGGCATTTGTTGGCAAGTATTTGGCAAAGTTGTCACAATGGTGAAAGGTTGCTAAACCTCCAGCAGAACAGCCTGAAAGCAGAGCCTACACAAGAGACATAGTATATACTTGGTTTATTCAGGTTACTTGAAGTGCAAGTCATTTTTCTTCAATATATTTTGAAAGTAAATAAAAGCATGTGCCATCTCCAATGATGGTGTTGCATACCTTGCGTGCCTTTCCTAGACCTTTCGGTAGCAGATCATGAATGATAGCTTCCCAAATCTTTTGCCCTTTGAAATGAAGCCTTGTTGTCTGATTTTATTCAACCAAATGTCAACAGTTACGTTATTGAGCAAACTTGATCTTATAACGTAAGCAAGAAGACTCATGAAAATTGTTACTGTTAGCACCTTCCTCTTTTTATTTTACTGCAATTTTTGTTTTTCGTTTTCTCATTTAAGAAATCTGATTTTGTTCTGTTTTAACCAGAAATAGAAATGACTCACTTTCATTCCCTCTCATACCACAAATTAACTATCATATTGACACTACATTAGAGATCATTTTCTTCCCTGGCTTGCTGAGATTCGATCCGAAGGAGACAGAGTATTAAAGGAAATTTCAAGCGATGCCTATAAATAACGAATTTTCCTAGACAAATATTTAATTGACTATATATACATATAGTCAAAATTTTGTAATTCATAGTATTTGCTCACTGATTATCTTTTTAAAAGAAATTATAAGAAGCCATATTCATGTAAATTTGTGGTGAGACAATTACCCCATTATCGAAGATAGCGTCTCCAGTGAATGAAGCTCCATCACAATATCTCAGCTTAACACGGTTCCAATTGTAGAAGTCTGGTACACCAATCCCCAACATAATTAATATTAATTAACAAAAAAGATAAGAAAATCATATTTTATATTTTATCCACTTAAATAGTTAAGATTAGAAGCATGGCATTTCTAGTGCTACCGACAACTGAGGTGAAGCTAATGACTGAAGAATCGTGAAGAGAAGAAAGTATATAAAACAGTGACTTCATCTTTTACTTCCAAATTAACCACTAACGCCAAGAGTACATTGTGAATTATCATAATTTCACAGCCATGGACCACGAAGGCCATAGGCCATAGAAGAGTCCAACATTATTAATTGGATATCTTTTTGCAAGAGAAACCGTACCAATACTCATAGAGCCATGGCTTCAAAGTAAAAAATATAGTAAGAAAACAAACAATTCATGGGTGGCAGCTAGTGTTGTAATGTAGAGCAACAAGAGCACGTGAAAGAGAATGGAGGAACATGAACACTGTTGTTGTTTTGTTTGAGCTCAACTGGACTACTTTTGCATTGGGTTGACCTTGTCAGTAAGTCACAGATTATTATACAACACTATCAAAAATTCAAAATACAGCTGTGTGTACTGTATGTGCCACCAAAAGTATTAGCACTTCTTCTTGTCTGGTTATTAAAATAGTGTTACATGTATTTCCACATGCTTCTAACCCTTTTTTTTTTTTATCTATTTCCAACTTTTTAATTGAAGTTTTTAAGTTTTTCTTTTCTAAAAAGAGAAAAAAAAGATGAAATAAAGAGACGGGAGAATGAAAATGACCATCTAGAAGTGGATGCCTTAACGCAGTACAAATATGATATTTTTTATCTAATAAGATGTTTATGATCGAGGTATGAAAATGATTAAACTGATAATTAAACATTATTTATTTATCATTCACGGTTTTTTAGGTAACTAGGTCTTAGACACATGGATGCATACAGAAGACTTGAATGTGGAGGACTCAATTGAGGTGCACATGATCTTCTATAACTCATCATATTTATATATGTGGAAAATAACAGACGATTAACTTAAAAAAAAATTGTTGATTAACCTAACTTTTTTTCTTTTTATTCTTCATGTATAACAAAATATATATATTCGTGGAGAAGTTGTTCCTTGAAAAGCTTATTAGCCAAGAAATAGAGATTTGATCAAAGAAGAGGTTAAAATAATCATAATAAATAAGAAGTTATAATGATGATGGTTGATTGTAAGAAGTTAAAATAATCATAATAAATAAATAAGTTGATATACCTGGATTTTGGGAGGCATTGCTGCTTAAAATACCAGAGAAGACTTCGAACTTGGTCATGTAACGTGTTGAGCCCCTGCGAGACTGTGCTCTCTCCAAGCATGATGGCAAATCATTGCACCACCCACCTCCCTGCCCCCCGCCATGCACCATATACATAATCATGATTAATTATAAATGCAGAGCCAAAAAAAAGTTTCTTTCATCAATTGGGATTAAGGATCCACCAACCCAATTACCTAACAGCAGTTCATTTCATTTCATCATCATTATTTTTTTTCTTTTTTCAGATCTATCTACTTTACTTTAGCTTGCACTCAAAGTTTGCTATTATTATGGAACTTTATTCTCCAAGTGCATGACATTTTGTGGGTCTACTAATGATTTCTAGTTTCTCTAGCTTCACCCTATCGAATCACATTGCTTTCATAACTTCCGAATTCGGCAATTGCAAATTCTCACGCATAGGTGGTAGCTCTCATGGCCCTGTATGTTTTCTACATTTAATTTCGCACAAATGAAACTTTTTTATGAGTACATAACCGAGTTTATGTAGAAGTAAACAAAAAATGTAGGTAAACAAGGTAAGATTCTCCCTACAAAAAAAAATTAAAAAGTTGGTACAGCTGGATACATGCATGCTTTGTTCGTAAAGGTGGGTACATCATGTTAACAACTTGACATAGAGTCTTTCTCTTGTTGCCATGCGGTTTGGTTATTCTCTACTTGATAGTTAAACCCGAAAAAATTAAAGAAAAGTTTAATTGTTCCTATTCATGAATATAACTTTGGTTGGGACTAAATTTTATTTGTCTCTCTACTATTATTATTTAGGTTTAGATCAAACCGTTCCATGTGAAGCGTTCGGAGGACAGGAATCAATGAATCATTAATAAAAAAACGTGAGACCATGTGAGATTCCGAATGTTGGTATGTAAGAAAAATAATCAACTTTTTATAGTTATCATCTAAAAAAATTATCAAAGTGACAAATTATAACTGAACGTACATACTTTTAAAACAAATAACGTTAATGATATAAATTAATCGCTTTATGATTCTTTTCACATGACGGCTACGGTATTTTTGAATCCAAAGTTTATTTATATACGGTAATAATAGAGAGATAATAATATAATTCAAAATTATTTTGTTTAATTTAATATTTATAATTACATATTTAATTTATTATCCGTAAAAGAATCCATGAAATAAGATAATAAAAATCTATGTCCAATTGAAAAGGAGCAGGTCATCATTCATGAGAATTGTTGGCGCGGGTAACTGAAAGAAAAGAAGTGCGCGCGCAAAACTCTATATAGACGACAGAAAAATCACTGTCGTATAGCTTTTTTTGGTCCTTAGTTGTATAGCATTTCGAAACCAACCATCATCGCCCTTTGATTTCCCCAGAAACTAGAAGAAAAAAATCGCCACCCCTTTCTCAAACTCTACCGGTCTACCACAATTATTCAACTCGTAAAACAAAGCAGCCTAGCGTTACTCAAATGAATGCTTTTCCACGTAAAATAACTTTCTATGAATAAATACTTTTTTGTTAGACTAAAAAAGACATAACTTTCATTTTCATTAATTACCTTATTTAAAATACTAAAATGTATTTTTATATGTAACTAATTGGTAGAATCTCATCTTGACTAGAAATATAACTACTATACAAAAATCTATAATCATTATATAATAGAATAATTAATACGTGTTTAAGAGTATTTGAGCAATCTTTTTCCATAAATTAATTTGTTGAGTTGATTTGGACCCGATTTAATTCTAAATTTGGTTATAATAATTAGTAAAAAAAGTCTAGGAGCCACCAGTTTTATTGAATTTTGGCAGAGAAAGGTGAGTCATTGGATGAAATCTCACACCATCAAATCATCATTGATAACTAGTTGATGGCTAACAATCACAAAAATTGTTGTCCTCTAACATTCCTCTAATTAGTATTTTTCTAATTTACAAACTAAACGGGATATGTTAACGATGAATAGTGTAGCATCAAAACTAACACACACGAATTAATCTCATCTAATATCATCAAAAAGCTCTTATGCTTGTAACAAAGCGAGAACTAAAAGTTTTTGGTTTAATAAAACAGTAGTGATAAGAACAGCACATTTAATTATTTATAGTCATTAATTAATTATTATTAATCTTTTTAATAATATAAAATTATATATTTTTTTATAATTAAATATTGACTAAATTTTAATTAAAATGTTGATTCTAGACTTTTTTTTTAATAAAAAATGGTAGAAAATAAAGCAAGAGTTTGAAAAGGGGAGAGAGTTTGAAAAGGTGCACCTCGAACTGTAGAAGCCAGTTATTGAGTCCAGCTCCAAATCCCCTATGCAAGTGATAAGCCGGTAAACTCCCGTCCAAACAAACTAACGAAAAATAAGTTTTCAACTCTCAACCTCTTTATCAACAACAATACAAAATAAATAAATAAATAAATTACAGAATTTTAGAAGAAAAAAGCTTACGAGCACCGCCGGCACGAGCGTTCTTAACGAAAGTCATGTTCACCAGAAGCCTGTGTTGTTCTTCATTATCTTCGGAGACAACGCGCCATGGAGCTGCTACTGTCACTACACACAACAACACCAAAGCGACGAAGAAGATGTTCATCTCTCTCTCGCCGCTTGTGTATGTATGTTTATCTGGATTATTCAGTGATGGTAGATTTTAGAAGGAAGCGGAAAACTGAAATGCACGTAATTGAGATTGAGATGGAGCTCAAGTAAAGTTAAACGTGAATATAGTAGCGTAATTGACAGGAGTAATAATGGATGCTACTTAGTTTAAAAAGCAACGTGGAAAAAGGTGTGAAGCGAGAAAGAAAGGGAATGGTGAAAAGGAATGAAAAGAGAGAGTTTGGGTTTGCAGAAAAGAAAGGAGTGAGGGAGATAAGCAAAGCAGGGGAACGTGATCGAAATTAAGGTGCGCGCTGTCCTATTAACACTCCAATAATGCGTGCAAATTGTGGACTTCAATTTATATCATTCTCAACACACCTTTACCCAATTCCTTATTATATTTCACGTCTTAATATAATGCAAATATTTTTTCATTTTACTAATTATTTAAGATAAATTAAATCAGTGATTAATGATAGTTTAGATTACCGGTTAAATGAAGAATTAATTTTTTTTCAAATTATTACCAATAATGTTATGATGGAATATATTCCTATTTAGATACAAAGAACAATATATAGTATGATAGAGGCAGCAAAATAATATTGTGATCTAAATAATTTAATGCAATATTAGCAGCACGGTAGATAGACATGTACCAAACGTCCGCTAAAAAATTAGAAATACAGAATAGATGGAAGAGAAGCTTTTGGTAATGGGTAGTGAGTATGGTGGACCCACTGCATAAACAGAATTTGGACCAATATAGTTGTTGCCGTGGGGTTTTGTTTTTGCCCTTTTGGTAAGAAAGAATCTTCAGAAAATTGTTAGCGACTGACTTAACATTTCCATAAATAAACTTTTTTCTTAACGGCGCACACTCAATACATGCACCTCCACATGGCACAGACATACCTCTTCCAATTTCACATTAAAGACCATCAAGCCATCGCCAGTACATTTTTTATTTTCATCTTATGTAGTATTAATTCTTTAATTGTATACCTAAATTTAAGGATACATACTTCGATTGCATTCTAAAACTGGCCAAAAAATTCGCCTCCCTATTCTAAACTAATCGACTATTTTATAAATAATTTTACAGGATCCAAAATTACTTTGTTCTAATATATATGTGATATAAAAACTAAATATTTATCTTTTCACCTTGGCGACAATTAACTTTAAATTTAGATCCATCTTCAATTACTCGTATATACTATCCGAAGTTATCGATTTATCATTATCTATAAAACACGAATACTTCAATAATTTATAATATTTACTATATTTTGAATATGATACTCATTAATACTTGCACAATATACATATTTTTTGTGTACAACCATATCTTAATTTAAGTATGAGCAATATTAGGAGCCAGTAATTTTTGTGATTGTTAGTCATCAACTAGCTATCAATGATGATTTGATGGTGTGAGATTAGTGTGAGATTTCATCAAATGGCTCACATTTCTCTGCTGGTTACATGCTGGCCAAAATTCAATAAAATTGCTGGCCCCTAGACTTTTCCTTTAAGTATACATAGTTGGATTGTATTCTAAAACTGGCCAAATAATTCGCCATCCTATTCTAAACTAATCGACTTTTTTATAAATAATTTTACAGTATCAGAACTTATTTGGTTTCTAATATATACGTGATATAGAAACTAAATATTTATCTTTTCACTTTGGAGACATTTAAATTTAAATTTGGATCCATCTTCAATTCCTCATATATACTATCTGAATTTATCATTATCTATAAAATACAGACACTTCAATCATTTATAATATTTACATGTTTGATACATTTTGAATATAACACTTATCGATATTCGTACGATACGCATATTTTCTGTATCTAACTATATTTTAATAAAAAATATTTTTTTTAAATATACTTAAATACCATTACGTGTCAGTGTATCTAATTTTATTTTTAATATATTTTTAAATAAATTTAAAAATAATATATGTTATTAATTAATAAAACAAAAAATATTTTAATTACTTTATATGATAAAAAATATTAAAATAATTAAAAAATTAACTTATATTTTAATATCAATAAATATCAAAATACCATTATAATTTATCTAAAAAATATTTTATATTTTACATATATACCATATATCCGTATTTTAGAAGAAGGAAAAGTATAGAAAGTCAAGTATCCACCAGCCAAGAATTGAACATTTCAATTAATAATGATTAATTTTAAATTATTTTTTTAAATTTAAAATTTGATTAATTAACATTAATAACACTTTTGAATCAAAACTTACCTTAATTTATTTTCACTTCTACTCACCATTCACCACACAAAACCACTAATCATAATCCCTATTCCCAATGCCTCACGCTGCCGCAGTTTCATTCTCACGCTGCTAGCGTCGCCGCAGCACCGTCCTCACGCGCCATTACCGGCCGTCCTTGCATCCTTCTCTGTCATCTCATATGCCGTTCGTGCAGGAAAGACAACCACCATCGCGCTTCTACTTCACCCTCCTCGTGTCCCATCGCGACTCTCTATCGCACGCCCGATGCACTCTTGCCGCTCGTAACTCCCCATTGCTCGCCACTCGCACCCCACGACTCTCCATTCGTTGTGACGCAACTACCACCAGGTCTCCATTCGCGACGCGCGATCAACTACTCTGATCCATGATGAGTTCTCCACTCGTCGCAACACGCCACCGCGAGTCCCCCCACTATCCACGCAACGCCGTCCAAGACGTCGTCGCCGGCCACTCTGCGACTCTTCTTCTCCTCCTCCTATTTGGTTTTGAATAAATTTTTTAACTAGTTTTTTATGTTTCTTTTTTTACATTTCGGATGATTCATTTTATCAGTTTTGGATGATTCTTTTTCCTATATTTTGTATGTTTTTTTTTCTTAGGACTTGGATGATTCTTTTTATTAGTTTGGATGATTTTTTCCTATGTTTTGTATGTTTTTTTCTTATAATTTGGATGATTCTTTATCTTATATTTTGGTGCTTTTTATTTTTTGGAGTTTCGAATTTTTTTTTTGAAGGAAGAATTAGTGTTTGCGTAATAAATGATAAAAGGTGAATTAGAGTAACAAGAGACAATTAATAATCATTAATTTTGTATTTTAAAAAAATTAAATAACCACTAATTAATGATAATTAGTATAGAATATAATTCAAAAATATTTGTAGGCTTATTATTGAAAATTTGTATATATACATGTCCTCTATTTATGTTAGTGTTTGTATATCATATATTTATATTAGCTAGCCACTTAGTGGTTTTATAAGAATTTACTAAAAGAGTAACGAGATATACTATTTATATTGTTTGTCTTTTATAGAGTGAAATCTCATCCGGACCCTAATATATTCACAAAAAATTTTTTTGCCCCTTAACGAAAGCATAATCTCATCGCGACTCCTAACGATTAACTCTTTGAGACATTCTGTCTTCTTCATTAATGTCTTCATCTAGAATTAACGGATCTTGCCTATATGTAGACCGGAAAGTCAATAATTTAATGGACAAATGGTTTTTTCTTCTTTTTTTTCTCCTGTCCTCTATGCGAACCAAAACACTGCCAAGCCAACTCTCCTCTCTCCTTCTCCTCAACTTTATTTTTCGGCCACCATCATCACCAACATCCACAACCATTCTTTGTTATCGCTGTACCAATTCAATGTCACCTTCTTTGCCCCAACCTATTACCACCTCCTTTCAATTGAGTAGTTTTATCTATTTAAATACTTGAATTTGGTTTGAGATATAGTTTTACTAGTTATTTTTTTCTAAATTTTGATGATTGAGTATAGATATTTTTTTAAAATATTGATTTTTATGTGAAAGAGTGATTTAGTGATTATGGAGTGCGTCGGTATTTTAATTTGTTCGATGTAAAGTTCTCTATTTGAGATGCAGACTTGGAATTTAGTGTGAAACCAAATAGAGACGGCCAAGCTATAGTGAGAGAGGGATTGTGAGGATAAGAGAAGAAAAGGGAGAGAAAGTAGTCGTGGCTACATGGAATTGCCGATGATGAACAAAAAAGTAAAGGAAGCTAAGAGATATGACTTTCGGTCAAAAAGAATAATAATAATAATAATAATGAAGTGGTACAACGAAAACAAAAAATGGTGATGGATGTTGGTGATAATGGTGACCAAAAATAGTTGAGAGGAGAAAAAAATATAGAGAACGATAGTAGATGTTGGTAATAATTAGAAGCCGAACTGAATTATACTTCTTCTATTAATAGAGACTTTGACAAAAAAGACAAAATGTCTTACAGAAATAACGAATAAGGATCGCGATAGGATTATACTTTCTTTAATTAAGGGGCAAAAAATTAATTTCATGAAATTATTAGAGAGTGCGATGAGATTTTACTATTCTTTATTTTTCTGTTTTCCATTTAATAATTAAATTAATAACATTTTCTGTTGAAATGAAGTAATGAACTAAGTATATTTACTTGTGTGATATATATTTATATTTGAAATATAATTCTAAAATAAGTTATTCTTATATTTAAATTATTGTATAAAAAATCAATAATTATTTAGAAGATATATATAATATTCATAGATATATAAAAAATAACTAAGGTAACTATTTAATGCATAACATTTGATGAGTTTGGAAAACTCTCATTTAATTTTGATGATGAACAAACATTATTGAAATATTTAAATACAAAATTATTAATTTAATTCTAATTCATATATGCTTAATTAATAATTTTGTTGTGCAGATTTTGTGCTGGGCCGAAACAAAAGAAAATTAACAAAGCCCAACTGTTGCATTATTGGTTCAGCTTTGTGTTTATAATTAAAGCTAGTTATAATTGGGCCAGAATAAATATTATTGTTGCAAGCCCAAACAAATGCTTTCTTGTGTGCTTTCCATGCTTGATCCGAAATCAATTTTATCAGGAAAGCAAATGTTATCTAAATGGGCCAGTTTTGATTATAATGTCACAAGGCCCAAAATTCAATTTTGAAGAATGTTTCCATGCTTTGACCGAACCCAAGAAGCAAAGAAAAATGGTTCAATGCTTCCAACGGATTCCATTCCTCACTTTGGATGGAATTTAAATTTGATTTAATGCATTGGAAACATAAGAAAGAGAGAGAAGATTGATTTGATGGCTATTATGACTATGCACGCCACTCTAAGGGAAGTAAAAGCAAGCTCTTAATGTGTTAAACCACTCTACATTGCTTTTCTTCAGATTCTTTATTTCTCTCTCATCTCTTTCTCTCTTCGGTTATTGCACAGAAAATATTGGCAGCCATGGAAGCAAATGTAAGCTACCGAAAGGAAGGGAGAACAAGCTACAAGACCATCATGATGATGGCACGAAAAAGAAAAATAAAAGTGAGCTGTGGCTAAGATATTCACCAAATGTGGTTAGATTTGGTGAGGCTATCTTGAGCCTTTCATGCTCAAAAATGGAAGAAGAAGATTCGGCCAGCTAGAGGAGATTCTTGAAGCATGGCTTGTCTTTGATTCTGCTCAACCACCACAGGGAGTAGCTAGAGTGGCGAAGTGATGGTTGAAGGCAGAGATTGAAGCAGATGAAGTCATTATCATCATGAGGCATCAAGGGCCAGAAATCCATCTTGGAGAGGAAGCCAAGGATGGAGAGCCCGGATTGATGAAGGGTGATGATCAAGAAAGGACTAGAGGTAATTGCATGTTGGTTAATGCATGGTTATCTCTTCTCTCTCTGAGTGGCCAAACCGGTTCTGTGTTTGTTGAAGGAGGAAGAAGTTGGTTCGGTTTTGGCTTCAAGTGTGGAGGCTTTCCTCTTCTTTAAAAAGGGGGAACAACCACTGTTTGAAGCAAGGAGAAAAATTTGAGAGTGCAAGGCACAGAGTTCTCAGAGCTACCTGAGCTAACAGATTTCTCTTCTCCTTCAATGTATTCTGTTTAGTATTTTTCTGTTTAATTTTGTCATGTCTTGAGTCTCATGGAAAAAGGCAAACAGTGAGGTTTGTAATGAAAAAGCCATAGAGCGGAAAAAGGCAGAGAGTGCAAAATTAAAAGAAAAAGCCATAGATGTCTTAGAGTTCCTTTGTTCATCCATGTTGTGTATCATGATTTTGTGGGAATCCCCTTGTAAGTTGGGTTAGCACTTTACAAGTTGTAATCAGATTGATTATAGTGAAATTCCATCATGTTTGTGATGGAGACTGGATGTAGGCTGCACTGCACTTAGCAGCCGAACCAGGATATATCTGGGTGCAATCTTCTTCTCCAGCTGAACCAGGATATATCTGGTGTAATCTTCAACTCTTCTCTCCTACATTTTTGTTTCTACTGTACAGGAGCAAAAACTGATATTATCTCGTGCCAAGTGACGAGACAAAAAGAAAAGTCTCGTGGCAAAGGACGAGACAAAACAAAGTTGCTTGTGTCTAGTGACGAGCAAAAACAGAAAAGTCTTTTCTGAAGGTCAGCAAGTGTTAGCATTGAAAAAAAGGGGGCTAAGATTCAACCCCCCTTTCTCTTAGCCACTGAAACTATCAACATTTTTTCAAAATATTTAAAAGAACATAAAATAAAATATTAAAATTATTGATTTATATAAATATAAAAAATCATGATAATTACTAAAAAAATATTAAATAAAATATTATAATTATTAATAAATTTCAATATGATTAATTTTTAAATATTAATTTGCATATGATTGATTACATAGAAGAACATTATAAGGCCACCAGAATTTATTATTTTTTGTTAACAGTTAGTTGGTAATATTTAAAAATATAGGTTAAATATATGTTGTTAGATTATTAAACTAAAAAAATTGAATTAATAAATAAAAATATTAATAAAAAATAATAAATTCTGATGACCCTTAAACTCTTCTTGATTACATAATACTTTACTAAAAAATAGTTGAGAAATAAAAAACAGTATCCAAATTGGCTTCATAATGGGACACATAAATATGTTTGGTGTTAAAATATAATTCATCGTAGAATTAGAATTGTTTAATAATTAATGATATTGATGATTAATTTATTAAATTATAAGAAAAATTATGATAATAATTACTAAAAATATATAAAACAAAATAATAAAATTATTGAAAAATATCAATATAAATA
>NC_029780.3:108684032-108703112 GCF_000817695.3 Arachis duranensis | reverse complement strand
AATTTATATATGATTGATTACATAATTTTTTTAAAAGCTAATTGAAAAAAAAATCTATGTTATCTGTCAATAGAATGATTATGATGAGGTGGTGGTTAGAAGAACGAATTTGTCAAGGATTCAAGTTTTGGAAATCAGAAGTCGCGTAAGTTGAAAAAAAAAGAATAAATAAGTGGGGGATTATCTTCTGGTGGTTAAGCACTTTCTCTAAAAGTGGACTTATTGGCAGCTCTCATAGGGATAGAAAATGAAGAAAAAGAAAAGAAGGCGTGGACTTTGGAGTCTAAGAATGTAATCATGGTAAATGGTAGGTCCATTTTGTTGGCCAACTTGTTCGTAATTGCGTCGCTTATTTTAGAGATAAGTAAGGAGCTGCAAGATTTTATTTTATTTGTTTTTTGGATTTTATATTAGATATCAATCATGTAAATATTAGTGTAATCCACTGAGTATCAAACATATATAAATAAACAGACAAACATGTACAAAATAAAAGAAGTTATTATTGATTGGTGCAATGCATGCAAAGTGTGAGATATATAAGTTTGGTGTCTGGACAGTTACAATTGAGGTGGATGTATATATGTAGCATTATTTATTGAGTACCCCATATGATAAAATGGGTTACCCGGCCGGTTTAATTTGAATGCTATTTTAGATTTTAGAGGGTAGTACAGTAGACAATTTATTACTGTCCTTGTCAATTCAATATCCCTATCAAATTTCGAGTTAACTCTCAATTTGTCTCCTGAAATTTAGTCTGATGATTAGAATGATCCCACAATTTTGTTGGTCTCAATTAGAACCTCCAAATTTATAATTGTCGTTCTAACTTGTTCTTGCGATCATCTCCGTTATCAGAATGTTGATCTGATGCAATTGCATGACATGATGGACACTACTTAAACGACGGCGCATTGGTTTCGCGCCCAAACCCTTTGGAACCATGTCGTTTCAGTTTTTTGTGGGTTAAAACTCTCTTTCTTTCCGCTATGACGATCATAAGTTGCAAAACATCAAAAAAATCCTTACACTGCGTGGTTTCCAAAGGGTTTGAGCGTGAAACCAATGCGTCGTTGTTTAAGTAATGTTCACCATATCATGCAATTGCGTTAGATCAGTCCAATGACCAAGATGATCGCAGAGACAAGTTGGAGCCACAATTGCAAATTTAAGGGTTCTAATTGGGGCCAACAAAATTATGGGGTCATTATGAGCATCAGGCCAAATTTGAGGAGCCAAATTGAGATTTAACTCATCAAATTTCTATAACAAGCTGGGATCTAATAATCAATTTTCAAATTAAATAGTACATTTTTGTAATAATTTGTATGACAAACACTATCAACAATTGGAGTTTGTTGGCTACGTTGAGCAGAAACTAACTTGAGTTGGTGAGGTGAACCGCAACTCACTCATTTGCTTAAATAAATGTTGAAGTTCGAATCTCATCTTGTATATACAATAATTTATTAGTCAACAACAAACTTTTAAACAAAATTCAGATTCGTGACAAATTAGTCTCACTGGCCTGTTGAGTTTGAAAAATATCGTGAGAAAAAAAAAATCTATGTTGAGCAGACCGTACCATCAAACACTATTTATTGCACCACACTCATGAAAGTGATCTTTAGTTGCATTAAGTTTTTTGATGAAAACAAAGATCCACATATAGAAGCTAGCTAGCTAGATAGCATAACATAAATTAAAATCATATTACCTTATTTGCAACGAGACAAAATTATATATATGATGTAATGAGCTTTAAAATGGTGCCATCCTGCCATCACTTAATAAATAATATTAAATTCTGGTTAAGAAAATGGAAACACAACTTAAATAATTCACTTATTAATTATAATATATTTGACAAAATAAAATTCAAACAAATATGGTTTATTTATAATCAAACTAACGAAATAAAATTTTATTGAACTGCAACATATAATTTACAAATTAAATTAAACTATATAAATCAATATTATTTCATCAAACAGCTAGTTATACATGTGTGAAAGTGAGAGATCAGAAAAGAGAAAGGGTTGAGAGCGAAATGCAATAGCAACGAAAATGGATCTCTAATAATAACTAATTGATAAGAACAAATATGAAGAATTGCAAGTTGATTGGAAAGGCCAAATCTTAAGTCAAACAATTTGAGAGCATCAACTAATTAAGTTAGCAGAAAGTTATATAGATGTTGTGGAAAGGAAAACATGTGGCAAGTGTAGCAACAGATTATTGGTTGATAACTTGATATACATGGACTATATCTACGTTAATTGGCCAATTTCATTTGAACACGCTAACTAGCTACATGATTAAAGACATAACATGTAACGTCCCAAATTTTTTTTTGAAATATTTTACCTTTGATTTATTTTATTATTATCCTACTCTCTAACTATATCAAAATTTTTACATTACTTTTTATTCTTTTTTTTAAACCTAACCCTAATTTTATCCATACAAACCCTTTCATAACAAACACACACAGCTGCCCTCTCCTAACACACACATGGCTGAGGATGAAAGAAAGAAAAAGAGAGGGAGAAAAAAGGAAGAAGAGGGGAAAGGAGGATGATGCCGGTGAGGGCCACGCCGTCGTCGCAGTTGGAAGTCACAGAGGGGCATGAAGAAAGAGACGATGCGTGAGAGAGAGAGAGCTTAAGACAGAGAAGGAGACCACAATGGAAAAGAGGGAGAAGAAGCTGTCTCTGCCGCCATCAAGTCGTCGTCGTCGTCGCTGCCACCAAGGAGCCCAAAGAGAGAGACTTCGTGAAAGGGGTATGAGAACGCAACGGATCTCGTCGCCGGGAAGGGAGGTGATGGTGGTGGGTGTTGTCGCTACCGCTGCCATTGATCGAGGTTGTCGCCGTCCCGGTTGAGGTCATCGTCGTCGCCAAACAGGGCAGAGAAGGAGGGCGCGAACGGGAGAGAGAAAGGAGAGCTCTACTGGAGCTCGTCACAGAAATGTTGCTGCCTTCCACCACCCCGACACAGAGCCGGCCTTCTGTTTTTCCTCTTTCATTGCGGTTGCCTCCGTTGTAGGTGGAAGAGGTCACCAGAGAAGGGATTGTTCTGCTCTACTTCTTCTTTTAGTCTTCCATTAGTTATTAGAGTCTCTAGGGCCATAAATGTTGCCGACTTGCCATCAGAGTCGTCGAAATTGTTGCCGCCAATAGCCACCACTGCTATACCTTTATATTGGTAAAACAAACCCCATTCTTCTTGTACTTAACATCTCTTTCTATTCATGTTTCGCTTTTATCAACTTTCTGTCTCGCTCCATTTTTATGCCCTTTTTCTCGATTAATTTGCTTTTGCTGTTGTTCGTTACGGGCTAGAAGTGGTAGCGATGTTGCTGGTGTTGTCGAGATTACATCCGCGACGTAGTCGTTGCTGCTGTTTGAGTTGAAGTTACTGCCATTGGCTCGGTCCAAATTCTGTGTCCTTTTGTTCCATTCTATTCCAACGTTTCTCACATTTTAATTTAGCACTCCGGGTTTGGTCTCTTCGATCCCTTAGGACCAAGTTGTGAGTAGACTTTACATTTATAATTGTTTGAATGTGCATCTATAATTATTTTGATCTATAATTAGTATGATCTTTGAACTATACTCACTATATTTACCTTGAATGGTTTTAAATTGATTAGTATAATTGATTTATTTAAATAATTCGTTTTTACGAAGTTTATACTTTCGGAACTATACATGAGACTATATATATTTTTGAGGAAGTTTTGTATTATTTTAAAATGTTCGATTTTATTTGAAAATTTGTTTTTGAAGCATTGAAGTATTTGTTAGTACTTATTTTAAAGATTGTTAAATATGTTTGAAATTTCTTATGATTGAAGAAGTATGATTGGAAAGATTTCTGATGAGAAAGTATAATATGATTTGATTTGATTCGATATCTTATATATTTGAAAGATCAATGATTTGTTGTATTTGAAATTATATGTTTTGAATTGGTTTGGGAGGCTCGTATTAAAAAACCGTAGTTAACGGCGGTTATGAGGTTAACTTAGATGCATCTAACTCAGACCTAGCTAACAGGGGTGTTGCTAGCCTAATGTGTAGGCCACACGTTAGATCTGTTATTCTGTTAGGACACAGGAGAGGAAAGGACTACCCTTAGAGGTGTAGCCGCCCAAGTGTGAATTTTTTATTTGATTTCTGTATGAGAATTCTCTTATTAATTCACTTATTATTATTATTGTTTTTTTTTTAATTAAAATTATTTTGATAATAATATTTATATGGTCTCATGTGGATTATAGATGTATTGTCTAGTCACTGAATTGCAAAACTCATACCTTTTTCTGCAAATATTTTTCAGGAACAATGCTTGACTATAGGAGATTTTCTAATCAAGAGTCACGATCTGCAATAAGTATCTATTTTTTTTGAATTCCTAAATGTGTATGCTCCATATGTCATAAGCAGGATCCAACCATTCTCAATTATTTTAATTTTTGTTAAATATGTATAACTATTTATTTTAGAATTTGTAAAATATTTGTAATTTTCTTATTTAACTTATATTTGAGTTTGTTAGGCTTGCTAGGGGATTATTTTTCTAAGCGCCGATTATGACTCATTTTGGGTCGTGACAAAGTGGTATCAGAGCTTAGGTTTAATCTGTGAATATAGAGCAAGTGTCCTATGATAGGATCACAATTGTATAAATAAAAGCGCGCTTATTTGTACAAATTGTGGCACTATCAAAGACCCAAAGAAATTTCCTCTTTGTCCTCTATATCATTGTTGTCTTTTGATTATTGTGATCATGTGTCTTCTGCCGTTTCTTACTACTCCTATCCTTTTGTATCCAATCTCGACTTATCCTTACGTAAACTTTTTCGAACGTGTTTTAGCAATGGTTTCAGCTTTGGTTCTGATTCGTGATTTCTCTTGTAGCTAGTTCTAATTTTTTCCGATTTTGTGGATATATGCCTTAATCTTTTCGTCTTCGTATTCTCAATGATTTCTTATGTCAAGATATCATGTATTATTAAGAAGATTCGATCGATATTTGCGATAAATTGCTACCTAATTTTCTTATAGAACAATATTTGAATTTATGAATTGCATAAATTTGCCGAGTTACTGATCGAAATGCTTTGTTTTGAACTTGATAAGTGATATTAGAATTTTTCTTCTTATGTTGATAATCTTCAAAGTTATAACATAATTTTGATTTATTTTTGATTCTTTCTTTTAATTTAATAATTTAAAAAAAATGTTATTTAGTTGCTTAAGGAGAATGATTATGTGATAAAACATATAAATGGAGTGTTATTATTGTTTGTTGGATTAGTGATTTTCGCCGCTTAAGTATAGTGAATTATTTGTTGATCAGTTAGCTGGATCGAAGATCTTTTTTAATCTAAAAATTTGGTTGTGCTTTTTTATTTAATAATATGATATGTAAAATCTGATGTGAATCTAGAACTTGCAAATATTATGGAATAAAATATGAAAGTGTATTATTGATAATGTCAGAGTTAAATAAATAAATAAATAAATAAATAAATAAACATAATAGTTATTTATGTTGGAGCATTATGAAAAATATGCATTAAATAAATACTACATGACATGTGATAGAATTTTTTCATCATCTTGCACAATAAATTATAACAAAAGTATTCCAAAACAAGTAATGTGAAATCATCTAATTGAATTTGTGAAGTTAATTTTCTTTAGCTAGAAAATTTTTATTTGTGCTGGATGATTCTGGAATAAGAAGATAATTAGATTTGATATCTTAAAACTTCTTATACTAGCATGGAGTTTAGGAAAATAAAATGCTGATGACAA
Source organism: Arachis duranensis (assembly GCF_000817695.3). Classification (NCBI taxonomy): domain Eukaryota; kingdom Viridiplantae; phylum Streptophyta; class Magnoliopsida; order Fabales; family Fabaceae; genus Arachis; species Arachis duranensis. The sequence continues at coordinate 108,697,281 of NC_029780.3, read as the reverse complement.
CTAGAAATAGAAATGTATTATGTGATGCAAACTATTTGGCTTGATGAACTTTATTATTTGTCTTGTAAAGATTGTTGATTCTTGTTTTTAAAAACAAACAATTTGTTCTGCCAAAAGTATAGAGAATTTCACTATAAAAAAATTTATTGTGTTAATTCATGTTTGCCTATAGTAATAATACTGGTTTTTGGCACTAGAATTTTCTTTCCTTGTCATATAAGATAATCTTTAGTATATTATAACTACTGACTCACTTATAAAAAAAGTTTACAACAACTATTGTCTTCTCTATTTTTAACATGGTTTTTAAAAGGCTCATATCTCCTTTGGTGTTTTTTTTTTTCATCTGACATTTGCGAAGTTTTGTTCTTATTTTGGAAAAAAAAGTCAAATATACGGCTAATTCTCATGTTTATAGATTTAAAGTTAAAATAATTATTTTATTGGTCAACATATTTTGGCAATCATAAGATGATGTATTTCATTCTTGCTAATGATTCTATTCTCCTTTCGGTTAACTATTTATGAAGGTGAATTCTCTTTTTGGTATTTTATTTTCACAAAAAATATGATCCCATATCAAGTTTTTGAAATTCTTAAATTATTTTGCTATGTGCTTGGATTATGTTAAAAACAAAACAAAACAAAAAAGTAGTTATTATAATTGATCTTAGTGTGTTAATTGCTAGAACTTTAAATTTTAGTGTTATTATTATCATTATTTTATATGTGAATTTATTTATAACTTCATACTAAGTCTAAGTGTAGCTGCATGATGGTAGGAAATCATTTGATTGTATTTTTCAATAGTGACCATAATGAATTAAATACTTAAATGTATATGTATATGTAAATTTTGACATAAAGGACAACAAGGAGATTAATTACATTTTTGCTATATTTCACATAACTTATCTACTATTAGAGTCGGGAGATATTAAATTTTATATTTGCATAATTATTTAATGTCCGAGGTTACGATAATAAAATCAAAGGCACTTATGGAAACATACTGATTTTTGTGGCAGTTACTAGTCTTTATGACTGTTAAGTTGTCTATTCCAATATGTGTTGTCGTATTTTTAATTTATGTTTTGCTTTGTTTTTTTTATTATTGTTCTTCTTTTTTCTTATGTATATCCTTGCTTGATTATGCACGTAGTTCTTTAAAAAAAAATTGCCCCTGATCCTATTAATCTTAACTTCATGACCTTGCATATTTTGTTTTGACTTGAATTTTCTTTGACGAGATAGCATTTATGCGATTGTCATTTTTTTTGAAATGTTTGTCTCATATCTTTTTTTTGAGAAGGTGGAATGATTTTTTCTTACTTTCATCCATTATCGATGGATGTCCTATTTGAATATATTCCTAATCTTCCTTTTAAATCCTGGTGAACATTGCTATTGACATTAGTTACCACCTTGTACTTCTTTAATCTAGTTTGAAACTTGTTTTGACCTAATACACCATCTTTTCTTTTATTGTTCCTTTTGAAGATTCCTCGATTTAGTTTTCCTTTCTTAAAATGTGATTTGCCACTCTTTCTGGCACACTTGATTGTTTCTGTGCATCATTGGTTAATTGCGATCATAAGTAAATTTTCATGTTCTTACGAACACTATCTGTGATGTTTGCTCTTCTCTTCCTAAGTTTTATATCCTTTTGAGTAAACTCGAGCTTGTTTTGGTGTTACGTGCGACTCTTAGATATAGCAAGCGATACGTTAGTTTTTTTACGTAACTTATCGATGCTAAAGTTTAGAAAATTGTAATTATAAGGCTTGACATGAGATCGGTTGTTATCATGGATATGAACAATAGAACCAAGGAGATTACGAAATAAGAGTGTATTTTGAGGAAGAGTGTGTGTGAATGTTAACATCTTTTTAATACAACCCTACCTTGTAACTTTTACACCCTCCCCCCATTATACTTCTTTCTCATGTAGTAAAGGGCTAGAACCATGTAACCTTTTTGCAATATATATATCAATTTTCGAGGGCGAAAATTTTTGTAAGAGGCGTAGAATGTAACCTCCCAAATTTTTCTTTGAAACATTTTACATTTGATTTATTTTATTACTATCCTACTCTTTAACTATATCAAAATTCCTACATTACCCTTTATTCCCTTTTTCCAAACATAACCCTAATTTTATCCAAACAAACCCTTTCATAACAAACACACACAGCTGCCCTCTCCTAACACACACATGGCTGAGGATGAAAGAAAGAAAAAGAGAGGGAGAAGAAAGGAAGAAATGGGGAAAGGAGGATGACGCCGGTGAGGGTCATGCCGCCGTTGTAGTTGGAAGTCGCAGAGAGGCACGAGGAAAGAGAGGATGCGAGGAGGAGCTACCTCTACCGCCATTAAATCGTCACCGTCGTCACCGCCACCAAGGAGCCCAAAGAGAGAGACTTCGTGAAAGGGATAGGAGAACGCAACGGATCTCGTCGCCGGGAAGGGAGGTGATGGTGGTGGGTGTTGTCGCCTCCGTTGCCGTTCATCGCGGTTGTCGCCGCCCCGGTTGAGGTAATCGTCGTCGCCAAACAGAGCAGAGAAAGAGGGCACGAACATGAGAGAGAAAGGGGAGCTCTATTGGAGTTTGTCACAGAAATGCTGCTGCCTTCCACCACTACGACACAGAGCCGGCCTTCTGTTCTTCCACTTTCATTGCGGTTGCCTCCGTTGTAGGTGGAAAAGGTCACCAGAGATGGGATTGTCATGCTCTGCTTCTGCTTTTAGTCTTCCATTGGTTATTAGAGTCTCTAGGGCCATGAATGTTGCCGCCGGAGTCGTCGGAATTGTTGCCGCCAAGAGCCACCACTGCTATACCTTTATATTGGTAAAACAAACCCCGTTCTTCTTGTACTTGACATCTCTTTCTATTCCTGTTCCGCTTTTATCTACTTTACTGTCTCACTCCATTTTTGTGCCATTTTTCTTGATTAATTTGCTTTTGCTATTGTTCGTTACGGGCTAGAAGTGGTAGCGATGCTGCTGGTGTTGTCGAGATTACATTGGCGATGTAGTCGTTGCTGCTGTTTGAATTGAACTTGCTGCCATTGGTTCGGTCCAAATTCTGTGTCCTTTTGTTCCATTATATTCTAACGTTTCTCACATTTTAATTTGGCACTCCGGGTTTGGTCTCTTCGGTCCCTTAGGACCAAGTTGTGAGTAGACTTTACATTTATAATTGTTTGAATGTGCATCTATAATTATTTTGATCTATAATTAGTATGATCTTTGAACTATACTCACTATATTTGCCTTGAATGGTTTTAAATTGATTAGTATAATTGATTTATTTAAATAATTCGTTTTTATGAAGTTTATCCTTTCGGAACTATACATGAGACTATATATATTTTTGAGAAAGTTTTGTATTATTTTAAAATGTTCGATTTTATTTGAAAATCTGTTTTTGAAGCATTGAAGTATTTGTTAGTACTTATTTTAAAGATTTTTAAATATGTTTGAAATTTCTTATGATTGAAGAAGTATGATTGGAAAGATTTCTGATGAGAAAGTATAATATGATTTGATTTGATTCGATATCTTATATATTTGAAAGATCAATGATTTGTTGTATTTGAAATTATATGTTTTGAATTGGTTTGGGAGGCTCGTATTAAAAAATCGTAGTTAACGGCGGTTATGATGTTAACTTAGATGCATCTAACTCAGCCCAGCTAGCAGGGGTGTTGCTAGCCTAACGTGTAGGCCACACGTTAGATCTGTTATTCTGTTAGGACACAGGAGAGGAAAGGGCTACCCTTAGAGGTGTAGCCGCCCAAGTGTGGATTTTTCATTTGATTTCTGTATGAGAATTTCCTTATTGATTCACTTATTATTATTATTATAGTCACTGAGTTGCAAAACTCATCCCTTTTTCTAAAAATATTTTTTAAGAACAAATGCTTGACTATGTGAGATTTTCTAATCAAGAGTCACGATCTGCAATGAGTATCTATTTTTTTTCGAATTCCTAGATGTATATGCTCCATATGTCACATGCAGGATCCAACCATTCTCAATTATTTTAATTTTTGTTAAATATGTATAACTATTTATTTTAAAACTTGCAATATATTTGTAATTTTCTTATTTAACTTATATTTGAGTTTGTTAGGCTTGCTAGGGATTATTTTCCTAAGCGTCGGTTATGACTCATTTTGGGCCGTGACATAGCATGAACATAGATGTAATTTACAACAATAATATGCACCAGCTAAATGCTGCATGGTGTATTTTGGAGTGGAAAAACTGTTCGGTATATACTTTAATTGAGTTAAGTTAATTTTGAGTGAAATGTTATAGTTAGGACTGCACATGGATCGGATAATATCCGCATATTTACGGTAATTATTCGCATTCAATTCGAATTTTACGGATATTATCCGATTCGTAGAACCATCGGATTGGATCGGATCCGATTTGTACTATGGTAGGATCGGATTGCAGATTTGTCAGTAATATCTGTAGATTTAATTTGCAGATCCGCATATCCGCACATCTCATATAAATAACATAGTTTAATTAAAAAAGTAAATCCTAATGTGATATGAATTTTAATGTGTTGTTTTATGAATTTTATGATATCTTGTTTTTAATTTTTTATATTATATTTTAATTTAGAATAATTAAACTTAGATTTTGTGTTATTACTTTTTTTTATTATTTAAAAGAATTTTTATTGATAATATTTTATGAGTAAATAAATTTAAACAGATGAAAAATAGATTTTTTAGAGCCAAAAGAACCTTAAAACAAATTTTTTGAATTACGCAGATATTTTTAATATTCGATCCGATCTGATTCAACTTAAAAAATGTAGATATCGTATCCGATTCGATCTGATGAGTATAATATGAATCGAATAAAATTGTAAGTTATATCCGATCTGATCCGATCCCTATGCAATCCTAGTTATAGTTTGGGTTATAAAAGATAGTTATGTACAAAAATTAAAATAACATACTATAAGTCAATGAAGACTGATCAGCATTATTGTAAGAGGAATGTATTCGTTTTGCAGCCTCATTTTATAATTCATACTTTGAAATTAAAGTATAATATAGACACTTTTTTCTTTTTCCTTTTGCTATTGGTGAGTAGGACTAATATTTTATTATGTGAAAAGATATATAGGATAACTGGATAAGCATTAATTCGAAGAAGCTAAGGCATGCAATTTGGTAGAGTATCAAATCTAAATGGATAACATCCAAAAGGCCAAAACAATATAATTGGGACAATATAGGGAAAAACTTCGATAGATGGAACAGAAAGTATTTTAGTTATCTAACAAGATGACAAAGTATTCCATGACCTTGTTTTCAGGCCAATGTATATATTCATTAACGAAGTTACTTTGATAAAGACGTTTAAAATATCTTTTTTTAAAGATATTTTTTAATAATTAAAATTTAATATATATAATCAATTAAATTATATTAATTTTGTTAAAATTAGACCACACAAATTAATTTGGTCAAAATATAATAAATTAAATTTTGAACTGATCTAAATTAATATTAGTTTTTATAAAAAATAACTACAATAATTTTATTATAAAAAATGACTAAAATTCTCTTATTATATATATTAATTTTGAAAATTTTAAATTCTAACCATTTATTTTTCTGCCATCAACATGTTAGAATTTAGAGTTTTCAAGAGTATTGTAATTATTTTTTATAAATAATAATATTAATTTAGACTAATTCAATATTTAATCAATTATATATGTTAAATTTTAGTTAATAAAAAATATCTTTAAAAAAATATTTTAAACGTCTTTATCTAAATGACTCTCATTCAGTAAACATATTTTTGACATATAAATAACATCATCATCAATTAATATTTACGCTTTGTATTCTAAAGATATTGACTTTTACTTGTATTATCTAACAAATATCACTTTTATCTGCATAATATAACTTGTTAAATGATATATATAAATACCCTCATCTTATAAGTATGTAATAAGAAAGATAAATTAAGACAAGATATTATTAAAACAATCTCGTTATGTTATCAATATCATTTCTGTCAACATCTGCCAATTTTTATTTATAATTGTGTTTAATGGAGGTGTCTTTGTAAATGTGTCTAATAAAAATATCTTTTTGTTTAGCTGTATTTAATAGAAGTGTTTTTATAGATATATTTTTTGGATGTGTCTTTATATATGTGTTTAAAATATAATAACTAATCATTGTTGACAATAAATTAGCAGATAATATATTAGTACCCTATACTTTTCCTTATTGAAAAACATAAGTTTGTCCCCTTTATTTATCTTCCCATACTTGTTGAACGGAGTAGTAAATTAGCTATGAGAGCAATTAAGTTGGTTGAGACTTGAGACATAAATTTATTTGAAAATAAATGCAAGACTTATTTATCATTTCTCTATCCTCTTTTGTTTTTGGACATGATCATTTCTCTTATTTGGATTTGAAGGTAGTTCTCCTTTTAATCCAAAGACGATTACAGGAAATGGGCCAACCTGTATTTGCTTTTTATTTGTTTTTGAACAGATTGAGACTATTGAGCAAAAACTAATCTTAACAGTCTAAGTCCAAAAAGAAAATGTTAGTCCAACACAAAAACAAAAAAATTAAGTGTCAGTTCTGACTAATAATAGTTAATTGACTTAATTCACTTAATTGATCTAGGTTCAGTTTCATCATATTTGTATTTTGTACTGCCTTTTTCTTGGACGAAAATAAATTGCTAATGCTAAGGTGGGTGACAAAGTACTCAAAGTAGAGACTAGAGAGTAGAGAGTGCATCATTTTTTTTATAAATAGATTGAGTTTTATTTTTTTTTACTTTATTTTTTTGTTAAATAATTAATTTGATTAACATATGATTCTTTTAAATTATTATTCATATAAAATATAATAACATAAAAAAATTTAAAATTTGTGTAATTGAGAAAAAAGACAATACTGTTTTATCAATGATAATCCAAAAATCAAATAACCACATAAAAATAAAAGTATCTTAGCATGAAGAATGACAAAAGTATGCTCAGCCTTAGTTGTATAACAGTATGAACATGAATGTGAAAAAAAAAAAGGATGAGACACAGTAAAAACTAAAACAAAAAAGCTCTTCTGGTATTTGAAAAGTTAAATATCTTCTGGTTATCTTCTGCACCTAATAGTTAACTGAATTATTAACTAATGTAAAGAATAAAATGGATATAATAACTTAGTAATAACTCATTAGGCTTTAGAGTCATATTCTTGTCTTTAAACTTTTATTAAGCTCATTAATAGTAAATATAAGATTAATTTTATATAAAATTTTAAACATTCAATTACTAACTCTAATTAATTTCATATTAAATAAAATGTTTGATGTATATATTTAAATACAAATATCGAAATATATAATTTAATTAAATAATGATATACTCCTCTTTTATTGATTAGTATCTAGTAGTGGTAATTAATATTGAATTAAAATAAAACCCATAAGAAGGAAAACTGGAAAAGGGACAATTTTGGAAAATATGTAAACTTTTGGGGCCAAATTGAAAATTCAGATGGATTCAGTGCACTTAGCTTAGCTTCGGTTTTGTGTTACAAAAAATTGCAGGGTCCCGAGAAAAGGGTGGGTGCTGGGTTCCTTGAGCACTGAACAAAGCAAAAAGGGGTCTCTCAAGCTCCGCCATAAGTCCAAGGTAAGTCCTTTCACAACCCTTCATCGCCGATTCCCATTAACCCTAACTCTTCTGGATCGCAGTTTCGCTTTGTTTACTTTTGTAGCTATTCATCGAATTTTGGAAACGTTATACTCTCCGATTTTAAAATTTCATCTTTCGCCTTGTTGGTTACTGGGTGGGTGTCATGAACCTAATATGCGTTGTTTCTTGCGTCAATCGGTGAAATCTCTAGATTGAAGGTGCGGGGGGAAATCAGAGCTTGAGGGTAATGAAACAATAATGCGACCCTGTTCAATAAGATTTTTTTGGAAAAAGAATATTATGGCAGGATTTAAGAGATAATTACAGATTTTTAAAGGGGTTAATTATTGTTTGACTTTCTTTTTTTTTTTTCTTTAAAAGAGAGAAATAAAATGAACATGCTTAGATGTTAGATGTGCTTACATTCTTCTTTTGATGTATCCAGGTTGCTCTGTGTAGGATTTCATTTTTTGAACGAGGAAAAAATATGCAACTTTGGTTGCAAAGGCTTTAGGTGTTAGGTTCATTCTCTATGCATAAAAAGTTTAGTTTAAGATTGGTGTACTTCTTGTAAGATGGAGTCCCTTTGGAAACTTGTGTATCTGCTGGAGCCCGCACCTGTCACCCTCATAACTACAGCTGTAGCTGTGACATTTGCATCTGCTTTTCGAGCTCTAAATTACGGGAAAGAAATGGAGCGTAATCGCGACTTATCAGAAGCATCCATTACACTGGATAGGTCACAAGCATTGATGATACCAGTGATGAGCTCTTTCAGCTTGCTTTTGATGTTCTACTTGTTCTCGTCTGTGTCACAGCTTCTCACAGGGTTCACTGCAGTTGCTTCTGCATCATCCCTTTACTTCTGCTTGTCTCCTTATGTTGCCTATTTGAAGTCACAGTTTGGTTTAGCTGATCCTTTTGTGTCACGCTGTTGCTCAAAATCTTTTACACGAATCCAAGGGCTGCTATTGATATCATGCTCCATCGTGGTGGCTGCTTGGCTTGTCTCTGGTCACTGGATACTGAATAATTTACTAGGCATATCGATATGCATTGCTTTTGTAAGCCATGTGCGCCTCCCAAACATCAAGATTTGTGCAATGCTCCTTCTTTGTCTATTTGTCTATGACATTTTCTGGGTTTTCTTCTCTGAAAGATTTTTCGGGGCAAATGTCATGGTATCAGTCGCGACACAGCAAGCATCAAATCCTGTGCACACGGTTGCTAATAGTTTGAGTCTTCCTGGGTTGCAACTGATAACAAAGAAATTGGAGTTGCCTGTAAAGATTGTATTTCCCAGAAATTTGTTGGGTGGTGTTGTTCCTGGAGAGAGTGCAACAGATTTTATGATGCTTGGTTTAGGGGACATGGTATGACATTTGTACTCCCTGAGATGCATACTGAATTTCCTTATTCCTTAAATGTTTCAATATTTAGGTTTGGTTAATGTCACAAGCAAGTAGTTTTGTTGCATTGGATTCATTGTGAATAGAAATATAAAATCATTAGAAGAATTGAAGGCTGCATGTTGCATTGGTTTGCCATTTATTATGATTGTTTAATACCTTTGCAGGGAAATCTTCTACCATATTTCTGCAGGAGCAGTGAAAATTAAAAGAGAGGATTGTTGTCCACTCAATTTAGGTTTTACTGTAACCCTTCCCCTCCCGCCCCATTTCTCTGATCTTTCCTACTTCAATTCTATATTGGATCTGAATCTTGAAATCTTCCTTGTGCTGCAAGGTGCTTTGATTTGCTTATGCTTGTTATTTGTTGTTGCATTTGACATGTTATAATCAAACTTTTATCTGTGCCTCCTTGCACCATTTCACCATGTGTACATGCACCCCGTATCAATTACAACGATTAACTGAAAATATCATAGCAGTTTGTAGTCAACATAAGCTAGTCATGATTCCAATGAACTTCTACAATCCTGTTTCTTAAGAACCACTGTGCTTGGTGTTTTATATTTCTTCGCTCTTCTTTTTGTAGGCTATCCCTGGAATGCTCCTGGCTTTAGTTCTCTGCTTTGATTATCGAAAGAGCCGGGATACGGTAAATCTCTTTGAGTTACATTCTTCGAAAGGGCACAAATATATTTGGTATGCATTGCCTGGTTATGCAATTGGTCTGGTGACTGCTTTGGCAGCTGGTGTCTTGACCCACTCTCCTCAACCTGCACTTTTATATCTGGTACTTCTATGTTCATTCCCTTTTCATCGAACCAGTTGTATTGCCTTGTATACTTTTTCTTTGCAACCTATATTAATCATATATTTCATTACTTTTTTCCTTAATACATGAAGAAAGCTTTTTTTCTCCCACTAGATGGGAAACATTTGTTCTTATTGAAGTTTTTATTTTCATATTGGCAAATTTTTTTTGTATATATAACAGATAAATGAAATAGTCGGATAAAATTTTAGCTTGTTTCCCTTTTGCCTATTAACATTTGTTGTATGTGTACTCAAATTGATTGTAATTGACTGACTCTAGCATATGAAGTTTATTAGCTAAATTTGTTAAAGCTTAAAAGTTCTGTGAGGAGTGGAGATTCATTCATTTGTCCAAAGTGATTGGCCTTATTTGATTGATTGTTGGAACTGGTTCATTAGCATTCCCTCCAGATCCATTTAATTCATCAACTGATCAACATATGTAGCTAGAATGATGATGATGATATGACTCAACATTGTTAACTGGCTGTTTTGTCTGAAACATTGCACATTTGATTGGTTTATCTAGGTGCCTTCTACCCTGGGACCTGTAATCGCCATCTCCTGGATTAAAAAGGAGCTACTTGAGTTGTGGGAAGGAGACATGCCAAATTTCAATGATAAGGATCGCGAAATAGAAGTTTAGTCCATTATTGTAGTTTCCATGCACACCTAACCGGTGCTTTTATAGCGAAGCTGAAAAAAAAAAGGGTTGTAAATTCACTAAGGATGTTTCATCTTGAGACTCATCAAGAAAAGTTACACTAAATGTTGATGATGATGTTATTATGTCTTGGATCTCTCTTATTTATTCGCTATACATGAATTGAGAAGAAAATTTACATGAAGTGCAGAGGAGTGCGTTGATTATGCGTTTCTTGTGATTTTGGATTTGGCACATTGATATTTATACACACACGCGTCATATCATACAAAAGCATGGTTTGTAAAAATCACATACTAAGTTTCTTTTGAAGCCCAATGAATATACCATGAGTAGCTTACTTGTTGGGAAAACAGAAAAACCCAAAGAAAGGTTGGTACACGAGACACACGATTAATAAGAGTAACCATGAATATGAATGTTATAGTTCTCGTTTGTCTTTATCTCAATTCTCAAGAGAGTGAAGAATCAAGTTGTTTGATCCCTTTTTTCTTTAATTTGCTCACCTATCATATGATTATTTTTCTTTCATTCATATATGCTTCTACGGCAAAAATATGTAGTCCTAGGTTTGTGCCTCTGTCGCTAGCATGCATGCTTTCAAAGACATCGATCAAGTGGTACCAGGATCTTCTTATTTATAACAATAATCATCCATATAACGAAAAATACAATGCCAAATTGATATAAAATAATGAAAATGTATATATACAAGTATGAAGTACTAATAATTCTAAAACGGTACTAACAATTGTATCCAACTCTAGTTTTCTGCTATATATAGCTGTGTTATTGTATATACATTATCATGGAATGGATTCAAGTTGATATAAACTAATAAGTTGAATATAGTCACACACAAAAAGAAAAAAACTAATAAGTTGAATATGATGTTCATGTTGTCAAGAATTTATATATGATTCACAGATTCAATAATGTATACATCACATTCACGGTCTCGGTGCGCTGAATATTGCATATTAAAAGCTCAGCTTTGCTATGATCAATGATAATAATAATTTCTTAAGAAAAAGTACTAAAGCTATTGATTTAGTCAACATCATCATGGTACCACAATTTAGTTTATTTAATTAGAGCAAGGTGATTATATCTGGGATAAGCAGCATCCAAGATTAACCCCATTTGGTGTAGGTGTTATCCATGGATCCCTCATCGTATCGGTTCTTAATGTGGAAAATAATGAAAAGCTGGCCATTCAGTTTAACCTTTTGGTTTAAATATTTTATAATCATTGATGATTGATAACAAAAGCTGATTGTAAATAGTATTGTTTACAGAATGGTGAAAAGTTATATATGGTTATTTCTATGTGAAGTTGGTAGTTAAAAATTAACTAATATTCTTTTTAATTTATATACGAATACTTAAACAATTATTATAAATAACTATAATTTCATCGGATAATTTAAAAGCACCCTAAAATAGTAAAGTACACAAGTTCAGTTCTCATAAATTAATAGCTAAAATAACATAATCTTTTCATTTTCGTCTAAAAATCTCAATTCGAATCTCACTCCTAATTTAAAAAAAAAAACCTATTTCGATATAAATTACCCTCTGATATCACTACTTCAAACATAATAATAGTAATGCCACAATGCAATAATGAATTATCATTTTCCACTTTGTGCTCTCTCTTTATATTTTTCTTACTTTATTGAAAAATAATATTTACACTATTTCATTATATTAAAAAGTAGGGTTTTGTACTATTTTATTTGTTAGTTTTTAGTTTTAAATAATAAAAAAATAATATACACAATAATAATATGTATAACTACATTCCCATAATATTTTATTTTATTTTATTACGGCATTGTTTTCTTCTTTCTTAATTGAATCTTAACTCTTTCGCATTAAACGGTGGAAATGTTGAGTGCCTATGCAGATATATCACATAACATTCTATTTTTAAAATAAAAAAGAAAGAAAATAGTTATATGCAATGCATGTAAAGATTGAGGCGAGGAACATTACGTATCTTTAAATATAATTAAGACTGCTAATCTATATATCTATGCAAAACATACTTGAACTTTGTATTTAATTAATAAGGTGTGTGCAAAGATAATGAATCACCACAATGTAATTGTTTTTAATCATTCTATTTGTTTTAAAAATAAAAAATAACTCATCTTAATTACATAATAATTTACGATAAAAAATGATAACGAACCATTGGAATGCACAAATTTAAATCCCTAATATATATATATATAGAAGATATAAATAATATATATATTAAAAATTAAATAAAGTTTCAATGAGAAATAGTTAAACCCAATTGGAGGAAATTGATGGAATTATGTTATCCACGTATATGTCTGGATTATGAGCTGCAAGAACATTCTTAATTAAGTTATTATATATCGTTAATGGTTCCTTTGGTCAGCAAATTTTTGTGTTGACTTTGCTTGTTATGAATTGTAACTTTGTAACGATGGCACCATGCTGTGTGTGTCCTTAATTATTAGATTGTGTTTTCTAATTCACTTTCCATCATCTCTCTATTTGACGGAGGCTTATTATGATAATATGTATAAACTCGGCATTTTTATTTAAAACTTAAAAAGTTAGAGTACGTCAGCAACAGCAAGTGATGAATTTGTCTTTTTCTCTTTTATTTTCTTCAAT
>NC_029780.3:108658647-108683740 GCF_000817695.3 Arachis duranensis | reverse complement strand
ATAATTTAGAATAGATGGAAAATTTCATTCATTTTGGAGGGAAAACAGACTCATAAGAGATTGACACATCACCTTTCTCCCAGTTTTAGTATATTAAGTAGATAGATAAGTAGATGTGTGTGTGTGAAATGACTAAAAAACATATATGAGAAATAAACTATTAAAGATAATTCAGTAAATTTATGAATTTCGGGAATTAGTGGGGATGGGGTGGGGATCCCCGCTCGGGTCCCCCTGCTTGCCTCGGGAGAATTTTGTCCCCATTCCCATCCCCACGGACGGAAAAAATTTCTCATAGTCGGATCCCTATTCGAGGCAATTCCCGTAAGAATTTCTGTGTCTCGGAGGAATTTTGCCATCCCTAATATGCATATTTATGTGCTCTAGAAGATACCTAATATTTTCTTTATCACTAATGATCCATTAACGCAATAAGAATATCTTTATGAAAAAATTTAGACTCACAAAATTAAATATAATTTCACACCATTAAAAATATTAATAATAATTAATTGATAGCTAGAAATTCCAAAATATATTACTTCTAGCACTTCTCTATTTGTATTTACATATTACTCAAATAGATAATATCAGTATATTACATCTCAATAATCTTCCCCTCTGTTTTCTTCCTTTATTTATTTCTCAACCATTGAATCTGCAAAAAGAAAAGTATAAAATAACCCTTTCTTTGACAACTCCGAATCAAACATGTATCTTACATCTTCATTAAACAAGTGCCTCCTCAATTAAGTGATCCAATTTGCACTTTGACCTTCAACCATTTCATTTTAATATAATTTTCTTGGTTGAATAGTCCCACTTATTTAATCACTATTTTAAGAAAATATAGTAAGTTGTAACTTGTAAAGCAGGTATAATATATTATCATGACAATTGCTCTGCAGGAATTAAAAAATAAATTATTCTCAGTTATATATAATGGTATGATGAATTTATTATACATGTTTTTAACGTATGAAATGATTACATCTTTAATTAATTTTATTTATAGTTGTTAAAGTTTGCAAAAAAAATTAAGTTGCACCAAATTAACTCTAGAATTACATAAGTTTTTATCCAATTTTATAATAGAAATAATGTGATAAATTAATTGTTTAGAATATAATTTAAATATTATTATAAATTCAAATAAAATATTTAAGTAAGTGTATGCTTATATTTGTTATGTAATTATAGACAGCAAATTAAGCATCATGAATTCATGATTGCACCTTATTGCTTTCTGTGGGATTAAGCCAACTAAAGTTTTAATTTTTAATTAAGAACTAAGTTTCACCAACTTCAATTCCATTTTCTTTTTCTCCTCGTCGCTTTTGTACAAAGAGTGACGCCTTCTTTTGATTAAAAAATTTAGATACCAAAGTAGGATAAATATTATATTTTAATATGATAATTTTTTTAATATTTTTTAAAATGACGAGAAATACACAAATCGAAAGAATTTAGAGTATATAAATTAGACAGTTCAAATACAAAAATCAGATGATTCGAATACAAAAATTGGACGATCTGATTTTTATATCTAAAAATTCGACAGTCTAATTTTTTTTATTTCTTAAAATATTAGACACTCTAATTTATACTTCATAAATTAAATCATTTTACATTTTAAAAAAATATCACATTAAATCATAATTAAAAAAATATCATTATTAATTCAATATTAAAAATAAAAATGTGCCTTCTTTTAATTTCAGATACACCAATTTTTTGTTCGGTCGGGTCTAAGATGTTAAATTGAATATTAATAACTCTTGTTAAATAACCTGCTAATGGTAACTCTAATTTTCATAAATCTTTTTAGTTGAGTTCAGTTCAGTTGTCATTGGTTGGAGTGCCATCTTTCCCGAGATTGCAATTCACGTGAGTAATCCAATATTTTTCTTCAAAAAATAATTCAATAAAAGAATTATTGAGAGAATGGATTAAAAAATTCGGGAAATATTCGCCTCTGAGATTGAGTTCACAATATATACGAAATAAAATAAAATAAGCATCTTTGATGGAATATGAAGCAGTGGCCAGCTAGCAATGGACCAGATAGATGTGAACATATGAACATCAATGTGGCAACAAAACTATCGGCAGATTTTCTTCACAATCCTTCAACTATGTGCCACCCATTTATTATTATTATTATTATTATTATTATTATTATTGTTGTTGTTGTTGTTTGTATTGATTAATTATTTTCTAAATCAGATGATGGAAAATGCAGAGCACAACACAAACAAGTAAAGTACTTCAGCAGTTACAGGCTTACAGCCACATAAGACAATTGTCATTTTCTTTCCATATCTATCCTTTTATTGTTATTATTGTTCCTTTTTTTTTTGGTGTTTGGGTCAACCATATCTTCTTGAACAATCCTACATAAAAAAACCTCTAAATAAAATGCTTTACTTTCCCTTTTTAGTCCTCCTTCCTCCAATATGAAAAAGTGGGAATGGATATTAAAATACTGAATAAAAAAAGAAGAAGACAGAGACAAGTTCAAGTGCACAACCTTGGGTAGTTGGAGCCACAATAGGAAGAAAAGAAAAATAATTAACTTTATTATTTCGAAAGAGAAAAATTCTTTTTATAATTAAAATCTTTTAATTAATTATTACTTTTATTAATAAACATTTAAATAACATGAAAAACATATTTTAATGGTAATAAAATATGTTAACATTCTTTTAACTTAGACAAATTTTAATGGAATTAAATAGTTGCAATAATCTTTATAAATAATAATATAATAAATAAATTGAATCAATCTATTAAAAATGATTTTAATTTGTATTAAAAAGTTTATTAACCCTCTTAATATACTTCAAGTTTTACTGAATATTTTAATAATAATAATTTGTCGTAACTTGCAAGTGGCAGAGGCATTGAAGGTAGAAAAAAATTGACATGGAATCACACTCTCTATGCCATTACCACCATCATCGTCATCGTCATCACCATTCATCTCTTCTATGCTCTGCTCTGCACAACTTGGTCTTCACAAAGTTGAAGTCTTTGTCACACTGCACGCACGGCACAAGCACAAAGTTTCTTGCTTTTCCACAACATAGCACTCTCAGATTCAGAGCAACATAACAATGTCAGAATCTGAAGAAGATAAAACAGACTTTGCTTCTCTAAAGTCAAAGGAGGACCAACAACAATCACCACCTCAACTTCCTCCTCCTTCCGCCATGGATTTCGATCTGGACTTGGAAACTTCGTGGCCTTTGGATCACTTGTCCTTCGTCTCCAATAACCCCATGTCACCTTTTCTGTTCCCAATCTCATCTGAACAACCTTCTTCTCCTCTTTGGCTCTTCTCTGATGCAGAAGATGAAAGGCACAACAACACTCTTGCTTCAGCTCCAGCTTTCTCTGATTTCCACAAGATATTCTCTTGTATGCTTTTGCTTCCCTTTTTCTTTCAACTTTCTTAAATTACCCTATTCACTGTAAGATGGTTTTATTGATTTCAAAATGTATTATGATCCACAGTTTATTCTTTTTATAAAATTTTATACTTTCATACAATATATACACCGGGGATTCTCTTCAACTTTATATATATATATATATACTGGGATATCTTTTTTCCCAAGAACTAAACAAAACTCTGTTTCTTTCTCTTGACATAATATGTGGATTTGGATTGGAAGTTGTAGACATCTTATGATGTTGAGGTCAAAGGTATTAAAACCATAACCGTCAAGTTTTCACAACAAAGTCCAATTTCATCTGGCAGATGCATTTGTTTCTAACTGAATCTACTAAATCCAGGTGATTCAAACTCAGTAACTGAAAAACCAGTGGAGAATGCTAATGATGAAGACAAGAAACTGTTGCCACCCATAGTGGCTATGCCACCATTGGAAATTTTGGATAGATATTGTGTAATAAAGGAAAGGATGACACAAGCGCTTCGATACTACAAAGAGTTGACAGAACAGAATGTTCTGGCGCAGGTTTGGGCACCTGTTAGAAATGGTAATAGGTTTGTGCTTACAACTTCAGGTCAACCATTTGTTCTTGATCCACATAGTAATGGACTCCACCAGTATCGAACGGTGTCCCTGATGTATGTGTTTTCGGCGGATGGAGAGAAAGAAGAAAGTCTTGGACTTCCTGGTCGAGTTTATCAGCAAAAAGTACCAGAATGGACACCTGATGTTCAGTATTATTCTACTAAGGAGTATCCTCGCAGAGATCATGCACAACATTACAATGTCCGCGGTACCTTGGCTTTGCCTGTCTTTGAACCTTCAATGCAGTCTTGTGTAGGTGTGTTGGAGTTGATCATGACTTCACAGAAGATTAACTATGCTCCTGAAGTTGACAAAATTTGCAGAGCCCTTGAGGTTCGGTTTATTTCAACCTTGCAATTTGACATGGCTAATTGTTTAGCTCAAAATATTAAAATAATACTTGCATATTGCATGTTAGAAAATTTGTGTGATTACAGATGCTTCTAGAATCTAGATTCCTCAGTCATGTGATGTCAGTTTCCTTTCCTTGCAGGCAGTGAATTTGAAGAGTTCAGAAATTTTAGGCCACCAATACACTCAGGTGAATTTAACATCATTCATGCATATGTAACATTTTCCAAAAGCTAGTTGTTACTGTTTTTTCTATATCTTACTCCTCTGTTCTCACAGATATAACTTGGCAATGCTTTTAAATCAGATTTGTAATGAAGGCCGCCAGAATGCGCTAGCAGAGATCTTGGAGATATTGACAGTGGTTTGCGAAACTCACAATTTACCTTTGGCGCAAACATGGGTTCCATGTAGGCATCGGAGTGTTCTGGCCCATGGAGGTGGCCTAAAGAAAAGTTGTTCAAGTTTTGATGGTAGTTGCATGGGGAAAGTTTGCATGTCTACAACTGATATAGCATTCTATATCATAGATGCTCATTTATGGGGTTTCCGAGAGGCCTGTGTCGAACATCACTTACAGCAAGGTCAAGGGGTTGCTGGCAGGGCTTTTTCTTCACATAGCATGAGCTTCTGTAGGAACATTACCCGATTCTGCAAAATTGATTACCCTTTAGTTCATTACGCTCTCATGTTTGGGTTAACTAGCTCCTTTTCAATCTGTTTGCGAAGCTCGCACACCGGAGATGATGACTATGTATTAGAGTTTTTTCTGCCACCTAGGATCACAGACTTTAACGAACAGAAGGCTTTGTTGGGATCCATATTGACAATAATGAAACAACATTTCCAGAGCCTTAAGATTGCTTCTGGTGTTGAACTTGAACAGAATGCTTTGGTTGAAACTATTGAAGCAACAATTGAAGGAGTTCATCTGAGGTTTGAATCTATTCCAGTTAGACAGGATGCTTCACCAAACGTGAGGGAGGAATTGGCACAAGATCCGTCGTTGCAGAAAATAATGATGGGCTGCAATGATGGAGGGAGTATTGGTGATCAGATACCCTCCTTAGAAACCAAAAACACAAATAAGCCATCAGAGAGGAAACGTGGGAAAACTGAGAAATCAATAAGTCTTGAAGTTCTGCAACGTTATTTTGCTGGGAGTCTTAAGGATGCTGCAAAGAGCCTTGGTGGTATGTTCATGCTCTGAAATATAACCTGGCCTTTTGTTAATTTGTTATATAAACATAAATATAAATATAGATCTTTTTGCTTTGCAGTTTGCCCCACTACAATGAAGCGCATCTGCAGGCAGCATGGGATATCCCGTTGGCCATCTCGAAAGATCAACAAAGTTAACCGTTCCCTGTCCAAGCTCAAGCGTGTTATTGAATCAGTCCAAGGTGCCGAAGGAGCATTCGCTTTGAATCCTCTGAGCACAAGTCCTCTTCCCTTTCCTGAGCATTCTACTCCAAACAAGTTCAGCCAGCAAGCCTCTCCAACTGAACCTCAGATAAGAGAAAATGAATTAGATGCCTCTAAAGTTTTAGAAACAACCAGAATTGCCAGAGCACAGTGTCTCGAGAAAATGGTTAATGATAAAAGCGGTTCTATTCGGGAGGTAGGGAAGGAAACAAAGGGGCCTAGAGCAAAGAGTTGCTCTAGTGCAGATAGCACAAATCCTACTTCTCATGGTTCATGCCATGGTAGCCCTCCTATCGAAAGCTCGCCCGTAAAAGATATATTCATTACATCAAACAATGATCAATGTGTTGGTCTAAGGTCACCAGAGGCAACAATGCAGCCGCCGAATAATACACTGAGCTACCCAACGACTTGCACTATGCCTGATATGGTGGCAACAGAACTTCAAGAGCCATTCGGAGGAATGCTGGTAGAAGATGCCGGAAGTTCCAAAGACTTGAGAAACCTATGTCCTTCTGTAGCTGAGGCAATTGTGGAGGACATGGCCCCGGAACCTTGCCGGACTAATCCTCCATTTTCTGGGTTGGCTCCCAAGCAATGCATGGATCCCCTTAAGGAGACAGTGACACCTTTTGCAGCTAGAATAGAAATGAAGACTGTCACTATTAAGGCAACATATAGAGAAGATATCATAAGGTTTAGGGTTTCTTTGAATTGTGGAATTGTGGAACTGAAAGAAGAAGTTGCCAAAAGGTTGAAACTAGAAGTAGGTACTTTTGATATCAAGTACCTTGATGATGATCATGAATGGGTTTTGATAGCATGTGATGCAGATCTACAAGAGTGCATAGATGTTTCAAGATCATCAGCAAGTAACATAATAAGAGTTTTGGTGCATGAAATAACTTCCAATCTTGGAAGCTCATGCGAGAGCTCAGGGTAGTGAGTAGTAGCTGTATATAGCTCAAGTTTGTACTCAAATGTTTAGGTTCTTGTGATCTTAGCAAGGTAGGACAAAAAAGAAAAAAAAAAGGGAGATTTTGGTTAAGATGATCTCAATTTGTAAGAAACTTAGATGAAAGGATTAGCAATCCTTGGTATGTATGACCCCAAGTGTAAGTTACCATTTATTTATCATGAGATAAAGCTAGGATTCTTTGGTAACACATTTATTATGGTTAACTTTTTTACCTAAAGTTTCATATCGATATTCATTTTGTTCCAGAAAGTCATTACTCAAACTAATTTTACCGATACTTTATTTTTCTTTTTTCGTTTAAATGTCATTGTAAATAAGTAAGATTATATATGATTATTGATTAGACAAACAATAATTCAAGATTATATTGAATATAATAGATAGAAAGAAATTTAAAGAGTGATTATATTTTGTGGTTGGTTCTTCAAATTTAGATGTGAAAGTGACTTCAAAATCCATACCCAATGAAATCTGTTTCGTTTTCATAGATCTTTCCTTGATAGTTATTTGTTGCTAAGATAGTAATAACAAGAGTAATGTAAGGTACAAAATGAATCCATTATTATTTGATACAAAATTTTCCATCCACGAACAAAATAATTGCATTACATCATAAATGACAATATTTGGCTTCTATTTAAAATAGTGGGAGCCTTATCCACATACGGAGGAGAGAGGAGAGAAGAGAGAAGTAGATGGCTTGGGTGTTTTCCTCCTTGTCTTCCTTTTTGTTGTCATTATAAATATTTTTTCACTGATTATGACTTTAACAAAATGATTGGTATGCAACAGAGCCACATCGGCAGCTACATCAACTGTTCTAACATGCGTCTTTGTATTTGATATTTTGATAAAAAAACAAAACGAAAAGAAGAAAGATATTCAGTCTCTTAATGCAGATATAAACACGTATACGTATTTTATGCTTATAATATTGTTAATAACTTAATAATAGAATTCCTTTTCAATTCTAATTAGTATTTTTTCTCCAAAAAAATTTATAGGAGAAGGTAATATTAATGGTTATATCTCTAATAATGACATGCTTGGAACAAATTAAGCACCTTATATACATTGGCAGTGGTGTACATTCGTAAATAATTGATTATTTTATTATGTGAAATATTTCAGATTTGATTATATTTATAGGATAA
Source organism: Arachis duranensis (assembly GCF_000817695.3). Taxonomy (NCBI): domain Eukaryota; kingdom Viridiplantae; phylum Streptophyta; class Magnoliopsida; order Fabales; family Fabaceae; genus Arachis; species Arachis duranensis. The sequence goes on along the minus strand of NC_029780.3, from coordinate 108,675,788 downwards.
TTTGAAGTTGCTTATGTTGATTGTTGGAGGACAATTTCTGTTAATTATAGCCTTTCCATTCCATTTACTAGTTACTAATTTGTCTTGTTCATTCATAAAAAATTGAGAGCAGTAGGAATAAAAGAAGGATAACCTGAAATGGCTATGCATGCAACTACCAACAAGGCAGAACCACCGAAATGAACACAGAAACCACACAACTACTTGTATCCCCTCCTTCATTTTCCATAAAGCGAGGTTGAGAACTTGTTGATATTCTTCAGCTGCTCTCAATGGCAAACAAGTCTCACATCGCCCGAGTTTTGAGAAACCAATAATTTATATAATTTAGAACACCATGAGACTATTAATCACGCTCTGATCTCAGAGTCATTGTTCACCACCAGACTTTAGTTCCTATCTCCTTAGAACTCAAGGATACAGATGTACGAGCCTGTTCCTGTTCAAGTAAGGTCGTGGTCTGTTGGTTGTGAGTTCAGCTATAAAATCGACTAAGCTTACCCTTTAGCTTACCCTTTCGAAATTCAGAAAATCTTAAAATTTAACCACATTAGATACAGGCAAGGCAAGATTTTGTTTCTCCGTAATCTGCTGTTTGTTGCCTGATTAAAATGCATGCCCAAATTAAAAATGTGTGTTGAACCCTGCTGATGCTTCTCTCTAACACTATGTCTAATATGTACATGTGTTTAGTTCTCAAGTCTCAAATGACTTGGGCACAGAGAAGTATGGTTAGGGAACAGCATTGGTAAGTTATGTTGCCTCTTTAGCTCTTCCAAAGTGCTTCTTGTTATTAAAACTGATCTGTCATTTGTACATAGCTCAACTTGAGTAAAGGGATATATATCAATGCAAGTTTCAAATCATCAAATGGCTGAAAGCCACTTGGAATGAGCAAAACCTTGTGTGAAGAACAAGTCAAAAGAGTTTATGACAGAGGATAAACAAGCATAAATTGTGGATAAGGAAATTGGCAGTTTACATTATGAGCAAGAAGATTAAACTAGCTAAATGCTATCGAGTTAAACTTTGATTAATTTTCAGTTTTAATTCTCATCCAGATCCACGACATTTTGTTTATTCATACCCTGTGTGCATAGTTTGTTCATTGGAGCTTATCCCAGTTAAACAAAGTGGTTAAAAAACACACTCATTTTGACTCTTGTATAGCATAGTCCTTTCATAAAATGGCACTCCCTTTTCTGAGTCATATCTAATAATCAATATCAATAATCACATGTATTTTTGGATAATTGTGTTAATACAAGAATTAATCGTTACACTATTAATCACGCTCTGGTCTCAAAGATGATATACGAGCCCTTATACCGATGATTGTCATTCATATCAACCCTCGTTTTCTCTACAGATGTGCCACTGTGGGACTATTATACATGTTACATAGTGTCTCTGTGCTTCTTTAATCTATGATCATCATCCTTATCTATTATCACAAATTTGCTGACATTTTTCATTACATGCTTTGTATGAATACATCTCATAACATTCTTAGTATACAGTTTTAGATATAGTAACATATTTGTTTTTAAATTATTTTTACTCGACATTTTTGGTATACTAATACTTCATGTATCACTCATCTTTTTTAAAATAATAATTCTCAATCTCCTTGATGTTATTTTGGAAGAATATTGTTATATAGTTCGATATATTTGGAAAATTATCATCATCATCATCATCATCATCATTAAGATGTATCAATATTATTATCAGTAATTTATATTATTAGATATATCGAGTTTGTCATCAGTTTCAGTGTCACATTATTATGAAAAAAATTTCCAAAGTCCAGAGTGCTGATATAATAATACATCCATACTAATGTTAATACTAATATATTGTACTACAAATGTGTACGATAGTTTTCCAAGTTCTAAAATCACTCATTCGTTCAGTGCTAGAAACCAAATCATGGGAGAATGGGTTAAAAAGAGGGATGAGGGCGAATGGGTTAAAAAGAACCCAATTCGTAATATATTATCTTGCGAGCTTTGAAGAAGTGACGACGAAGGAGTTAAAAAAGAGAGCAAATCATGGGAGAATGCTAGATGTAGTTGGGGGAAATTTGGGATCGTCATTAGTAGCGGTGATGAGATTGGTAACTAGCTTTGGGTTGAGCTATTTATGTTGTCTCAATTGGTGGAGAATGCTTCACAGTTAATAATGGTTAAGAACAAAACCGGATTATCTCATTAAAATTGCAATTTTCCAATCCCATGAAGATAATTCGATGGGTGTTGTGAACTAACATACACATATGATTGACAAGCTATTGTGACACTTGACATCAGTCGTTCCGCACAAATTGGCAGTAGAACACAAACTAAGGCGATCTTACTTTCCATAATGATGTCTCAGTTTAAACAAAACATATGTCAAAAGAGTGACAACTTGAACTAAACAAATTAAACAAAAAACAAAGCTAAAATGACCAAAACATTGATCCTCTTCCTGTAAAAACAGAATAAAGTAAATAAAACTCATTTCTTCTTCTCTCCACCTCCACCAGCCCTGCACAGAATAACGTGAGCATCAATGAGCAAATTCTAGATATAGTAAGCATAAGACAGAGGAAAAAGAAGATGGCGTTAACCTCATCTTGCGGAGAACGGTGGACATCTCCTCTCTCTTCTTCTTAGCACGCTTGTGGGTTCCAAGCTTTCTCTTAGCAACTTTGAGCGCCCTCTTATCCTTTCCAACCTTGAGCAACTCAGTAATACGCTTCTCATAAGGTGCAAAACCAGCAACCTCACGGATTAGGTTCCTTACAAAGTGCACCCTCTTGCTTGTTTTCTGTTACATGAAATTGGAATATCAGCGATATGCTTAATTTGATTGATTATTGTTACAGAGATGCTAAACTAAACACAAGGTAAATTACATTGCAGTTTCAATAACAGCACTACAATCTAACAGCTACAAATTTTAGATTCAAAATTCTAAAAGGGACTAAGAAAAAAACTTACCCCTTTGCGATCCCTGGGACGTGGAGGCAACTCCTTCTTGGTGACAATGTGACCTTTGTTCATTCCGACGAACATACCCGAACTTGGCTGCTTAGGAGCCATTTCCTGATCCCAAAAATACACACAGTTCAGAAATTGTTCGGAGAAAGCAGAAGAGTGTGATGAAGCTTGAATGAGAGAGAGAGAGAGTCATTACCTGTGGCAGCTTCTGAAACCCTTACAGCAGCTAGCAAGGTGCGAAGGAAGAGAAATTAGGGTTTCTAACGAAGCTTAAGCCGCATACTTTGCCTTTTTATCAGAGACGACCCACCTTCGTCTCCAGCTGGGCTTGTGGAATGTGGACTTCTCTCCTTAATTACTGGGCCTAGCCCATCAACTATCTCACCAAAAACAACTTTGAGTCTCATAATTTATTGCTCTGAACTAAAAAAAAAAATTGTAATTGTAATTATACTTTTTTAGTATAATTGCAATTTTTAAAAAAATATTCCAACATTTAGAGATAGTTTTAATACAATAAAATTAAATACATAAAAAACATTAAAAATACAATTAAATAAAATTAAATATTAAAAATATTTTAAAAAAATTACAAATATTAAGAACAACAAATTTACTTTATCCTCTCCTCTGTTGAAATAACTTTTAATTAAGCTCCATTTGCAATGGCATCAACTTTGTCATGTGCAAACAATGCAAGTAAAGCAGCACACTCCAAAGTCCAAGCATGGGTCATGTGAGAGGAGAGTGAGACACAAATAACTGTATCTAACAATAAATGATTAAATCCATTAAAATAGTAAAACTATTTACTCAGACACAACTTTACCTAATAAATATGAAAGCCAATGACCAATAATGATGAACGTGTTCCATTCATGATTCATCAATTGCACCATGTCATCTTCCCCAGCAATTCAAAACCAATTAGCCTTTGACTTGCAGGTGCATCCACCACCATTCCTCCCACCCCTTTTTGCTTTGAACATCAATTGAATAAAAGATTCAAGTTTTACTATATATGACTTCACAACTCAGCACAAGGCAAAACGCCAAAACCCAACCCTTTTCCTCTATCCTCATACATCTGAACCTCCTCCGAGGTTGTTTTTCCAACCGTGAAAAAGCCTATGACACTGCCAACGCCAAATTTGATGTCTCCAGCCAAACTTTCTTCTTTGGTTTGAATTTTGGTACCTGGGTGCCTTTACTCTTTTGTCCTTCCCTTTCTGGTACCTAGATGTTTCCAACACTTTTTGGTTGTTATTAGCCAATGTAGAAAATTGTGATCAAACTGATCAGTTTTGCCTTGAGGTTCCATCAGCATCAGAGTTTGAGTCTTAGAGTTTCTGGGTTTCCCTGGAATACTTCATTTTTCAATTTTGATATTCATCAATCCCCTTTGCAATTGTTTCCCGAATTAATTTGATTCTCCATATTGTACTTTAGTTGTTTGTTGAGACAACTGTTACAGCATTTAGCAAGAAGTTACGTTTGTTGTAACCTGTTGTTTCCTTGTTGATCGTTTTGCCACTCTGGTTTGGCATCTACTTTATTCAAATCACAATTTGTTGTTACTGAATTCTTTACCTGCATATAACTACCTTGTTGAACTTCTCATCACATACTACATACAACTTATTCCCTTTTTTCCTTTTTGGTTACATTACATCTGCTATCAAAATTTATTGCTTCTGATCTGTGATAGGTGTTCCACAACTTTAGTATCGATATTCTGTATATTGTAAGTAATAAAGTACTTTTGTTGCATTTAAGTGCACACTTGCTAGTTTCACTTGAGATTGATATTCGTTTGTGAATAGGAAAGTCAGAAAATTTGGCATATTGTGGGAAACCCCCATTTCGGATTCCATCTTACATCTTACATCTTACTTAGTATGTGTATAGGCACACATAATGTCAATTGTCTGTGGCATACCTCTTGTTGAGTGTGTTTACTGTTTGGCTTGTGCCCGTTGGGCTTGGAAACGATGTCTTCATACTGCAGGCCATGACAGCGAGACTTGGGGCCTTGCCACAGCAGAAGAATTTGAGCCTGTCCCTCGCCTTTGTCGCTATATTTTGGCCGTGTATGAAGATGATCTTCGGAACCCTCTTTGGGCACCTCCTGGTGGCTATGGAATCAACCCTGACTGGTTGGTACTCAGAAAGACATATGAAGATACACAAGGGCGCGCACCGCCCTATATGCTGTATCTTGATCACGATCATGCTGATATAGTACTAGCCTTTAGGGGTCTGAATTTGGCAAAGGAGAGTGACTATGCAGTTCTGTTGGATAATAGATTGGGGAAGAGGAAATTCGATGGGGGATATGTTCACAATGGGCTGCTGAAGGCGGCCGGATGGGTTTTGGATGCTGAATGTGAAGTTTTAAGGGAATTGGTGGAAAAGCATCCAAATTACACTCTGACTTTTGCTGGACACTCCCTTGGATCAGGAGTAGCAGCAATGTTGAGCATGGTGGTGGTGCAGAATCGGGATAGACTTGGAAATATCGAGAGGAAGAGGGTCAGGTGCTATGCTATTGCACCTGCTAGATGTATGTCTCTAAACTTGGCAGTAAGATATGCAGATGTCATCAACTCTGTTGTACTTCAGGATGACTTCTTACCAAGGACAGCCACTCCATTGGAAGATATATTCAAGTCTCTTTTCTGGTATGTCTTAAGGCTTTGCCCAAAGATATCCTATTTGTTGTACAGTGCTAGAGCATGTTATAGTGTGCTAAAGTCTATGCTACAACTCCCCTCTGATTTTTCTCAGTTATTTTAGTCTCTAAAGTTGAGTTTTGAGTTTGATTTTGTTGTTTGGGACTGCCAACTAGTGCCTGGATGGATTTGAAATGGGTTTTTCTCTTTTAATAGATTTTGGGCTTCTTTACCTCTATCGTTTACTCACTATGTTTCATAATATCCATCATTTAGGAAATTTGATACATTTATATTTCATTTTATCTTGGAATGAAATTAGTTGATGTCAACAGCTAGTGGAGATGATTGTCAATGTAATTTTATTTATTCAATTTTTGTAATGGTAAAATAGTGGAATCATTATGGTTGTTTTCTTGGGTGGACAGTTTACCATGCATATTGTGCTTGAGGTGCATGAGAGATACATGTATACCAGAGGAAACGATGTTGAAAGATCCAAGGAGACTATATGCACCTGGTCGCCTTTACCACATTGTCGAGAGAAAGCCTTTTAGGTATTTAATTTGGATTTGAAGAAGAGTTTATACAAGAATTGTAACTGTACTTTGAAATTTACCTACGGTTTGAACGCAACCATATCTGTTTTAGTCATATTGGATATACTTATTCTTTTGTTTCTTTAATTGGAAACCATTTAGATATGCACCATTTTAAAAGAATGTTAATACAGATTTTCCTTTTGGCAACTCATGAATGCCTTTTTCTGTGCAGACTGGGAAGGTTTCCCCCAGTTGTGAGGACAGCAGTGCCTGTAGATGGAAGGTTTGAGCATATAGTCCTTTCTTGTAATGCTACATCAGATCATGCCATCATTTGGATAGAGAAAGAAGCACAAAGAGCTCTTGATGTAAGTCTAATAACCTTGTAATGGTTGCCTTTATTTGCATTTTCCCCACAATCCATCCTTAAGATTTGAAATAGTTAAAACATAGAGGAGTATAAAATTTGAGAAAACTACTAAACTTACATTTTTCAGTATGAAAGTGATAACAATCTGTTTGCCTCTTAAGTCTCATCTTATGGACTAACGAGAATCATAAAAAAGCATTTCATATTTTCCTCTCTCTGTCCTTCAGCATGTCCGTAAATCTGCGAATATTCTTCATGTTCTGGTAATTTGGCATTTTGTCTATTTAATGAACAAGAATCAACCTTATGCATATGTTTTTTCGCCAACTGCAGTTGATGCGGGAAAAAGATAACACGATGCAAATACCTGCAAAGCAAATGATGGAGCGGCAAGAAACTTTAACTAGACACAGTCAAGAATACAAAGCAGCATTACAAAGAGCTAAGACATTAGATGTTCCTCATGCTTCTACACCACCATCACAATATGGTACTTTTGAAGAGGAGGGAGAGGAGAGTTCAAGAAGGTCACAGGGTGAGTCTTCTTTTGGCTCGACTAATAGGAGTACAGTGGAGGAAAGCTGGGAAGAATTAATTGAGCGTCTTTTCGATAAGGATGAGCATGGCCACATTGTACTCAAGAAACAATGATCATGTAATTTAAGCTGGCATAGATGAATATAAAGTATAGCCATGAACACAAAATTTCTTCATTCTTTTGCATTATTTTGGTGGCTAGCTGTATATTAATGATGGAACAACACGAAATGAAGATTTGATAGATTTGGTTAGGAATAGTTGGGTGTCTAGTATTCTTCTTAAGCTGCTTCATATATACAACGATAGTCTCAACCAATTTATGAATGTGTATCATCATGGCCTGCAAATTTGCAATAGGACCTTCTTGTACTTGGAAGTTGGAAGAGTCTTAGAATTTCTGTGAGAGAGGGAATGTGACAATCTCGTTTCTTTGGCACATTCTGTTACTACTTCTTTACATATAGGCTTTCATAATACTTCATGAGAGAAAAATCCTCAGGTGGTTATCACCATTAAGAATTGGGAACTGTGTTACTGACTTACTGTAAGCAAAATGTTCACCGGAGAAATTTGACTGTGCACAGAATTAAGTAAGGGCTGTTCCAGATATTTTTCAATGTGATATTTACACTGGAAAATGAATCTTAGACAAATAAAAAAACATAATTCTCAAAATAAAATCGGAAGGGAATGCAACTTTTCTTTGTGTCTTCATCCCAGTGCATCTAGCAGATAAGATAAGCTTCCATGCTAGATGTCCTATCCTCAGTGCGAATGTGTTATGCAATTAAATTATTCTATTCAAGACAAGTTAGTGGGAAAGGTACAAAACTACATCAGAATCAGATGACATTTGTCCAACACGAGGCACCTCTGGATAATGGAAACCGAATTTTTATAAATGATTGGCTAATCTGATTATAATTTATACATGCAGGAACAGTTGTCATATATGCTGATCAGAGGTTGACAATCCATTTGCCTATCTTCTTTTTACACATCGTCTCCCCTACAAACAGTTCACTGCTATATGAATAAAACACTCATGAAAATTTATAGTTGTGCAAAGTTACAACTTTGCTCACTAATTATTGACTGTTAATACAAGTATACAAGTTGCCAACCACTCCATGGGGACTCAAATTCGAAATGAAAGTCAAGAATCTAGCTTGATGTGTTGAGGTGAGGTGCAGAATCAAGGGGTGAATTAGGCTTCTTGATTGAGCAAGATGATTTAAAAGCTTCAATGTGTGATTGGCATTTGAGATAGTCACCCTTGTTCTCTTCCAAGCACTTCTTCAAAGCTTCAACATCACATGATGAAACCAACTTCTTCGTCACACTGTCATTCTCTGCTTTACGATCCATAGCTTGCTATTAACTATTATTAAGAATCAACTGGCTTCTGAAATTCAGATCAAATTCCACCGTTTTCAATCAACAAAAATAATTTAATTCACCGAATCTTGGGTTTCGAGTATGAATATTGAATAACAGAGAAATTGAAAAGCTGGTACATCCTCAATTCCAATAATAGTATATTAGTCTTGAATTGTTTAAAAAAAATGAAGAAAAGAAAATGTAAATTGAAGGTTGAACGAAATAAAGGCATGAGCAAAAAGTGTCGTACCGTGACGGAATGCAAAGGTGTCAGTTATCTCCAGAAAACGAAGCGCGACTCTGCAAACCCTAACGCCACCCAGCGTCCAACAAGAAGACGCACACTACGGAAGCTATTTTCGGTATATTCGCTTATTATTTTTAAATAATAACTTAATAGCAATGAAACAAATTCTTATTCATTTAAATATTTTTTTTCTCCTAACTTGGATAGGTAAAAGATTTTTATTATTTACATGTCAGTAAAGCAAGGCATTCATTTCAGGGGGAGAGGCGAGGTTGAAAAGCTGCCATGGCCAACACAGACGCCTTCGCCTTCTTCGTTTGTGAGTAGTGCGTTCCCTCTTGTCTGCTTCCTCCAACTGTTTGGTGAGTTCCTCCAACCTCTCCCGAAGTTCCACTGCTCTTGTATCTGCCAGCTTCAACGATCTCTCTGCTGCTTCCTGCGCTGCTATTGCCGTTGCTGCCACCTCCTCTTTCAGCCTCAGCTTCCCCCTTGATATCTCCAATGCACCCTTCGTTTTCTGTAGTTCTAGCTTCAGTGCATCCACCTTATATACGTATCCCATATTAGATAATAATTGAAATAATTGAAAGCTCACTTGTACTTATCTTTATATGAAGTTCATAATTAAAAATTATTAAATAATAATTTAGTCAAATTTGTCTATCATCTAATAGTTAGTAAATATTAACTTTATATAAATATAATTTAGTTAATAAATATTAAAGTGTGTTACCAGTTTGTCACGCTCTTGAATCTCATTCTTTCCGGCTACTACTTCCAACTCACAAGCCTCCTTCCATCTTGCAACTTCCTCCTCCGCTTCTCTGATTTCCATCATAAACTCCTCTACGTTATGAGCCAACACTCTCTCTCTCTCTTCTAAGTCCTTGATGTACTCCTTGTTTTCCGCAATCTCTTTGCTTTGTTTCTCTGTCAGACATTGGAGCCTCTCTGTGTCTGACCTGCAATGAATGTGTCATACGTATTTTAGCATGCAATAACTGCATTGTATGCACTCTCCATATCTTTCCTGTCATAATACCTTGCTTCCTCCAAAGATCTCCTCAAATGAGTGATTTCAAGGCGTAAGTTCTTCATTATCCTTTCCACTGTTGAGGCCTTGCATTCAAAAGTAACAGAGGAATCTTCTATTACATGAATCTCCTTATTTATTCTTTTTTTAAACAACACATAAAAGATAAATGAATATATGATGAAGTCAAATGTTTAAAATACTCGTATGAAGTTCTTACCAGACTAACAACATGTTCACTCTCACTACTATCTGATTTAGTCTCTATAGGTTGGTCAACAGTGCCAGTCCCCATCATGAATCCAAAACCAACTTTGTGCAAACCATATTCAGCAAACTGCAGAAGTGGCATCCTCTTATTATGCTCATTGCCTTTCACTCTCTTCTCCAATGCCTCTTTCTCCAACAATGCAATCCTAAGCAAGTTACTCACATCCCTATTCTCCTCGGTTAAACTTATAAGGCTGCTCTCCAATTCTCTCTTCTCTTTCTTCCTCAACTCTTTGTGCTTTTCAATCCTTGTTTCCACTTCCCTTGCATACCTTGAAACCAGTTTTAACACTTCCATTAGCTCATTTGATTCTGATTCTGGTTCCTCTGATAATTCTTTCACATAAGTTACATCCTCTTCTCCCTCTAATCCCTCTGCTACTCTAGACAAGCAATCCTTTATTGAGCTCAGGGATTCTAAAGCCTTTAACACCAACACGTTTTTCTCTTCTCCCTCAACTACTCTTTCTTTGAGATGTTTCAATTCTGTTCCTTTTGAAACGGGTTCAAAACAAGGAACAAAACTGTTACAATTTGAAGATGAGTAGGGCGATGATGGTTGAGGAGAGGAATGATCCATGTTGGTTGAAGAGAATGGCGGTTGCTTGGGGGATCTATCACACTGGAAGAAGAAGAAAAGTAGAGTTTCAAACCTAACAGTCAAACAGGGAAGGTTGGAAAATGCCACAACCTTTCAACTTTTGGCGGGAGGGTTCACTACTCTTCATTCTAACTAATTATACCCAATCACATATTTGACTAAATCTCCAAAGTAGTCTTTCAAATTCGGCCGTGCACTAACGTTGTCCCTCAGTTTTCATTTGCACTAAATATACCCTCCAGTTTGAGCTCTGAACTATATAAAGATTTCTCTACTCAATTCCGGCATGAGTAAGCAAATGGAGTGCTGACCTGGCGCTGCCACATCCACGTAGGACGTCTGAAACAGCTAACTGATGTGGAATACCTTTTAAAATCCCCCAATGTAGTCCTCGACACCAATCATAAACCCTAATCATAGTTCTTCCTCCTTCCTTTCTTCTTTTTCTTCTTCTTGCCGTTGCTATTGTGTCCATGAGTGGCAGTCACATTTCAGGAACGTCGAATCACTCCTCTTGATAGAAAATTGGACAAGGAACAATGTGCGAAACAAGCGTGGACTAATTTCGGAGTGGTGCGAATGTGGGCGTCGGCCGGTCCTTAGATGGTCAGGGACAGAGATAGAGACGCATCCTAATAAGCCGTTCTTCGGGTGCCCGATTATAATGTTAGTGCAGTAACTTCTTGAAATTTTAAGTATTGTTGATTTGAGGTAGATGTTTGCTAAGTTTGATGTATATTTGCATACTAGTAGAAAAAATTGGTGTAGGTTATTTGTTTGGGCAGATTCTGTACAAAATGAGGTGCCGGTAAAATTTGATGAAGAAAATGAGAAGGGTGAGATGAAGATGAACATTGCATAGAAGGTGGGTAAACTGGAAATAGATGTAAAAAATGTAAAAGTGGTGATCCAAGTGCTTGGTTTAGAATTTTTCATAGTATTTATATTTGTGTTAATGTTGGTGTTGAAGGTTTGAATATAATCAGTTCTTCTGCAATGCAGAACCATGATGTTAATGTAATCCATTTTATAAACATTGTAATTGATATAAGGTGGCTGCATGAATGATTGTACTCTTTGGTAGCTTGTTTCCCTGGTTTTGTTTTTATAAATGTAATTGAACACACAATTATCAAATGGATAAATAACAATAACAATAGGTAACTTAAAATATCATTCATAATTGATCCAAAATAACATTAATTAATCTAAAGTTCTGCAATAATACAGTGATGACAATAACACTAAAAAAAAAATTTAGCATTGTTTTAGCTATTTTCTGGTAACCTGAATACCGTAACATAATTGTAGAAAAGTCTATAAATCACCATCAACACACCAAAAAACAAGAAGAACATTGTCATAATTGTTTTATAAAATAACACAAACTTTCAGACTGACATTCTAAACCTATGGACATTAATAACTTTTTCTTGGGGCTTTGAATCCTGGGGTGGGCACAAACTTGAGAAAGCCTACCAACTGTGCTGCAGTGGCTTCGCTAGCTCCCTGCATTAGATTCAAGATTGTAAACCCTGTTAGAAGAGGTGACCTTCTTTTATGTAGCAACTTTGCAGGTCTGGTTGGTGTCTTCTTCTTAAGTGGATGATTCTACAGTGCAAACAAATGACAACAAATGACAACATAAACAGACATAGAAATTAGAATATTCCAAATAGTTAAAATACATAATATGAAACCTTATGAGATAATACCTTTTGAGAGTCTTCTGCTTCAGAGTATGATGGCTGAGATAGATCAATCTCAACCTGTTGGACATCCACTTCCACAAGAGGGTAGGATCAGCAGCTGCAGTGGCAATTACAATAGTACTAGTTGTTGTAGCATTTGCAAATGTAGTTGCAATGCCATTTTGAGCAGCATTCTTAGGGTCCTTTATAACAGCCTCAGCAACTTTGGCAGCAACAACAATAGCTTTTGCAGCATCGGCAGCTCTCTTTTTCTGACATCTTCTTTTGCTATGACCATTTTACAGACAATATTTGCAAGTAAATGATCGTAGTTGCCTCTTCAAAGTGGTAGTTGGCTTTGATTTCTTGTTAGAGTGTCCTCCTTCATCCGCATCTTTTTTTCTCTTGGTTTGGAGCTTTTTCAGTTTTCTCTTAACCAATGGTGCTAAAGGCCTATTGTATTCAGATCATTTCCATAATTGTTGGCCAGGTAGGGGGTTGATGTGGTGGCTGTATGTGACTTTGTATGACTCCATAGTTAATAACTTGTGACAGAAATCCTCTGGATACTTGTTCACTCTAGCAATAGCAGCACAAACATGTACACACGGGATTCCTGCAATAATAGAAACAACAACCAAATAACTAATTAAGTAACTAACTAATTAAATAACTAATTAAGTAACTAACTAACCGATTAACCAACTAATTAACTAATTTGGTGACTAAGTAATTAGGTAACTAAGTAGTTTAAGTAACTAAGCAGTTAGCTAACTACTTAGCTAAGTGAATGATTAACTAAGTAACCAAGTAACTAAATAACCAACTAAACATGAAAAAATAATCCAGTAACTAATTAATGTATGACAAACTTGTGACAGAAAGTGAAAAGTATCACCAATTAGCATCCAAAATTGCATACTGCCCATAACATCTTTCTATCATTCTTCTTGAATCGAATACGCCTTCTCTCCTGGATGGTATACTCCCTAACAGCCTCTTTAAAATTTTACTTAGTATTAAACTTCATTCCAACCTCTAAATGTAACTTACCAAACCAAGCACCTCCCTAAAAACTGGAAACATCTCATTAGATTCATCCTCTTCCTCTAGCTCATCTTCAGAATTCGGTGTAGTCTTCAACTCCAATGAATGCCAAGAGTTGGCACCATCGGAATCAGTCCCAAGATCGTAGGCATCATAATTTTCAGACCTCCCATGAATCCAAGATCTATTTTAAAATCAGAAACATCCTCTACAAAAGCGTCGTCATCAACACATACATATCTCCTTCCCATTACCCTTTTGAGTACTTTTATTTGTAATTTTCTTTCTACTTTTTAGCTTACGTGAAGGAATAGGATCCCCAACACATGAATCAAACAAGCTGTCTTCCTTAACTGGTTTATAGGGCTCATCTTTTGAACTCTCATCAGAATTAAAGGAGCCTTCATCAGAGGACAACAACATTACAGGTATCTTGCTACCCTGCGGCTTTTTCTGACCCTTTGTGCAACCTACCCTAGTAGCAGATCTGAACCAATACCTCCTGCTCACTTTGGTTTGAGTTGGTTTAGTGGGGACTATCTTAGTCTTCTTTTTTAGTTGTTGTTCATTAGGCACCGTAGCTGAGGCTTTGACCTCCTGCTCACTTCGTCGCCTAATGTTAACAGTGGGAGTATCTTCAGCAATGGGATTAGCACAATGGTGTGGAATAGATGCTGCATTTTTTTTTTGCTTGCTCTCCAAGATCCCTTACTTGATCATCAACATATATCATAACCTCCTTCTCTTGCAGCAGTTCAAGAGATGAAACCTCATGTTCAATAAATACATCAATAAGACCCTGGTTTTGTGAACCCATCCGACACACTTTTTGTAACTCTGCATCAGTGTTTAACTTCCTCAAACCCACCTCAATGCTCTTCCCAAGTACAAGCCACCAAACTTCCTTCATTCTGTCATAACCTAGCTCCTTAAAGTAATTTCCCAGATAAAATACATCCAACCTATCCACCTCAACATCACCCAGGCAGCTTCTATTATCGGGATAGTACCCCATCTTTTCGTCAACACCCTTTTCAAAAGTTCCTCCATAATGAAATATAATATCCAAAACTTCATCCATCTGCACCATATATAAATAAACAAATTAAACACATGCAGCACTAACAGTGTATCACAACTCCGCATGAATAACATTAATGAAAAAATCCCTTGTTTCATATATAAAAAAATAGAGCAAACAAAACCCCACCCTAACATAGTAACCACAAGAAACCTGACAGTATAATCGTCTAAAAAAAATAGCAAACGCAAATGAAATCACCTCAAACAACCACTCAAATGAAGAATGATCAATGAGTAGCCAAAAAAAATTTCTTTTCAATCGGTAACAATATTGCTAACCTTGTTCAAACTCATGATGATGGTACCCTCTGGTTCAGCAACTTCCTATGGTTTGCATCCTTCCTTCTCCTGCTAACTCAGGAAATCGCAAAGGTGCCATACTGTCATGACATTCTTCGGAGGAGGAGGAGGACACGAAACGGTTTAAGAGAAGAAGAAAGACTTGTAAATGATCATCCTTGTCCAAGAAACTCTTTAATACCCCCTGTATGACAATACGACGCCGTTCTTTTTCATTCCCCCTACATGCAAAACAACATCGTTTCAGACGTCCTATGTGGACATGGCAGCGCCAGGTCAACGCTCCACCTGCTGACTCATGCCGAAATTGGGTAGAAGAATCTGTATGTAGCCCGGAGCTCAAACTGAAGAGTATATTTAATGCAATTGAAAAATAAAGGGCAACATTGATGCACGGGCCGAATCTGGGGGACTACTTTGGGAATTTAGTTGCACATATTTTATAAAAAAGTGAAATGATATTTATATTACTTTTTTAATATTAAAAGGAATGATATGCTTCCTAAAAAATGCTAAAGTAGTAATACCAAAGATTTATCGAATACAAGAAAGCTAGAGATTTATTTACTCAAATTGTGAGTGAAATTTCATTCCGGTCTCTAACAATTTCACAAAAAATTTTTTCGTCCTTTAACGAAAGCATAATTCTATTGCGACTCGTATCTATTACTTCCATCAAACATTTTGATTCTTCTGTCAAAGTTTCTGTCAATAGAAGGAGTATAACTCCAATCTGGTCCCTAATCATCACCAACAACTACCACCATTCTCTGCATTTTTTTCTCCTCTCTATTATTTTTGGCCACCATCATCATCATCCACCACCATTTTCTGTTTTTGTTGCACCATTCCACTGTCATCGTTCTTTTTCTTTTTGATTAAACCAAAACCACAATATCTCTCCTCCTACTTCTCTGCTCACTGTCGGCAATTCCGCACTACCACGACTACCCTCTCTCTTTTTCTTCTCCTTATCCTCACAATCCCTTTCTCACTAACTTGTCCCTATCTCATTTGGTTTCACACTAAATTCCAAGTCTGCATTTCAAGTAGGGGACTTTGTCTCTATTGGGTTTCACACTAAATTCCAAGTCTGTATTCTAAATAGAGAACTTTACCTCGAACAATTTAAAACACCGACACACCCTATAATAACCAAATCACTCTTTCACATAAAAATCGATACTTTAAGTAAATATCTATACTCAATCATCAAAATCCAGAAAAAGGACAACTCATACGACGATGTCCCAAACTAAATTCAAGTATTTAAACAGATAAAATTACTCAATTGAAAGGAGGTGGTAGTGGATTAGTGCAGCGAAAAAGAAGAAGAAGGTGATAGTAGGTTGGTGCAGCGAGAACAGAGAATAGTAGTAGATGTTGGTGATTATGGTGGCCGAAAATGATGTTGAGGAGAAGGAGAGAAGAGAGTTGGCCTGGTGGTATTCTGGTTCGCATAAAGGAGGAGATGAGAAAAGAAAAGAAAAAGAGGGGGCAATTTGTCTATTAAATTGTTGACTTATGATCCACGTAGGCAAGATCCGTTAATTCTAGACGGAGACATTAATGGAAGGATAGAAGGTCTCACGGAGAGGTCGCGATGGAATTATGCTTTCGTTAAAGGGCGGAAAAGAATTTCGTAAAATTGTTAGAAGTTGGGGTGAGGTTTCACTCTCAAATTGTAGACCTAAAAACATAAATAATGAATATCTAATGACCCTAAAAGGTGAATTTTATGATGATTTTTATTTAATATCTAAATTATCTAAATTATCTTTTAAATAAAAAATAAATATTTTAAAATTATTAAATATTAACTAATTATTTATTTTAATAAATTAGACACCATTTATTAAGCATTATAGCAATCATCCAGAAATAATACTAAGTATTTATGCATCTATCATGTTTACTATGTTTACGTATTAACTTATTTTATATAAAAAATATCATTTGTAGTGATACTACACGTATAAATATATAAGATTTAAGTGTGCATATATTATACGCTTTTTTTTTCGTATTTTTTATTGATATAATACAAAAAAATTTGTTAGAAGATACAAAAATTTATTAATATAGTATAAAGAATTTTACACCTAATACAATTTTTTATATATATATAACACATAAATTTGTTAATATAGTTAAATTTTTGCACATAGTACAAAAAAATTTACATATAACACAAATTTATTGATGTAGTATAGAATTTTTTATACGTAGCCAAAAAAATTTTGCTATACAGTTTAAAAATTACTTCTGCTATCATTGTTGGGTTGTACCAAAATTTATATATTGCACTTCAAATTTTGTATGCTCAATAGTTTTGTTACATAACTCAAAGTTTATTTTTATTGTTGTTATTTTGAATT
>NC_029780.3:108616700-108658404 GCF_000817695.3 Arachis duranensis | reverse complement strand
TTAGGTCGAATTTAAGTGTAAATAAAAATCAAACCAATCAAAATTGTATTTAAATTTTACTTATACATAAATCGAAATTGGGTTTGGTTGGTATATTTTTTTGTAATTGTATCTAAATCGAACGGAATCATTTAAAACTAAGTTGGATCAATTCGAATGCCCAATCAAAATTAATTTTGTGAAAAACTAAAAAAATATGAAAAAAAGGAAAAAAAGTCTATAACACTAAGAAATAATAAAAAATAAATATATTACAGTAAAATTAGGATTAGGTCGGCAAAAATTATATATATATATTTTTTATTTTTTAATATAATATTTGAGTAGTTAGATGAAATTCTATTTGTTTAGATCATATATTTAAATTAATTAAAGTCGGATATAATCAATTTTAATCTAATTAAACTCGATTACCCGTCAAGTATAATAATATTTACGGTAAAATGGGGTTGGATTTAATTGGGAGTAATGTAACCCACTTACACCCCTGTTAAAAATTGAAAATGAATGTGTGACCTTGCAAATGATGTGAATGTGTGAGGCTTTGCAAATTAAGTGTCACGACCTAATTTGACTGTGATTGGCGCTTAGAAAAATCTTCCTAAGTAAGTCTCAGAAATCGATATTACAAAAAACAGAATAAATAGTTTTTTAATTATACTAAAAGGTAACACATTCTCAACCTCATATTTACAACATACTCAGTATATTTATATAAAATTCGACTTAAATATTTACAGTAAAGCATA
The DNA here is from genome assembly GCF_000817695.3 of Arachis duranensis. Classification (NCBI taxonomy): domain Eukaryota; kingdom Viridiplantae; phylum Streptophyta; class Magnoliopsida; order Fabales; family Fabaceae; genus Arachis; species Arachis duranensis. Next base: position 108,657,655 of record NC_029780.3, on the reverse strand, counting down.
GTCTATTAGCTTTATTTACTAGAATATTTACAAAGCAACATACTCAAGTCATTAAAGTCAGATCATACCTGTGTCACATGGAGCAGTTTAACAAATCTAAAGAGTTTTAAAGCTATTTACACAAAACATCAAGCCCTTAAACAGTAAAGGGCTCACCAACACAAACAAAACTAGAGCAAAACTGATGAAGTTGGATTAGAATCAATACCCATATCTGAAAAAAATAAATAAAAGAACAACAGAGTGAGTTTTACAATTCAGTGAGTAAACAAAACATTTATAACCCCACAAGAGACAGTTGTTTAATTAGTAAACTCTTGGTTAAAATAAATCCACCTTAATAATAGTGACAAAGTTATACTCAAACACAATGATGATTAATTATAAATATCAAACATTCAAACTTCTTTATTTATAACAATATACGCGAAAGGTTATCTAATCCAGAAAAGTCAAAATAACAGACAGAAATCACACTTAAGTTGTTTTCCTTCGTGTGAGTTCTGAAGACATGTTCCACTAGTTTTGTGGACATGAAACAGATAAAAACCATTTCATCTCATATGGTCTTGAAAATTGCAATTATATACTGACAAGGTGCACCAAGTCTAACGCTTACTACCGCTAGCTGTAGTTTCTATCATAGAACTTTCCAAAATATTTTGACATACGAACTATGATCAAGCTAAAGGTTGTCAACAAATCAATAAATACATCATCAATTCAATAGTAATAATTCATGTAATAACTTTATCCAAATTCAATACTAAATTTACTTTCAAAGTGTATATGCAAAATAATATTTACATTATAGTTTAATTTTTCAAATAATCACTTCATTCGTTTCAACGTAAAATATCATGTCTCAAGTGAAATTTTCTTTGTAAAATATTTAACATAAACATCATATTAACAAATAAGTTAGTAAATAATTAAATAATAAATTATGAAATTGTTTTCAATAGTTATAAAAATGATGTCAATGCTAAAATTTAACCATAGATACAAAGTTTACTCACAGACTAAAATCCAAGAAAGGAATTTCTACTCCACAGATTCCAACAAGCAAGGAGAGTGGTTCCTTTGAGTATCCAATACACAAACATAACAATAATAACTCTAATAAGTTAATCTTAACATCAATTAATATAATAGAACCTATATACCAAATAATCCCAAATTCTATCTTACCCTAACCTTAATTTTTCGGATTTATTAATACCTATAATTATAAACATGACAAAAATTAAATATATAGATAATTATCAAGTTAAAGAATCACCTTAATGTCTTAATAATTGGTAATACTTGAATTAAAGGTGGTTTTCCTCTTCTTCAAGCTTAGACTACTTCAATGGAATTTTGGAATAAAAACCAACATAAGAGAGCACAATAAATAAGGCATAATAGAGTTGGAATAGAAGAAGAGTAACGAAATTGATGAAATAAAAATGTATGGAATTATTGTTGAAGAAATGGCATGAGGGGGAGGAGGGGAACGTATCTTGGCGGTGAGGAAGGGTAAAATGTTGGCACAGTGTGTATAAGGTGATTCTCAGAGTGTGTGTATCGTTGGAAGTGAAGGAAAGAAAGAAAAGGTTACGAGCTTGGCCCATCTGTGGGGTTTTATTATTATTTTTTTTGTTATTAGGCCCTACAATCTCCCCACCTTAAAAAATTCGGTCTCCGAATTTAAAACATAAAAATACCTTAAGTTTCGAACAAATACAGATGTTTGTCACGCATTATATTCTCAAGTTTCTAGGTTGCTCTTTTCTCCAAATGGTTCTTCCAGACTACTTTTACCAAGGCTATTTCTTTAGAACGTAACTTCCTTATTTGTCGATCAATTATAGCAATAGGTTCTTCTTCAAACGATAGATCCTCTTTCAATTCCACTGATTGGAGAGTAAGTACATGAGATGGATCATGAAGATATTTACGTAACATAGACACGTGGAATACTGGATGAATCATAGACAAATCAGGTGGTAGTGCCAAGCGATACGCTACTGCGCCTATTCGTTCCAAGATCTCAAAAGGACCAATATAGCGAGGACTTGCCCTTTTTGCCAAACCTCGTCACACCCTTCATAGGTGACACTCGGAGAAAAACTTGATCACCCACTGAGAATTCTAAGTTACGTCTCCTATGATCAGCGTAAGCCTTCTGTCTACTTTGAGATGCCAATAAACGTTCCTTGATCAAGCGAACTTTTTCAATTGCATATTGTACCAAATTGGGTCCCAACAGTTTGATTTCACCAACTTCAAACCATTTGACTGGTGATCTACATCGCCTTCCATAAAGAGTCTCAAATGGTGTCATTTGGATACTGGCTTAGTAACTATTATTATAAAAAAACTCAATCAAAGGTAGATAGCTATCCCAATTTCCACCAAAATTCATAATACAACATCTTAACATATCTTCCAAAATTTGAGTTATTCTCTCAGATTGTCCATCTATCTGTGGATGGAAGGCTGTACTAAGATCTATCTACTCTTGTTCCTAGTGCATTTTGAAAAGATTCCCAGAAATGAGAGTTAAATTATGGCCCACGATCTGAGATAATGGATACTGGGGCTCCATGAAGCTTGAATATCTCATCAACATAAAGCTTAGCATATCGGTTAGCGGTATAAGTAGTTTTCACAAGAAGAACATGAGCTGACTTCGTCATTCTATCTACTATCACCTAGACTGAATCGTAGCCCTTAAAACTACGAGGTAAACTTGTCACAAAGTCCATGATAATTCTCTCCCATTTCCATTTAGGTATCTCAATATGTTGTAGCAGCCTTGCAGGCCTTTGATGTTTAGCTTTAACTTGTTGACAAGTCAAACAACAAGAAAAAAAAGTACTTACATCTTTCTTCATGCCTTCCCACCAAAACAATTGCTTCAAATCTTGGTACATCTTATTAGTGCCCGGATGAATGTATTTAGAATTGTGAGCCTTCTCCATAATAATTTTCTTTAAGTCATTGTTATTTGGCACACATAAACGGTTACCACAACGTAAAACACCTTGATCAAGAGAAAAATCTGAGTTCTTCCCATTGTGAACATCTTCCATTAGCTTTCATAACTTTGGATCATCAACTTGCGCAGACTTGATTTGTTCTATTAGAGAGGACTGAGATCGTACATAAGCTAAGAGTGGTCCTGACCCTTCGAGCTTAAAATATACACCCTCAAATTCCAACTTGTGAATCTCTTGCACTAAAGGTTTCCTTGATAAAGCAATGTGATTCAAACTACACATAGATTTTCTACTCAATGCATCAGCAACTACATTAGCCTTACCTGGATGGTATAAGATAGTACAATCGTAATCCTTAAGCAACTCCATCCATCTACGTTATCTGAGGTTAAGATCTTTTTGTTGAAAGATATACTTTAAGCTCTTGTGATCTGTATAAATCTCACATGTTTTTCCATAAATATAACGTCTCCAAATCTTTAAAGCAAAAACCAATGTTGCCATTTCTAAATTATGAGTTGGATAATTCTGCTCGTGTTTCTTAAGTTGTCCAGATGCATAGGCGATGACTCTACCATGCTGCATAAGAACACATCCAAGTCCTACCCGAGATGGATCACAATATACCGAATATCCTCCGGATCCTGAAGGTAAAACTAGAATTGGGGCAGTAGTCAAACACTTCTTAAGCTTTCGAAAGCTTTGTTTACATTCATAAGTCCACTGAAATTTTACATTCTTCTGAGTCAACTTGGTCAAAGAAGCTAATATCTTTGAAAAATCTTTAACAAAATGTATGTAGTAGCCTGCCAACCCTAAAAAGCTACGGATCTCTTTTACTGATGTATGTCTTGACCACTGTTGGATGGCTTCCACTTTCTTTGGATCCAATTTGATTCCATCCTTTGATACAACATGACCTAAGAATGATACTTGGTCCAACCAAAACTCACACTTAGAAAATTTTGTATATAGTTTGTGATTTCTTAGAGTTTGCAAAACAACTCTTAGATGATGCTCATGTTCTTCCTCACTCTTGGAATACACTAGAATGTCATCAATACAGACAATCACAAAGTGATCTAAAAAAGGTTTGAATACACGGTTCATCAAGTCCATAAAAGCAGCTGGGGCATTAGTTAAACCAAAAGGCAGCGCAAAAAATTCATAGTGTCCATATCGAGTTCGAAAAGCCATTTTTGGAATGTCTTCTCCTTTAATCTTTAATTGATGGTATCCAGAACGAAGATCTATCTTGGAAAAACAAGAAGCTCCTTGGAGTTGGTCAAACAAATCATCAATCCTTGGAAATGGATACTTGTTACGAATAGTTACTTTGTTAAGTTGTCAGTAATCGACACACAATCGCATTGAACCATCCATTTTCTTTACAAAGAGGACCGGAGCTCCCCAAGGAGAAGTATTAGGATGGATAAATCCCTTGTCTAATAGCTCTTGCAACTGAATTTTCAACTCTCATAATTCTGCGGGAGCCATGCGATAAGGAGGAATCGAAACAGGAGAAACCCTTAGGGGTAAGTCTATGAAAAACTCTACCTCCCGATCTGGTGGTATGCCTGGTAGTTCCTCTGGAAACACATCTAAAAATTTCCTAACCATGGGAACTTGATCTATGCTAGGTACTTTGGCTTCAACGTCCTAACTACTGCAAGAAATTCTTGATTTCCTTTATCCATCAAGTGTAAAGCACTCGGAGAAGAGATAAGATTAGCTAAGGTAGAACAACCCTCACCAAAGAAAACAAAGGGTGGAATGTTTGGAATGCCAAATTTCACTGTTTTGGAGTAGCAACTTACATCGACATGATAAGAGGATAACCAGTCCATGCTCAAGATGATATCAAATTCATTCATCATTTTAAGAAGGATCAAATCAACTAAGGTATCAATAATATTCGCTCTAACAATGCAAGATTGATAAACATATTGATCTATTGCAGAAACTCCAAGTGGAGTACCAACATAAAATGGGCAGTCTAATACTTGAAATTGCTTATCTAAACGAGATACAAAATATGGGAAAATATAGGAGTGATGAGAACCCAGATCAAACAATACTTGAGCATCTAAGGAGCAAACTTGTAAGGTACCTGCTATCACTGCATTTGAAGTCTGAGCATTTTGACGGATTAAAGCATGAATCTGTGACTGATCTTTTCCACCTTGTGTTACACCTTTGTTATTAGACCCTCGACTACCAGATCCTCTACCTGTGCCCTTAACTAATGGAGCTTAAGAATTTCCAAGCGACATAGCTGAGAAAGATGGAGTGGATGTTGCAGGTAGTACTAAACTTTGAATGGAACTTTTTCGAGGATGAGGACAATCTCTACGAAGGTGATCAGTCTGTCCACAACCATAACATGCTCCAGTACTCTTAAAGCATGCTCCAGAATGATACTTCCCACAATACTGACAAGGTAACCTAAGAATTTCTGAAGGCTTAGATCTCTGCATGCTTGGTTCAGATGCACTCCTAGCTCGACTCCCTAAAACTGAGGTACCCTTTGAGGCAGCTTCAGAATGGTTAACCCCACCTGATTGTGTTTGTGGGCGATTTTGATGACCTGATATGTCCCATAGCTTGATCCTCCAGAAAAAGCTCGTTGTGTACTTTTCTTTTTACCTATTTTTTTGTTCACTCTCATTTTCTCCAATCCAGGTTCAATACCATAAGCAGCATTCACAATTTCTGAATAGGTCATGCTCCCAACCATGGGTGAAAGAGTAGTGAAGTAAGAATTTGCTAGTCTTCGAACAAATCTCTTGATTCTCATGATATCCGGAGTCACTAAGTGCTCAGCATATCTAGAAAGCTCGGTGAAACAATTCTCATATTGCATCACAGACATACCAGGAGTTTGCCTCAACTTCTCAAAATCAGTGGCATTTTTCTCCTTTATGCTAGTAGGAAGGAATCTTCCCAAAAAGATCTCAACAAACTCATCCCACAAAAAAGGTGGCATTCGACGTGCCCTTCTACTTTGAAGAAGTGTTTCATACCAATGATAAGCATGTCCTATTAAATTGTATGTAGCTAGATCCACCGCTGTGTCATCCCGACATCTAAGGGCTCGAAAAGCTTTGTTCAAGCTGTCAATGAAAAACTGAGGATCGTCCTCTAGAAGATTTCCAGAGAAAGTAGGCGGATTTAGCTTAAGGAAGGATTAGAGAGTGACAATTCGTTCCCCAAGGGGTTGTTGGTTTTCTTGATTAAGGACATTTGGCCCCGTAGAAGGTGGGACTCTAACTTCTCTTCGATCAGTCAAGGACTCCACAAGATTATTAACAATTTGATGAAGTCCTCGTATCTCAGCAGCAACATTCATTGGTTCTTCTGTGATAGTCGCACCTCTGCCTCGCCCTATTGGTCTTCTACGACCAGCACCCCATTGACTGAGTGGGGGAGAAGGTGCTCTATTAGCTTCAACATTAGGAGCATTATGTGCTCGTGCCCGTGGAGTAGGATTACAACATTTAGGTAGCATCTTCCACCTAAGAATGAATGATTATATTAAATATAGATAGATTCAAACACAGAAAATAATAAAAACACACTTTTTATTATTATTATTATTATTATTATTATTATTATTATTATTATTATTATTATTATTATTATTATTATTATTTCTATAAGTCCTTAATAACATCACAATTTGTGAAAATGGACCGGCTTCCATTTACACAATCATAATCTTACTACAGGACAATTACTCCATATCACACAAGAAAATCCGAACTCTGATATTAAGTACCATTGCCAATGAGATTTTGCAACTTTATTCCTATGATCAAGTGGGTTTATACTAAAATTGTTACATAATCATTTAACTAAATATAATTTTTTTTTCTGAAGGAAAAGTATAAGGAACCAAAAGTTTATCAGCCAAAAATTAAACAAAACTATATTAATTTATATCAATAATTAATTAATTTTTAAATTTTTTAAATTCAAAATTTAAAAAATTTTAAATTGATTAAGTAAACCTAATTAAAACCTATAAAAACCTTCCTCTTTTTTCTCACATTAATCTATCCACTTTTAACAATCACAAATTCGAAAAATATATAAAAGAACATCCATTTAATATGAAAAAGAAACATTCTAATACTTAGTAGAAGAAACATCCGTATATATTAACTCGTAAAAATTTTGAATTCATCCAAAGGTATTTGGCTGAGTTTTGGCTGATATGCTTTTGGTTCCCTAGCTTTACTCTATTCTGAATTGTTATTTATGCGATTAGTTTAGAATGCAATTATTAATTTGTTATTAACAATGAATATTTTTTAACGATAGTTTAATGAGTTAATACTCAAATTGGCTCCTAAAATTTGACCCCCGACTCAATTTAGCCCTTTTGGTTTCAATTGACTCAAATTGTACCCTGAAATTTTGATCCGCGCCTCAAATTGGCCCTTCTGGCGTTTTCCGTCACCGAAAAGCTGAGCTGTCAATTTTCGTTGACACCTGGCACCCTTGCAGTTAGATGACATGGCAAAATGTTTGAAGGCATCAATTTAACCCCTAAAAATTTTAAATAAAACCTAGAAGTCCCAATTTCCCCAAATCGTAAGAGTGTCTCGAAGAGTTGAGAAGAATGTTGGGAAGCAGCAGCCAAGGCTCAGGTAGCTCTAGTAGAGCTCGTTCGCATGGTGGGTGGGTGAAGAATGCACACCGTGACAAAGGTGACAGAGGTGACAGAGGTGGAAAGGTTCCGCATTGGTGCGGTTGTGGGTTGCGTCCTATTCTTCGATAGTTTGGGACAGATTCCAATCCAGAAAGACCATTCTGTGGATGTTCTAACTATAATGTAAGTTGGTTAAATTGTTGCAAGCTGATTGTGTGTCTTATTTCTCAAATGCTTGTTGGTTTTGTAATAGTTCTTCCTTTCAATTTTTTTTTCTTTTGAATTTTTGGTGTTGTAGACTACTGGTAAGAGATGGTGTGACTTTTTTAAATAGACAGATGTTGAAGAAGAAGAAGCCATAGTTGGCAGAAATGAAAGTTCAGTTAGTGAAGACCATTGAAAAATATCTTTGGGATGAAAAATTAGTGTAGTTGAAGCTGAAATTAGAATATTAAAAATGTGGAATATTATGTTGTCTATGTTTGTTATTATTTTTGGAATTGTGATTGTAGCTTATGGATTAGGTGGGATGAAATATATGTAACTATGATGTCAGTTATGTGAATGAAGCATTGCTATGTATTTAATGACAAAATAGAAATGGAATTTTATGTTCTCTTGGTAATGATATATCTTGTAAAAATTCTTTAAAAGTGAGATTATACAAAAGAGGAGGTATAACTTATGACCAAATAAGTATCAGAAGAGCATAGTTTGTTCAAATTGGTGAAGCTGCTTGAGTCTGTATATGAAGACAAATCAAGAGCTGGCTCTGATAATGATATATGTGCACTGTTCCCCCATTGTTCTTTGCATAGAAGCACATCTCTATTAACTCTTTGTCATGACTTAGTGCTCGCAGTCCACTCTTCATAGGTCTACCAGGAACAAGCCACCAACACTCAACCATGTTATCATAACCTAGGATCTTGTAGTAGTCTCTTAGTGAAAATATATCTAATACGTCCTCATCCAGCCCAGTCAACTCATCAGTGTGATCATTGTCATAAACCAAACTGCCATTTGGTTTGGTGACAAAACTGCCTCCATGATGATACACAATCATTATACCTTCATCCATCTATAAATAAGATTCAGGAGACACAATGGTTAAAAACAACACTAAATTCAATAAATTGAAAATAATAAAAAAAAAAGATTACAAACAATTCAGTTGGGGCTTAGTTCTAATATATTAAACAACTTAATCAATTAAAAGTGTTTTGGCTACCATTATAAAATATGAATATTTTATTAAAGACAGATATTTGGTTTAATTTCAATTTATCTCGTACAATACTTAATCATTAAACATGAAAGAATAAAACAAATAAAATTAACAATATTTAGATACAATTACAACTTTGCTGTTCAAAATGCATTAAACCCCGAACTTGGCCAAGTAATCACACGCGTTAAGAATTCTCATTACACATCATAGGCTCATCATTGAAACTATCTCATCTCCATTGTAATGGAGCAGTTACAAAACCAGGCACACCATAAAATTCATCCATAATTTGGAAAAAAATAAAGTTTTGCACTTTCACTTTAGTTTAGAGTTAAAAAATAATCCAAGGAATAGAAAAAGAAATCAAATGAAATGGCAAAATTAAAATAAGAACATTGAATACAACAATCATACAAACCCACACAACAATAATCAGAACATTTCAATCCACAAAATTCAAGGTAAAACTAAAATAATAACAACACAACAAGAATAATATAGAGCTATTTTACAAGGTTCACTGGAAGAATCGATCAAACACCAGGTACCAAAAGAATTACTCATCCTAGTCAAAACAAAACTATGTACAAAGTACTAAAATCAAAATTCTCACAAAAAATGAATGGCCAAAATGAATAGGGACTAAGAGACCAGAGATCTTTAACCATAATAATAATAATAATAATAATAATAATAATAATAATAAATAATAAATAGAGAAATTTTCAACAAAACATACTATTTTCATCTGTGTTTTAATTATTGTTAAAACCAATGAACATTATTTTCAATCTTTAAGTAGAAAAGCAAATAAGAGAAACTCATTGTCCTATCTAAAAAAAATGACAAGAAAATAAAAGGGCAAATATTTTTCACAACTGATTGTCAAAATAGAACAAAGAAATTAAAATCTTCACACAATCAATTACATAACTAACAGTCACAAGTGTCTGAAATACCTAAACATGAAAGATTATGCTTTTTACAAGGATAATTAATGGCAGAGTAATTCAGACACCAGAAGCAAAAAAAATCCATTTCATTTCCCATTTAACAGATTAAGAGAAGGGTTCTTGATAAATAAAATAGACTACACTTTAATCATTAAGTCATTCATTCCTTCAAAGATTCCAACTAGTAATCACACCTTCAAAGTTCATGTATTAAAATAGGATTTTTTTATCAAAATTATATTCTTGTTATGATCATTACATAATGCAGTACTCCTTTTTCACTATATCAGTACTCTTGTAAATAATAGTTCAAGAAGGAACAAGAAAACACATGAAAGCAAACTTGTCAGGTGTGTTCATTAGTAGTGGGATATGAAGGAGTAAAATTGTTTTTTTTTAAAGGAATGGTTCTTGATAAATAAAATAGACTCCACTTTAATCAGTAAGTCATTCCTTCCCTCAAAGATTCCAACTAGTAATCACACCTTTAAAGTTCATGTATAAAAATAGGATTTTTTAATTAAAATTATATTCTTGTTATGATCATTACATAATGCAGTACTCTTGTAAACAATAGTACAAGAAGAAACAAGAAAACACATGAAAGTAAACTTGTCAGGTGTGTTCATTAGTAGTGGGATATAAAGGAGTAAATTTGTTATTTTAAAATAGAATATGAAGAATCAAAGACTGCTAAAACGGACAAAGAACTGAACGATTCAGTTGATCACAGTCACACACATGCAAAAAAATTAAACCCTAACAAACAAAAACTCTATTATCATCAACAACCATAATCAACTACATTCTCCCAAAGTTACACTGATGAAGTGGATTGAAAAAATTGAAAACAACCCACAACCAACATTTTGAGAAAAAACAGAGCATGAAAGTTGAGAGCAGCGTTTTTGTTACTAACCTGTTTTTCAAAAGATGACTCCCAGTTAATTAATCTTCACAATAGAGAGCGAACCAAGTAAGAAAATTTTCAAACCTCCATTACTGAGACACCCATGGTGCTTCTCTGAAGGGAAGGGAACGTATACGACGGGAAGAGAAGGAAAAGAAAGGGTCAATTGGGTTTCACTTCAAAAGTGGTTACTGTTTGGATTTCATTTAACCCCTTTTTTCATGTCAACTACGTCGTTCTAAGCATTTCGGCGCCAATAGTAAAACGATGTCGTTTTGATACTGCCAGGTGTCATTTAAAATTGTCAGGTCAGCTCTCCGGCGACGGAAAACATAAGAAGGGCCAATTTAAGGCGCGGGTCAAAATTTCAGGATACAATTTGAGTCAATTGAAACCAAAAGGACTAAATTGAGTCGGGAGTCAAATTTCAGGGCCAAATTTGAATATTAACTCTAGTTTAATAGTAGAATTTGATTGAAATTTGCTGCTATGGCGTAGGAACTTGATTGCAAATATATTTAAGCTGAGAAAGTAGTTGTTAAGTTAAAATAAGAAGCTTTAAAACAAATTATGTATTGTTGTACAAGTGTGATTGGTGATTCGGTGTGACCTTTTTGTGGCTTTGGTGCTTAGTGTTTAAGCTTAAGCTTAATCTAGGAGGAATCCAGAGGCCGAGAGAGAAAAGAGTCCTCCGTGGTTCACCAACACACTATCCAGAGGACCCCACCCACCATCTATTCATTCATAAAGAGAGAAATTAATAATTTAATAATCACTATTAACGGTGATTCCATTTCCATAATAGAGAAGAGTAGAGCAGAGTGTGATTAAATCAAAACAGTGGTGTTCAAGTGCAGTTGCATTGTTGTGGATCCATCGTATTCATGGGTAGCATCCAAGTAGCTGAAGCTGAAGAACAAGACACACACACAGTCTTTGTTGCGGTGGGAAACAACATTCACAAGACCCAACAACTATTGCATTGGGCTTCGCACAATTTCCCTTCCAAATCAATTTGCCTCCTTCACGTTCACCATCCTCACCCTATCGATTCCTCCCGTCAGTTTCTCTTCACTTTTTCAATTATTTTTCTGCTTGCTAAGTTTTTCACACAAATCTGAAAAAAATTTCACGGGTTTGGGAGAATTTGACTTGAAATTTCAGATTGTGAGTTGAATTGTTGCTAAATTTGGATTCTGTGTTTTGGTTGGATAATAATATGGTTTAGTAATATCACTTTTTCCCTCAAGGCCTTGTTATATGAGAAAATGAAATTGACGGTGTTGAATTGAACTATCGAGGGTGATCTGAGGACTATCTAAGTAGTAGTGGATGTGGAATTATGCTGTGTTTTCCTATATGACAAATCAGTGATTAGCATGTCAAGGATTTATGCTTCTGAAAAGTTATTGGCTTTCTGCAGGTTTTCTTATTAAGGGGACTCTGGAAAATAAACTAAACTGAATGCTTCTTTAAACTCGGACTTAGACAATTAATTTGTCATTTTTATCAAATCAGCTTATATTCAACAATGTGAATGTGAATGTGAATGTTCATTATACTCCGAATTGTTAAACCATGGAAAGGGATTTGATGTTGCTATTGTTGATGAAGCCTCTCTGTGCTTGACTCCTGACGTCTTCCTTTTCACATGTGCAGCAGATAGAAACCCTTATAGGGATGAAACACGATCTCATTCATTCTTGGACAATGAAAGTAAAAAAATCCATGAACTCTTGGACCAATATGTTGCCACTCTTGTCCAAACAGGGGTATTATCTTTCTTCTAAATCTTTTATTCCTATTGTTAAATTATAATTATTTACTAAGGTGTACTATTTAATCACTCACACCTAATATGTGTTATCATCCTACCCATTTCTAGAATAGCTAGGTAGGACGATAAAATAGTGACTACTTTCTCCAAAGCTTCAATTGAACTTTGAAAAGTTTAAACATTTAAAAATAATGGTTTCATAAGAATTAAGATGCCGGTCCAGTTTAGTAAATATTTATGGAAGGAAGTCTATGCTTATACTATACCAAATGCCTGTAGGTAAGGGCACATAAATTGTTGATTGAGATGGACAATATTGAGAAAGGGATTATGGAAGCAATTGCTCAACACAATATTAGATTGCTTGTAATTGGAGCTGCAGCAGACAGATATAACTTGGGGTATAAATCTCAAACCTTTGTTATTCTTCATGCCTTCATTGCCTTCCTTTGTCCTTATCCTCTTGAAATTACTGGAAACTGTACTGTAAAATTAAGGTAAAGCTTCTTAAAAGTGAAAAATATAATCTTTCATGACGGTCTCTATCTTCATTATGCATCTTTCTTCTCCTCAACTTGCTTTTTTATAGGCTGTATTTATAGGGATATTCCATTTCAGATATGTGTAGCTATTGGCAGTTTTATGACATTCTTCATCTGTTTATCTTCCCATTTTTTAGGAAGGTTGCAATTGGCTATTTATTTCTGGTTAAACAATAAAAAAGGCCATAGTTGTCTCTTGATTCTGAATTAGGATTATGTCAACCACTGTCTTTTGTACAAATTATTGAACGTATAGTTTTTGGAATTGCAGGAAATTGGCTGAGCAAGAGTCAACAAAGATTATTCCTGTACATAAACAAGCAGTTCCATCATGTAATATTTGGTTCATTTGCAATGGCAACATCAAATGTACCAGGTACTTGTTAATTTAAGTGTGAATTGCATTTATTCCTAAAATTGTAAGTCAAGATGTAGTGTAGATGAATTGGACTGCTTGCATATCTCTGCCATTTAAAGCAGTTTATGATATAGAAGGATAAGTCGTTATGAAACATTGCAGCGACAAACATGTCCTCACTTCCACTTTTGTGAAATTTGAACGATAATTAGGGTAGATAGTAAACGTACACCTGAAATAGAGACTGCCCCTCCACTGTTGGTGCACAATTCAAATGCAGAAGCCGAACAATCACAGAAGTTTGAATATGAATCGATTCCTAATGGATTGGAACATTTAGGTATTTCTGCTGGATGTTTCTTTCCATTCTCTTTCTTTTAATTGATTTTAGAATGACAGGTGACTTTCAGCTATTATCATTTATCAGGATTGTTATGGGTAATAACTTGTGACAGGGTTGTGCAGATTCTGATGATGTGGAAGAAATTGAAACTGTCAGTTCCCACAGTTCATTACGTTCAAAATGGTCCTCCATTAGTGTTGCTGACAGTTCAAAGTTGTCAGGATTGCTGTTTTGTGAGGTGAGAGGTGCTTGTTTTCCTTCAGCCTTAGTGCACAAGTTTCTGCAATTTTCATCCTAGATTACTTCACATTTTCTGGTATGCTACTACTCTTTTAAGGTAGGAAACCTTTTCTACATGCTTGCCTGCACATAAAATCAGTGGAAAACAGGCATTAAATTCATGGTTTCCGAAATATGAATGCATGGTGTATTTCAGTGTGTAATGAAAGGTTTTGGGTATTAAGATGTATACAAAGATATATTCGTTTCAATTAGTTGTTTGTCATTTTGTTTCTGCTTTAAATAAGAACAAATAAGCCATGTCCAACTAGGTGGGACTGGCTATGTTTCCATTTTAAACAAGTGGTAAATTTTGAATTCTTCGTGATTTTGCAGGAGGAGGTAGATGGTGAAATTGAAGACAAAAGTGAAATAAATGGTAGACTAGAAGAGTCCACTAGAGATTCCAAAAGCATGAGGCGAAAAGAATTTGAAGAGGCTTTAAAGCAGTGGAAAGTCAAAGAAAGTTCTTTGGAGGTTGAAAGCAAATCAAATTCTGTCTTTGCTTAATATATTTCAATGTCAGATTCAAATTTCGTTTTTCATATAGAAAGTTCTCTCTGATAACCATTTTCCTCCCTCATTAAAGAGGACATAATGCCTTCATCACCAGTATCCCTATCACTATCACCATTACGTTAAATAACACAACTTTGTAAAACAAAAAAGCTTCCTTATCAGATGCAAATGATCATCAATTTAGTGTGGCAGAAGCACGTGTTTTTTCATATAGAAGGTCATGCCTTCCTATACATGTAGAATATACACTTATGAATTGGTGCCTTATTATGCATGAACTAGATCAATTTCATTGTCTCCTGAAACTTTGCCGCAACTTGGTTTCCAACAGGATGAAGCATTAGAAATGGAAAGCCTGTGTGCTAAGGAGAAAAACAAAAGAAGAGAAGTTGAAGAACAATTGGCCAGAGAGAAGGAAGAATTACAAAAAACAAGGAATCAGCAAGATGAAATAATGTATGAGTTGCAAACTGTCCAAGAACAAAATTCAGCACTTGCTAACCAACTTTGTGAGACACAGGAAGCAGCAAAAGAGTTGGAGGAGAAGATTTTATCAGCTGTGGACCTCTTGATAAGTTTCAAGGAAAAACGAGATAGACTGCAGATAGAGTGCGCAAATGCAGTAAGGCAAGTCCGAGTGCTGAGGGAATTTGGAAAGTCACATACTTCATTTTCTTATGCGGTAGAATTCCCTGTATTTTCTTTCATGGAGATCAATCAGGCAACTAATGATTTTGATCCATCTTGGAAGATTGGAGAAGGAAGATATGGAAGTGTTTACAAAGGAGTGCTTCACAATATGCATGTTGCTATAAAAATGTTACCTTCTTATGGCTGTCACAGCCAATTGGAGTTTGAACGTCAGGTAATCTTATATTCTCATTGTTTGCTTGGTAGTCTGAAAATTAGATTATTAGGATGCTTATTTAAGAACCCAAAGATGTCTAAGAGTCAGTATTCTTATATGCTCATTTTCACCTTCTCCAAAGAAATGTATGGTGTATTACACCCTATTCTACACCAAATTCATTTTTGAAGCTCAGTTATGACATTTTTTGGTTCTTAGAAAAGATAAACTCAGATCTCCTGAGTGATTTTTTCTTAGTTTTTAGCTTGGTTTAAAATATATATTCTGAATTCTCTGTAGTGCAGGGTTGAATTATCTTGACTGGATAAATCTGTCATATTTTGTGCTTGTATGAGGAACTCATCTGTTTTTGTTTATTCACCCTGGTTATAATTTCTATTGAATTTCTAGGTAGCAGTTTTGAGTCGGGTGAGACATCGAAACCTGTTGACACTGATTGGAACCTGTGCCGAGTCTAGGTCACTTGTGTATGAATATCTAAATAATGGCAGCCTTGAAGGTCACCTTGCCCGCAAAGAGAAGTCTCCACTTCCATGGCAAATTCGAATATCCGTTGCTGCTGACATATGTTCTGCTCTAATTTTTCTTCACTCTAGCGAGCCTAGTATTATACACGGGAATTTGAAAGCTAGCAAGGTTCTCCTTGATGCTAACTTTGTTGCCAAACTTGCTGACATTGGCATTCATGGTTTAGTTGAGAAGAATGTGGATTCAGCTGACACAACAACAACACACAACAAACCAAATGAAAGTTTGGCATATGTTGATCCAGAGTATCTTGCCACTGGCAAATTCACTCCAGAATCGGATGTGTATTCATTCGGAATCCTGTTGTTGCAACTTCTAACCGGAAGACCACTTTTGGGGCTAGTCAGAGATGTCAAATGTGCATTGGAAAAGGATAACCTTGAAGCAGTATTGGACTTCTCAGCTGGTGAGTGGCCACTTGATCAAACTATACATCTGGCCTATTTAGCATTGAGATGTTGTGACAAGACTTGGCTGAACCGGCCGGACCTCACATCAGATATTTGGGATGTTCTTGAACCATTCAGAACTACATGCATGAACATGCCGCCATATTTGACATCCAAGAAACATCGCCGCACTCCATCCCACTTTGTATGCCCCATTGTGCAGGTGAATATAAAAAATTGGTTGAAATACATTCTTATAAAAATTTTGGCCTCTATTTAATGGAATATGCTAGATTAGCTGTTGCTTGTTTTTCATTTTGCAGGAGGTAATGGAAGATCCGTACATAGCTGCAGATGGCTTTACGTATGAAGCCGAGGCAATAAGAGAATGGTTGGATAGTGGTCACGACACTTCCCCCATGACAAACCTCAAGCTTGAGCACACAAATTTAGTGCCTAATTATGCATTACATAATGCAATTCAAGAGTGGCAGCAACTACAGTGAAAATGTTCCATAATCCATAGTCAAATTACACATACATGCACATATGGGGACGAAATGGAGGGGAATGGAAAGTTTTAATTATACCTTCCTCTTTTCTGTTTTTTTTTTTTCTTTGTTAAATTATATTGTAATTTAACATAGTTGCTTTAATGGATGACAGATGTAATTCTTAGTATCTCTTGAGCTCCGTTCAATGAGAACATTTATGGAAATCAACATTATTACCAGTTTGGCTAAACTTTTTAAATAAGTTCTTTTGAAAAAGGAACTTAAAATATAAGAATTTTTATTAATAATAATTTTTAAATAAGTTATTTTGTGTTTGGAAAGTTATTATAAAAGTTCTTGTATTAAAGTTATATATTAAATAGGAGTGATAAAATAACTTTTGAAAATAGAAGAAGTCATATTTTTTATTTTTTTAAAAGCTCTTAAATAACTTTTTAAAAAATTAAAAATTTATCTAAAAAATTGTACCAAATATTATTAATGTAATTTTTTATAAGTCAAAAATAAAAAAATTAACTATTTTGTGTTTTTCAAACGGAGCCTAAGTTAGAAATCTCTAGTCATTAGAAAAGTAATGGAATAAATGTTTGAATATGTGTATGTATGATTTTGTAGTCATCATCTAGGAAAAGGTAACGAAAATATGCTAGGATATATTAATATAAAATATTCTATAATAAAATATCGTTCACTGAAATTTAAGTATTTTTCTTTTTGTAATTAGCAAATGCGTTTCCAACAAAACATGAGGAGAACACGTAAAAGTTTATGGATTAACGACTTACACCAAGACCTACTCATGCATTACCCAAAAAGAAAGAGTCATTTAAAACTCATTCTATCTACCTTCTCATATCTACGTTATACCCCATGCAATATTATCATCCTCCATAGCACATAACCTCTTTCACCTCCAATTTTGTCTTCGCATTATCCTATGTTCAAGTTTCATAAGTAATTAAAACAAAATGAATGCTATGGTGCTTAAGAGGCTAAGATATAATGTCTAATTTATTAAAAAAGACAAAAAAATAATATTTAATAAAGTTTAAATATTTTATTTTTATTTTATATATTTTATTTTTTATTTATAAAAACAAGTTAGATAATTTAAGCACTATAATAAAAAGTACTATAAAATCCACCTTAAAACAATTTTGAACAATTATCTTATGGTGTGTGTAACTGATGCACGGATTTTGCAGTGCACTAAAATTACAATTGGGCCATATATAAACGGTGTTCTTTTGTCTATATTCATGTGACCAAGTCGGTTCCATTGACATTGTTATCATGTTATTCTATGGGAACGTAACAATATCAAAAATAAAATTAAAAATATTTTATAGAGGACGCGAATTTTTATTTATTTAATACTATTACACATTTTAAAATAACTTTTTTTAAATAAATTTTGTATTCTTAAATCTTAATAAATATTATGTTAGCAAAAGCCCACAGTAATAATATAATATTAAGATCACAACTTAAATTCATCCATTAATGTTTTAAGTCTCATGTCATATGCTTAGCACTGTAATTATATGGAGGCACGTGCGCTGTCACTTGTGGGATAAAAGTAAAGAGGTTCTGTGATTGTGAATTTGTGATGTGATGTGACCTAAGCCCAAAATCCAAACCAATAATAACTAAATTAGTAATTAAATTCTGTTTTTGTTTTTGTTTTTGTGTTTTTTTTTCCCTTTTCTTGTTAGCAACGTTTTATAATTTTCACCCTAGTGCAACTACTGCAGGTTCTTCTCTTGTTTCTCTGAGCAGTTCCATTTTCGGTGCATCCAAATCTACTCCTCAGCTGTTTTTGTTTCTTCTTCGGATAGTCACAGAAATCTTTTTGTTTTTCAACCGATCTCGTTGTGCCCGTGGTACGTACCTACTTGATCCACTATTGTGCTACTTTGCTTTCCCTAACTGGATCACAGATCATGTTCTTATAGATTTGTGTTATTATTTTCTCGATTGAAAAATACAATTAATCATCCAGTGATTGAACAGTTGAATACGAAGGATGAGTTTATTCATTAGCATTATGTCAATATATGTTGAACACCCTAACATGGATTAAAGTGCAGTTTCTACATCTACATCCATCCCTTTTGCTATTGCTGAGTTTCAATATATTTGGAGTTTCATTTATTCAATGATCAATTTTTATATGGCTTGATTTTTTTGTTTGAATTACATTAACGTAGAAGTGAATAAAAGTTTCCAGGTATAGGTATGCTTTGAATATTCAATTCATTGGATCTAGAATTGCAGTTGTTTGGAAGCAATTATTAAATAACTGGACACTTGGATTACATTGTTTATTTTCGGAATTCATTCTATAACAATTTATAAATGACGAGAATGGTATAATGCCAGTACACTTGATTCTTCTTTTTCACCATTGAAGTGTTTCACTAGCTTGTAAATAAGCTTCAGAAGATATTATAAATATGGCAAATATGTATGCCTAATGCTTTAACATAATGAATTAAAGAGGCCTGGTTTGATAATAGCAATTTTCTGCATTTTCATTTCAACAATCTCATGTTTTGCTTCATCATATGAAAGTTGGGTGCTCTCCATAATCAGTTGAGCAATTTGTACCATCCTGTTCCTGTCTTTGGCTTTTTCCCTTTAACTGTGTCCTGACAGTGTTTTTTGTTCCCTTGAAATTCAATTTTGTTGAATGCTTAACTTTATTTATTCCTTTCCTCTTGCCAGTTATTTTAAATTTATGCCTATGTTTACGTGTAATTTTCCATAATCTATGCAGTAGAATCTTGTAAACCCTCTTGGTAGGCCTTTGGTGTGAATAGATGCCAGTTGCTAAACTCACGGCCTCT
The DNA here is from genome assembly GCF_000817695.3 of Arachis duranensis. Lineage (NCBI taxonomy): Eukaryota > Viridiplantae > Streptophyta > Magnoliopsida > Fabales > Fabaceae > Arachis > Arachis duranensis. The sequence continues at coordinate 108,637,953 of NC_029780.3, read as the reverse complement.
GGCTCTCCTGATGTCATGAAAACAGAAGACAGAAATGATTCTATAGATACCATCATCAGACAAGCAATTGGAAAGGAACCTTTCCTTTCTTTTCCTAGGGCTGGTGACAGCCCTGTACAATGGATTCAATTACTCCATGCTTTAGACCAGCAAGGTATCAGTAATAACTTTATATTATGTCATTATATTTTTTGTGGGGTTTGATTTTTGAAAGTATATTGTGAATACCAAATTGTATTCATTTGATATTTAATGGTTACTGAATGTGTTTTTCCCTTGAGAGAAAAATACAAGAGAAAAGTGAAGAGTCAATAGTTTAAAATATTTAGATCACTTTGCCTGTATGCTGGCCTATTCAAAACTAACACAATTCTTTCTAAAATGTATCCAATTTCATATGGTCTTGGTACTGGTCTGTACTGTTCTAAACACAAGTATTCTAATACAATCTGTTATTTGTTTGACAGAACTTCCAGGGTGGCCTTTGCTTTCTCCTGTGAAGGTTCAGTTGCAGAAGTGTGACAAGTGTTCTCGAGAGTTTTGCTCTCCCATTAACCATAGAAGACATATGCGTGTACACCATCGATTGAAGAAGCTTGATAAGGTTTTCTTTATAGCTATAAATAAAAGCAATATTTATCCCATTTTTGCTCTTAGTTGATGAGTCCTTTGTGTGTTTTCATAGTTGGTTCTTTTCCATGCCCTCCTCAATTTTACCTAATGCTGCTTAAAATTGTAGGATTCTAAGAAAAACCGAGATCTTCTAGGAGCTTATTGGGATAAGGTAATTTTTCATCTTTGTGAATTTCACTTGTATGATGAATACTAGTAGTTTTGTTTTTTTACTAATTTTTCGTGAATGATGTAGCTCTCTATAGAAGAGGCAAAAGAAGTTGTGTCATTCAAGAATGTAATGTTGGAGGTATAACTTTCTGCTTCTTACATGACTGGTTTACTTGTACATGAAGTTATTTTAATATGGCTTACTTTTATCTCACTAGTGTATATCAAATATATATGGCTACTGGGAAGGGATGAAATGGATATAAGGAAATCTGAGTGACATGAGGCCTTATCCAATCACTTATTTACTCACTCACTCTAAAACAACTGCTAAATTAGGGACCATATTTAAAGGCATGACTTTTATTTAATTATTTAATTTTTTGTTTTAAAAGAAAATTGCAGTACTTTCATTGCATGAGCATACTTGCATCAATCCTCATACGCTATTATGTGTTTTATTTTGTTTGGCTGTAGTACTTTTCTATTACAGTTGCTACTATGGATTAGAAAAGTGAAAACTCATGCGCTATGTCCATTTGTTGGATGGTTATAGGTGCATTTTCGAATGTGAATATGAATGTTTGAAACTTCTTCATCAAACTTCTTTTCAGCTTCTATTGTTTTCCTCTTTCCTCCCTTTTTTCCCTAACAAATCTAAGTATATTTTTTTTTTCTTACTAATTGACATGATTATGCTTTAGGAAGTTCCAGGGTCTTCAATTTTAAATGCTTTGGCAAGTCTGACTCAAAAACAAGGATTTTCTTCTCTTCCACAGTATTATCTTAAAGCTGGTTCTGCCCTTCTGGTATGAAACTTAATGGTCTTTCTTATCAGTTATTTATTTCAAATATGTTTCTTGTTATGGTATATTGATGCTATAAATATAAATTGTTTTCAGGATATTGTCGAATCGAGGCCTTCAAGCTTTCCTATATCTTCCCAAGAGTTGTTCAGTATACTTGATGATTCCAGTGAAAAAACATTTTTGTGTGGGACAGCAGTGTCAATGCAAAGATATGTTTTTGATGGAGAGGCTGGAAAGATTGGTCTTGAACCAAAAAACATAGTTGCTTGCACTAGTTTCTTGGTAGAGCAGAAATTGGTAATTATTTTTCTGAACTCCAAAATATATTCCAGTTAATGTGTATTCAAGTTTCAAACAAACCAGACCTGGTTCCATTTTGACAAAGCAAAAAGGTGTGAATTATCTGAATTAGTTCTCTGAGTCATAGTCGTGAATAAATAGGAATTTCCTTTTACATAGGTGAAGGCATGGCTTGCAGACAAAGAAGCTGAAGCATTGAAGTGTCAGAAGCAGCTAGTTGAGGAGGAAGAAGCTGCTCAGAAAAGGTACGTAGCTCTATAACCAGTTTGTTTTTATACTGTCGTGATTGCTCCCAATCCTTTGCGTCTTTTGATATCTGGCCTTATTGGTCATCCTGAGTGATTCTTAATGTTTGTTTTAACCTTTTAGGTTCTTAAGGAATGACCATTATTTCTAGGGTTTACGGATTTAGTTTGAGAGTAGGATTATATGATTATATGATATACTATTATTCTTCTTTTTCCTTCTTGGTTTTGTTTATCTGTTTTCAAGTTTCCTTGTTCAGTTTTGGGTGCTTGATTTTATCATCCTTATTTTCAGGGTAATCTTGACTGAATGACATTTAGAATTTAGGGAGGGGCCCCCAATTGATTTTTATCATCCTTATTCTTTTAATTTGATTTCATAAAAAATTTCTAACCACTTCTGAAACTTCTGTTGTGCTACTATATTAAATACGCCACATTATTTTAGTTATTTGGCTATTTTGATAAAATAATCTGTCCTTTATCTTTATTTATGCTGCAAAGCCAAAAACGGATTAGAGTTGCAAGTGTACTCTCTTGTAAACTAGCCGTTTATGGAAAGTAGGACTGTTTATTTAACTTTTCTCCCTTTTTATAGACAAGCTGAGATTTTGGAGAGGAAACGCCAGAAAAAGCTTAGACAAAAAGAACAGAAGGGGAGGGAACTGCTCGAAGATGACATTGAAATTAAACGGAACATCAATAGCACAGGAGAGGCTGTACTATCTGCAGAAACATCTTTGGATACGTGTGTCTTTGAAGCACATAATTCTGATACATTTGCAGATCATGCTTCTTCACCACATGCATCCGCCTGTCACTTTCCTGACATTTATGAAGGTGCTGAAAGGGAGACACACTCAGGGTATGAATGTGACACTGATCAAAATATTGAGCGACAAACATCCCACAGACATAGTCGTCGACGCATGATGGTTGCGAGACAGCAAGGACTGCCAAAATCACAGTGGGCTGTATCCAACTGTTTACATGCGAGCCCATATTCTCAATTATCAAAGCATGGAGTCATTCAGAGATATGGGACAAACCGGGATCAAAGAGTGACTTCTATTACTAATGGGATGAAAGTTTGGAGTCGAAAGCCTAAACCAGATATTGATGGGATGGTTTCAAAAGCCAGACTGCAAAAAGAACCAGACAAGGTTAAGAATCATGAAGTATTAATAGGATCTATATCTGTAACTCTAAGCAATTGCAGCCAATCAGTGGGTAGCCTTGTGGCATCTCATGGTGATGATATTGTGGAGAATCCGACAAAGCAGTGTACTGTACAGGAGAAGCCAGTGAAACCTGATTCTTCCCAGAGTAGCAACAACCCATTAACAGTGAAGTTTTGGCGGCCAATTGGCAAACATGGAACCAAAGACCCATTTCCACTTCAAAATGGTAGGGCTGGAGCTGAAGCTGATACTTATGAAAAAGAGGATCAAACTTTGTCAGGTCAAAGTAGTTTAAGGGTGTATAGTATAGATCATAGTGATATTGGTTTCGGGAACAAGTTTCCCGATTTTGGTGCTAAAGCATATCCAAGAAGCCTTTTCTCCAGACATGCTGCCAAAGCCTTTCTTGCACAAAGTAATCTTTGCTACCCTACATTTGCAGAGTTCTATTCTATTGTACTGTCCCTTGTCATTAAAAATGACTTCCTTGGTCTTTAATTGTCTTCAATCTAATTAAAAACAATTCCTATGCAGGATGGAAAGAAGCTATTTCATCAAACCATGTGAAATTGTTATGCAGAGAATCAATTGCATGCAACCTCCGAAGTTACTAAATCCAAAACCAAAATGAAGCCTAAAAAGGGAATCAAGATAAAGTATATTCCCAAACAAAAAGCAGCTACCTAGTAGGAACTAGGAAGGAAGTAAGAAAGAGAAGAAATTTGATTATTTAATTATACAGATACGCACAGTTTTGACTACTTGCCGATCAATTTCTTAACAGAGGTTCCAGTTTTAACAATGGTCTTCTCTAAGAAAATTGAAGATGGGTTTTTGCCAGAAAGATGTCTTCTTTATATTTTTGTTTTTCTTCAAATGATGTCATAAGGGATTGTGTAAGTTTGTTTTTTTTTTTCTTGTGGCATTATTTACGAAATTTTGTGTAATAAATTTGTTTAATTGATTATAGAATTGCTATTTTTTTCTTAAATAAAAGGTGTTGTTTATCATTAGTAACCCAGTTTTTATAATTGGGCACAATTTCTTTGTAGTCATGCTATCCCTGAGATAATGGAGAGAGCCCTAATCAGTTAAATTACGGAATATATGCAAGACTTGAATGTTTTTCTTAACAAATTACAATAATATTATATCTTCTCTTTAATAATAATAGTTAACAGTCATAAAAACTAAAAAATGGAGCTAAACAACACAAATATATTAGACGACAAGCAAGTCCTTAGCAATATGTTTTCGAGTGTATCCGTAGGAATATGATCCTACTATGTTTAGCAAGCTAGCAAAAAGAAAAAAAAATGCTTCTTGGAACTGGGTGATTGTCCGTTTCTGGGGTGATGGTCTTAACATGAAAGTCGAAACTCGTGGCTTGGAAGCAACACAACCGTACAATTATGAAGCAACACTTGTCACCACAACTAACACAAATTAGCCACGCCATCAAACCTTGAATATATTTCATATGAACCTGCCATTTGTCCACAACTTCCGCCATCATCTACAACCTTATCTCCATTCATTCATTCCTTTCCGCTTATTGCGCGTACCAATCTCAAATTCTTCTCCTTCTCGCAATGCTCCAATCCAATCAATCATCTCTCTCTAGTAGTTAACAAAAAAGACATTGAAGAAACACCAGATTGAGTTCTGAAAATGTCGGGTGGGGTCGGTCCAACCAGCGATATTAGCCTACCAAAGGAAGAAGAAGTTGTCCACAAAGAACAACAAGACCACTCGCTCAAGAACAGCAAGAATGCCTCGAAAAGCATCACCACGACGCGCAGGGTTGGATTCCTCTCTTTCCGGCAGCTAAATTGTTTGGCAGTGGGGATAGTCCTATCAGCAAGTGGCATGGTTAGCCCCGAAGACTTTGGCTTCGTTGTGTTCTCCATATTCTACATGTACTTCATCTCAAAGGTTGCTTTTCCACGTCTTCATCCATCAAAGGAAGCACAAGTTTTCAGCCCTCAAAACAAGGTCCTGAAGCTTTACGTTCTGGTTGGTGCCATCATTGGATTATATGCTCCCATAGCATATATCTTGGAAGGTATCTTTGAGGGCGACAAGGAAGGTATCAAGGCAGCAGCACCCCATGTATTCCTGTTGGCAAGTCAAGTTTTCATGGAAGGCGTTGCATTCTCGGGGAGATTCTCAACACCAATAAGGGCATTTGTACCCGTGTTCTACAACTCAAGGAGGATCTTCAGCATTGTGGATTGGCTTAGGAGTGAGATCTACAAGATCAATGAGGAGCACAGTGGGTCTGATAGGAGGGTGTATGTTGGGAGGGCTCTTGCAGTGGCTAACATGGCCTTCTGGTGCTTCAACTTGTTTGGCTTCCTCTTGCCTGTTTATCTTCCAAGAGTTTTCAAGCTCTATTACTCTGCTCCCAAGGACAACTAATTAAGGATTCTTAGTAGTACTAATCATGTTTTGATCTTTAGACTATGTATGTAATTTTATTTTACTTTGATGTATAAGGTCTTGAACCATACTTTCTGTATGTTAGCATGCTTAACAAAGTAAAGGTAATATACATATTATATGTACTCCCTTTCTCTATGTCATGTTATGTTACTGTTATTCTTCATTACATGTGTTCCCAATGACTTGTATAAAAGCACATCGTGGAATAAAAGCATCTTCCAAAAGGCTAGTGTAAAAGAAAATCCAACACACAGCAAGGTAATAGATTGAAAGAGTGCAATCTAGTTGGTTTGACTGGTACGGTAACACTGTAAAATTTAGTGCCATGATTCATAAGTCATAACAACTAAAGTATAGTGAAATGTCGTATCCTATGCTTTTAATAAAAAAGTAAAATATGTAAGAAGCAGCCAATTAGAATTCAAATATGGTTCCAACTGTAAAGCTTTTTTTTGGGTAAATGCTTCAAATTTTTCGAGGATTAATAAGCTAATCACTAGACTAATCCTAATTGGTTACTAAAGAAGCTAATCTATTGTAGATATTTTGGAAGATGAGAATTGGCAGTAGTTGGCACTTGGCAGCGTGGAGACCACAGAGATAGAGGCCATTATAACACATATACCCGTTTGGGAAAGGGAAAGGGAAAGTATTCATCACGCTTCTAGAAGATGTGGCCGTTCAACAGAAAAGGGCCTTCTGGATTCTCATCTTCTTCTACCGCCGAAGAGGTCACCGCAGGCATCGATGCTACTGGCCTCACTGCCATCGTCACAGGAGCCAGCAGTGGAATTGGCTCTGAGACTGCGCGTGTTCTTGCTTTGCGCGGTGCTCATGTCGTTATGGGGGTCAGAAACTTGACGGCTGCTAAACAAGTTCAACAATCAATACTCAAGGACAATCCCTCTGCCAAACTTGATGCCATGGAGTTAGATCTCAGTTCAATGGAATCTGTCAAGAAATTTGCATCACAATATAAATCCTCTGGTCGTCCTCTCAACATATTAATGTAAGAAAACAATCTTCTCTCTCTCTCCCCAATGAATCCAATTCATTCACTGATCATTGCTTTGTTGAAATCTTAAGAAACAATGCTGGAATTATGGCATGCCCCTTCACGCTCTCCAAAGACAACATTGAACTACAGTTTGCCACAAATCACATCGGTATGCTGCTACTATTATACATTACTATATTCTATTGTATTGTTTCTTCATCAGTTTCATAGATTGCTTTGATTCCACATGCATGCGCAGGTCATTTTCTTTTGACAAATCTTTTGTTGGATACAATGAAGAAAACATCACGCCAGAGTAAGAGAGAAGGAAGAATTGTTAATGTGTCCTCCGAGGCTCACCGTTTTACTTATTCTGAAGGAATTCGTTTTGACAAAATCAACGACGAATCAAGGTATATATCCATATTCAAATTCATACTTAGCTTGTTCTATGAGTAATTAATTTTGCTTCCTTGTATTTTATAGTTACCACAGCTGGCGTGCTTATGGGCAGTCCAAGCTAGCAAACATCTTACATGCTAATCAACTCACAACACTTCTTAAGGTTAGTTGCTTTTTTACTCTCTTATGCCGTCACTCTTTAATGTTAATTCTTGCTTCCTGAATCATGATTAGGAAGACGGGGCTGATATTACTGCGAATTCTCTTCATCCGGGAACCATTGCCACCAACCTTTTCCGTCATATGGGTGTGGCCAATGGTAACTACTACCACATTCTACTATTTTATGAACTCATAAAGTATGCTTTTGGTTCATTTTCCATCCAATTTTTTGGTTCATGCAGGTATAGTTAATGCAATTGGGAGACTTGTGCTTAAAAATGTACAGCAGGTATGACACATGAGTAATTTAGCATACAAGATAGTTGAAAGTTGAAACATTCATCATGTTGAATATGAGATTTTGCATGCTATGTAGGGAGCAGCAACAACATGCTATGTAGCATTGCACCCACAAGTGAAGGGAGTTAGTGGCAAATACTTCTCTGATAGCAATCTGTCCAAAACAACCTCCCATGGAACTGATGCTGATTTGGCTAAGAAACTCTGGGATTTTAGTATGAATTTGATCAAGTAGATTGCCATGCTCACAAGGACATCATACCTACATCCTAAGCGAATCAAAGGCATCAATATTATGAACAAAGTTACATTGTAGTATTATACTTGTATCTGAATCGTACATTTCACAAACATGAGTTTCAAGCTTCGAACTTGATGTGCATACCAATTTAGTGCTATTTTGTTTGGACAAATTAATTTCTGTATTTCCAATGTTTGGTTGATATATTAGTTTTATTGGAGTGACAGATGGAGTTACCCCTGCATTTCAAGATGGTCCTACTCCTAATTAGAAAATTACTTTATTATGTTTATATTTTTTTTATTAATTCACAACATGGACTCTATGTGGATTCCACAGAAATAGTCAGTCAACAGAAAAAGAAAACAAGCTGCCCTTGACGGCTTGACATGGTGCATACGAGACATCTATATTTTCAAGTTTGACTTCATATTAAGAGATATTTATCATATTAAGTTTGGCTAATTTATAGTTTTATACTTGTTCTTTAAATAATTATCCAATTGTTTTTACCGAGTTCGAATCAAAGGTATAAACTCAAATACAAAAGATGCTTATTTCTAAAACTTATTTACCATATTTATTTTTGGATTATTTTGTTCACGATGTGAATTTTTTAATAGTAATAATTTGTGAGAAGACCAATTTATTTATCTATTGCACACTACGTGTAAGTTATAAAAAAGAACGAAAGTCGTATATTGTATCTTTTTAGTATGAAGTACATTAAACAATTCAAGTGATAAGAAAGGAAAAAATTCTAAGAAAGGAAAAGGAAAAAATTGTGGAGGGAAGACTCTGACTCCCTATTGATATTAAATGAGTACAACGTCCCTATTGAATAAAGAAAAGAAAATAAAGGTTGGTTAGAGAAGGATAGTGGATTGGTTGATCATTTATGAGAGTTGCATAGAAAATAAATTGATTTGTTATCTTGCTTTTCCAGGTTGAGATTCCTGATTCCTGAGATCGATCGAAAATGTGGCTATTCAGCAGCAAAGGCCCTTCTGGATTCTCCTCTTATTCCACCGCCGAAGAGGTCACCCAAGGCATCAACGCCTCTGGCCTCACTGCCATCGTCACAGGTACCCTCTCCCTAACATTATCATTTCATCGAGTTAGCTTGCAAATTCCTAAATCGACTTTAATAACCTCCTTTGTGTCAGACATGCATGGTCTTGAGGTTTTATTTGCAAGCTTTTAACATGAATTTCACAAACTTGATGTGATAAGTATAGTATTCTTGGATCGTGCCATTGTTATTATATGATAACAGGAGCAACCAGTGGAATTGGGGTTGAGACTACACGTGTTCTTGCTCTGCGCGGTGTCCACGTGGTTATGGGGGTCAGAAACTTGGCTGCTGCTAAAGATGTAAAAGAGTCAATTCTTAAAGAGATTCCCTCTGCTAAAGTTGATGCCATGGAGTTGGATCTCAGTTCATTGGAGTCTGTCAAGAAATTTGCATCAGAGTTTAATTCCTCTGCTCTTCCTTTGAACATCCTCATGTAAGAAAAATGGACATCCTCTCTTCTTCGAATGTATTTAGTAGTTAGTCTTCCCTCTTCAATATGTGTATGTTCTCCATTTGATCTCTCTTATTCCTGATCATTCAAGAATACGCAGTAGTAATGTCTTCTGGATTGTTTTCCTTGTGATTTTAAGAAACAATGCAGGAATTATGGCATGCCCCTTCATGCTATCGAAGGACAACATTGAGCTGCAATTTGCCACAAATCACTTAGGTATATGAAAAAATGGAACTGCTCTGTTTTTTGTTTGAAAGCCCTAGGAAGTCTTCTGAATGAAATTCAATTGATGTCTCTGTGAGTAGGTGACATCACTTCAACCTTCCCCCAAAAATATAACTTTCGGCATGCTAATATTTTCATAAGATGAAACTAATCCATTAGTTTTTATTCCACAGGTCACTTTCTTTTAACAAATCTTTTGTTGGATACTATGAAGAAGACATCACATGAAAGTAAGAAAGAAGGGAGAATTGTTAATCTCTCCTCAGAGGCTCACCGTTTTACATATTCTGAAGGAATTTGTTTTGACAAAATTAATGACGAATCAAGGTAATATAGAACCTGAATTAAAATTATACCAAGTCATTTTTTATCTGTCTCTTTCTATGTTTTGTGAAAGAGGAATTTATTGAGAAGTATTATGCAGGAGACTTTATTTCATTGCCATATGCAATTCAGCAATAATACCTTTTTATAAAATAGTAAATTTATATAATACCAAATATTGGTGGCATAAAGATAGCAAATATAGTTTCCAATGAAGACATCATCATTGAAGTATCCACCATATATATTTTTCATTCCAATGGTGCTGAAAACAGGACCTGCTGATAGGATTTTGATGAATGTGATATGCTTGCTTCCTTGTGTATGGTGAAGACGATAGCTCACTTTAGATGTTTGTGGAATCAAACATGAGTACATGATTCCTACAGTTTGATCAACTTGATAGTTATGTTTATTTAATTGTTTCTGCCTTTTTGTGAATATAGTTACAGCAGCTGGCGTGCATATGGGCAGTCAAAGCTAGCCAACATGTTACATGCTAATGAACTCACAAGACGTCTCAAGGTGCAAACTTTTCTGTTTCTTGTACAGTGGTGTAATTTATGTTGTTTGGTGAAAACAGTTAACAAAGTCATAATAATAATAACAAGAACAAGAACAATGCAACACTTTAGCTGGCTACTGTTATCTCTAGTTTCTCTCAAAATATTTTGAGTAGTGTTGAACTGGTTGAGCTTTTCACCAGTGCCTGTTCAGTTTCCATTCAGTTTACTTCTTATTACATTGATTTTGTTTGTTCACCGTAGTATTTTTCAAAAGGATCATATATAGCCTTTATTAGTTTTATCACGAGCTCTGAGGCTATGACTCCTTACTCATTTATCTTCTTTGTGTGTATATATATATATTCTCGTCAAAACTTATCATATATTTCGAGGAGATTATTGTTGCCTGGTTCTAATGAAAATCATACTCAAATTTTTTTATTAAAATGCCTCAAACTTTACCTCTTTTCTGGAGCCTATTCTTGCAACTCCTAGCAAGCACAATCACATAATCGTTTTATTTGCTTTCTTTCTCATTTTTTCTTTACTTCTCATTTTAGTACCTTTCTGTCTCTGTAATGTGACTCCAATGGTGCTATTCCTTTGCCATGTTAACTATCTGCAATAATCTATAATATTCCTTGTTGCTTCATTGTCAGGAAGATGGAGCTAACATTACTGCAAATTCTCTTCATCCTGGAGCCATTACCACCAATCTCTTCCGCCATTCGGGTGTAGTGAATGGTAACTACGGCATCACTATGCACCATTATGCAGAGGAAATCATCTTTATTTATTCTTCATTTATTTCCTTTGACTTGTATTATAAAAATTTTAGGTCATTGCAATTAAATGCATTAGGCCCCAATTCTTATACTTCACTTTAGTATCTATATCATATAGAAATTGTTTGTGTTTTCAGCCTGCAGATAATGACAGTAGCTGAGTTATTTGGGTGCATTTTTCTTTGATTTATGCAGGTCTTGTTAATGCGTTCGGAAAAATTGTGTTTAAAAATGTCCCACAGGTAAGTTAGATCGACAGACACATGAATGTAAATGTGTTGAATATCATGTTTAATATGGGATTCTTTGACCCATACTTGTTCAACTTTTTGTTACGATATGATGTAGGGAGCAGCAACAACATGCTATGTAGCATTACACCCACAAGTGAAGGGAGTTAGTGGCAAATACTTCGCCGATAGCAATCTGTCCACACCAACCTCTCAGGGAACTGATGCTCGTTTGGCTAAAAAACTGTGGGACTTCAGCATGAATTTGATTAAGTAGATTACATGGAGATGACATACATGATACATACATACTTTGCTAAAGTATGGGCTTAAATACTATGAAGAAAGTTACCTATAGTTTTGAATAGACTCCGACCACTACAGTTCATAGACATGAATTCCAAGCATAGAACTTAAACGTGCTTTCCATGTAATGTGCATACCAGTTTGACGCTATTTGGTTTAAAGAAATGGCAGGCTTAGCTTCGTTCCTGAATGTTTAACTTTCAAAAGATATGTTTGGTTGATATTATTTCTATTATAGTAAGATAATTACAACTGTACTTTTCACTTTTCATGTCAGAAACTTTTAGAAGAATATTTAAAAAGGTTGCCTTTTCAAACTTGGTTGAGAAATGTTATCTTCCAATAATTTTACACACACAATCGTATCCTTATGTCAATCATTTACCATCAAGTGAAATGTCAATTCCATTGTAAATTTGTAATCAAATCAAATGGCAGATGATGGATGAATCATTCCATTAAAGGATGTTTGTGAGTTGGAATTTTTTATGGAAGGGAGAAAAAACAAAGGTTTTGTTCACAGGTCATGGTCCAAAAAATCTGACCTGTTCAGGACGCGGGTTCCGCAAACCATACTTGATCCGACTTGCATGTCAAGTATGTTCATTCTCGACTTGTCCATTACTACAACGTGGGATAACTTCCCAAATACTAAAAAAACTACCCACTATTACAAGTTGAGAAATTTAGAAGTGTGTCTATTATATATACCCCATGAAACTCAAGTATTTTTCAATCCCAAATCACTTAAACTTACCTAAAATTCTTGTTAACTTACCTAAAATTCTTGTTAACTTAAGTATAAGTTTCAGGTTGGTTTCAGGTATTCCCTCAGAGCAGGTTTGTAGCGTAAAATTTTGAATTTCACACTACAAACCCTTCTTTTCCCTTCCCACGAAAATCCTAACTCTCAAACATTTCCTAAATGTAAAAATTACTCATAAGTATGAAAATTACTAGTCGAATGCAATCACCCCAACCTCAGGAAATGTAACTCATATTGTAATCTAGTTAACAGAAACTAATGTGTAATTTATGTAACAAGACACGTCTAGAAACAGCCAGGTAAGCAAGGTGAGAGAGGTGTCTTTGAGTTGGAATGTATACAGTTTCGAGTGCAACACCCCAACCCATAAACACATACTAAGATTTCAATTTCTGTAAGTAATAATTTATACAACAGATCCAGATGACAATTGAGGCTGCAATAAAACATGTGCTCAGTGCTTTACAAATCCTTGACTTTCTCTTCTTCAATTAAATGCATAATCACAATACACTTTCCCATCATCTGTACAACAAAAAATAGTCTACAAGTTAAGTTTTGTATCAATTCAACCTTTCTTTTTCTTTTTCTTGGAAGTTCCAAAAGATACATTTGTCATGCATGAACGCTATCATTTCTAGTGTCTAAGTGCAGAAGAGAAATCCAAGCTCCTGGCTGCTCAAGCTTGATGCTGAATCTCGTGTTATACAAAAAACTACAAGTTCCTCTCAGCCAATGAATCGAGCACTTTGGTAAGTTGATATTGAGAAATCAGATGTCAGAAGTTTTCATGCTGTTACTGTGTTGGCAATGCATATCTGAGGGTTGAATTCCAGAAACCTGAGCCTGAAGCCATGCAAAATGAACTTTTGTGCCCCAATTTTCAGTCTACTCCCGAGTCCAATTTTATTTACAAAAATTCTCTCGTGCTTTTGGCTTCTTATTTGTACACCAAAAGTATTCTTAGAAATTTCATGCACTGCTTGGTTAAGTGGGTCGACGAGGATAATTCCTGATATTACAAACCATTTCCTCGGCTCAGCAAAGTGGAGTTGGGATTTAGATCAAGGGATGGGTTAATCTTCACGTGGTCCCGCAGCAGCTGCCGGCCAACACGATCCGCCAAGACTGATTGAAAATCATATGGCTCAGGATGAGATGGCCTTGTGAACTGCTTACCCAGAATATCATTTTCACTGGGAACTAGTTCTGAGGTAATGTGAGACCCCATTTGCATTCCACGAAAAATGTCAACATTTGAGTCATTATGTGCAGAGCCACTGATGTAGACACCATTTGGGGACTTGGGCATGCTTACAAGACCCTCTTGAAAGTAAACTGACTGTTTTAATTGGTTGCTGAATGGAATGGCACCGTTGCCACCTGTGAGAGGCGTCGATGCACCAGAAGCAGTCCGTGGACTAGATATTGGAGAAGGTGACATTCTTCCATTCATGTGCTGTGGTGATCTTGACCTCAAAAGTGGACTTCCAATGGGAGAGACAGGGCAAGATATGTTTCTTGGAATATGGATGTCGCTGAATATCAATGAAATGGTGTAAATGTTAGCAGTCTTGTATGTGTGTGTGTGTGTGTGTGTGTGTGTGTGTGTGTGAGAGAGAGAGAGAGAGAGAGAGAGAGACAGAGACAGAGACAGAGACCTTGCATGAGGATTAGTTTTCAAGGCCCTAGAAGAATGGACAGCAAGTCTATCTGAATCCAAGATAGAAAGATTCCTTCCTTGTCCAATACCCTGAAATTTTTTGTCAAGTATCAATGAAAACAATACGATATTGCAGGAGAAAGAGAGACCACACAAGAAATAAAAAATAAAATAAATAAATAAATAACAGAAAGAAAAACTGAAAAGTGAAAAAGAAAGCCCTTTTTCATGCAGAAAAAAGGTTTCTAAGATCTTCCACACACATCACATAACATCCACATGAAGAGAAAAGAATCCATGTGATATGATATATTTTCATCAAGTAGCAGATGGCCTACTACCTTCTACTATCATGCCATAAAACTCAATACAAAAGCATGATATAACATGGGTTTTAAATGTTATCTGTTGAAAATAGCTTATGTACCAGAGTTTTTGTTCCCTGTGTAATTGCAGGATGAGGGTCTGATGCGTCAGGACCCAGAATAGGTCTTTCTAAAGGTGCAGCACACTTCACAAAAGCATGCTCCAACAATTCACTGGCTGAAGGTCGATCATGTGGATCACGTTGTAGACATCTCCTTACAAAATCTTTTCCTTCATTTGAGAGGTGATCTGGGATTTTTGGGAGTTCCTTGCTATTACCTATCTTGAACATGGCAGCAACCTGAGATGGTAACATGCAAATACATCAGGCCATGAGGGATATAATTCTTCAGGATGTCATGTTTGTAATGTCAGAATATCATCATCAGAATAATAGTACTAACCCCTTCGTATTGACTCCAAGGGGGCTTGGTTGTAGCCATTTCCAAAACTGTGCATCCAAGACTCCATATATCCACAGCAAGGTTGCATCCACTAGTGTTCTTTATAACCTGAATATGCAGACGAACAAACACACCAAGTCAAAACCAAGTTGCAACTTCCAAGTAAGTGTAATTTTTTCATTAAAAAAAAAAAAAGAGACACCAAAGATATAAAAATATTAACCTCAGGAGCCATCCAATAAGGGCTTCCCTTGATTGACAATGGACATGATTGCCCTTTTATCTGCAGATAACGTGAGGAATGAGTCGAGCAAAGAGAACATTTTATGCGACTGCTAGATTAAATCAAATTATAAAGAATCAGAAAATCAATAAACCAGATGCAACCTCAAGTGGAAGCTATAAGAAAAACAGAACATTTACCAATTCACAACAACCAGAAGCACCCAATGTCTCCACTGGTGTTGTTAGGTAAGTTCATATTTGACATTTAAAGTTGGAATTTCACATGTTAAACAGATAGTAGGAAGGTCAATTGAATGTCCTTTGAATTTTGAGATATGGAATGATGTCCATATGCTAAATAACACAATTACCATCATAATAGGGTACCAGTAACAAGAGGAGAAACATGAGAGAATCTCTCTTCAAGTTCCATCTTGATTCTTGTTTGTTCAGCCTGCTATTTTTAATGTTGGATTTATATTCCAACTCCAGTATTTGAATTCTTATAGTTTTATTTTTACAAACTTAGAAATAAAAATAAAATCAGTTTTACATCTTCTTCAACATTGTTTTTTTCTATGCTATCTTTTTCAACATTTTAACTTTTACTGTTGTTCAACAAAGAAGTCAGAATCTTCGGTATTATATCAGGATGTGTCCACTTTTTGTATGAAAAAATTACTGGCAAAAGATAAAGGAAAAGTGCCACTATCAATTCTCAAGTTAGTTAATTAGTGGGTTTTTTAAACCTTAATTCCTAGTTTAACTAAGCATTATATATATATATATATAATGGATAGTGGAAAGTTATTATCATTATTCTTACATGTTTTGCCATGCCAAAATCTGCCAACTTGACCCGGCCGTTTGGATCTACAAGTATATTTGCACCCTTGATGTCCCTTTACAAGTAAACAATATTTCAGAAACATACTACTAACAAACTATCCATTATATGACGGAGCACCGAATGTCCATACTTTAGAAATCAAGAATAGCTAACATAGTTCACCTGTGGACAGTATTCTTAGCATGCAGATAAGCAAGCCCTGACAAAATTTGTTGAGTATAATTACGAATAGCTAGTTCACCAAACTGTCCATATTCTTGAAGAAGTTTATATATGGAGCCTCCAGATACATACTCCAAGTATATGTAAAGCTTGTCATCTACCTGTTCAAGGGATGATTCAGCAACTCCCATAAGTAAAATAAAAAAAAATTAATAAACTACAATTTTTTTTTTCTCATTGGGTAAAGTTGGCTACATGGATCAAGTGATGACATTGCATCCTATCATATAACCACAACAACAAACATTTCAGAGAAATTTCTACCATTATAATGTTAGGAAAGCCACCAGAAATTTCTTGTAACTAGAGAATAGTGCACACAATAGAAATGGATAATAGGTAATACATCCCAAAACAAATCATCACGATCACAGGCATGGAATTTATAAACAGAAATGAAGGAGATCTTACCGTTTCAGAACCATAATACTGCACAATATTTGGATGCCGAAGCCGACTTAATAAAGAAATTTCCTGCCAGAAATCTGGTTGTTAGATTTTTAAAGCTATTTCAAATTCAACTCGGAACTAGAAACTATAATGTCCCATGTGATGAAAACGCATTACTTATCCTAATAAAATTTTACTATATTTAAAGAGGGATATTTTACCTGCATTAATTGTTTAGCGCTCTCTAAAGACTTGGCATCATCTGAAAACAGGGTAACCTCCTTCATTGCACACATTTCACCACTATCACTGAAAGAAACAAATTAAACCAAGCAAATTCATATTAAAGCATGTAGAAATAATTTACTAAAAATCATAAAGAAATTAAGTGTTTTTTGTCTGAATTACATACTTATTGAAGCCGACGTAGACATGTCCAAATGTGCCTCTGCCAATCAGCTTTCCTTTTTTCCAACGTGAGCCAGGGCTCACTGGATTTTCCGCTCTAGCTGGACTTCTTGGCATGGATGGTGAAGTTGCTGCAGAATTGGAATGAGAGAAAGGCGAGGAATTGGTAATTGTCAAAGGAGGAAGTGGCAAACGATGACTCTGTTGTTTTCCATCATCAGCCCAGCTTGTCTGTGATTCAGTGGGTGTTCCCCCAGCTCTAGGATGAATAGGTGTGACGGCTCCACTCTGAATTCTAGAGCTAGGACCAGGACTAGTCATTCTGGGACTAGGAACTGGAGAATACTCAGGGCTACCCCTGCTTGGTTGCCAAAATAACTGTCCTGACATGTCCCCACCCATTGAATTGTGCCCAGAATTGTGACCGGAACCTGGACTAGAGCAGTGGCCAGAACCGGCTAAATTGAACTCCGGGTATGGCTTTCCAGCCGAGAAGGCAGAGTTCAACACCTGATCTGTGCCAAACGCTCTCAACGGGCTTCTCGATGGGCTTGACAAGGAACTGTCTGGAGCACTATAGAAGGCACCATGAGGGGGAACTTGCAGATTCGGAACATGGTTCCTTAAAGGCCTCTGTTTTGGTGAAGTTGAAGACATATGATTACTTAGAATGTTCACTGGTTTTTTGGCTTCTCTTGAATTTAGTTGGGAGACAACAGATGGTTGATCCTTGAGCATCATGCTTCAGAAACGTAGCAAGATATGAGTGAATTAAACAAAAAAGATTTCACCTACTAAAGGCAATCACAGACAACCTAAGTATGCACATGATGTTATATATATAATATATGCAATATGGCAGCATAATACAGCATGAGAAGTCTACCTGGAAGGACTCTCGGCAGCCGTTCTAGTTCCAGTATCGGTGTCAGTTGCCAAAGGACTACGGTTGCGTGACTCTGTTTGGTCATCACTATCAGCAGAACCATCACTGGAGATTGAAGCAACCATATCTCCATCCAAATCTGAAGGATTTGTCCTTCCTCGCATACATGCAGGTCTTGGAAGTGGAAGGAATGATGGCTTGGAGCTCTTTTCCAGTCTTGATTTTGATGATATGCTAATTTCAGAATCTACTCGGCCTATACTTGAAGGGTGAAGACCAGGAAGTGGTAATGGCTGAGCATGAGGCCTTTCAGCGAAACTTTGACATCTTGCCACTTTGGAAGGCGAAGGAGATCTTGATTCAGCTGGAGAACGATCCCCCATCTCTGAAATTGTGTCATTGCAGCGTCTACCGGGACCTCCAGATCTACTGCCTAATCTACCTTCAGATGGTGTTTTAAATTTCCGATGCAGTGTGCCAATAAAACTTTCCTTACTTGCTTTCTTCTTGGTTTCTTTTGAATTTGAGAACGGATTTGCCCACCGTATAGGCATATTTGTTATGTTGAGATGTCAAGTAAGTTTCTCAAAAGGATCCCAAAAATAATACTTCAAAAAAATCTATCATGTCACATCAGTGACCATAGTTCTAAATATCATAATCCAGCCATAAGCCTTAACACAAATAGAGTGCTGACAAGTTCCGAAAGCAGTAACTTTAGGGCGAGAGATAGAAATTAGTTATTGGAAATTATTGCATTAAACCTGCAGCATAGGAAAACTAGTTTTAATCAGTGGAAAAAAATAAAGATGCACATGGCCATATATATTGCAGAAAGTAGCAGCACTAGAAGAAACTAACTATTCATTTATTCTTAACACAACTAGTAATGCACATTAGTCCACCAATCTGACATGCCATCAGAAACACCATATACCTGTTCAGACATGACAACGATCAACTAAGCACTCTAAACTTAAAACTCCATGTTATCAGTCACAACTCAGTGCTCATAGACACGTGTTCAAATCTATTTAATTCTGTAATTCATAGGATGAGCCTTAAACATCAACCTCTAAACTTTCTACTCTATAAATTAAAGCAACAACACGACGATGATATACATGATTCCAGGACATGTCTGATGTGTAGATTACAAAATTCCCCGAACCATAAAAGATTCTCAAATTTCCTTATTTGCATACCTAATGCAAAAGCAAATAGCTTAACTCCTTTGTTCAATTTTATTTTCTTTTTCTTACGGGAAAAAAAGGGGATGAAACTAAAAGGAATTATTTACCACCAAAATTTGTATCCAGATCGTCAAAAAAACAGGAACCTAGCTCTCAATCAAATAATTCTGCTTATTTTGGTCACTTTTTGGGATGGTTAAGTGTTCCAATAACCAGATTCCCACGTATCCACAAAAAATTATCGGGATAAAAATTGAAACTTTCAAATTGATTCCCTCTAGCTCCACCAAAATTTCTCAGAACCCCAAGTTTAACAACTACCCCATTGTCAAGAGAAACGGACCTGAAAACACAGATCCACTCAAACATGATTGAGCAAAGTAAGCAGGGTAAATAAACTAACTTGGTTGATCACTCACTGAATTTAGACAAAAGGGTAACACCAAATGCTTAAAAGAAGAAAACTTACTTCAGTTAAACAAGTCCAGGAATCTGAACTGAAGCCCCCCACAGTGTAATATTCAGCTCAAATCTGAGTGAGAAAATTTCCTGAACCGTTCAGAGCACAGCGAGAACAAGAAAAAGACCCAGAAAACCCCAAAATGCAAGGAATGGAGAATGATCTTGCAGTGATTTGTTGTGAAAATTTCGGAATTTAGAGCGAATGAAAGAGATCGCGTAGAGAAGGAGAGAGAAGGATAAAAGTGATAGATAGAGAGAGAAAGTGATGAAGGGGTCTCCTCTGTCTCAATGAGTGTTGATTCTTTCTTAAAATAATATAATATTGTAATAATTTAGATTATTAAATGATAAATATTACTAGTAGTAATTACAAGTTACCTACGTTGAAAGTTGTAAGCATTCCAAATTATTGCAATATGCCCTCCCAAGACAAATGTAGTACTGGAGTATTTTGTTTTATTATGTTTAATATATATAAAAGCATATCTGGCCCAAGAAAAACAGAAAGCTTCATTCTTGTACAGAAAAAATAATTGATTGCGGTGGCTTTGATTTTTTATTTTAGCGGAATCAAATTGTTTAATTTAATCTTTGCACGGAAAGTAAAGTAATGTATTGTTGCACTACACATTTCCATGGATTGGCATGGATTAGGATTTGATTCCTTCAAAGCTCAATTCAAGGGCATCGACGTAAATATGTCATGGTGGCGATAGTTGCCATGGTTGTCATAATGCTTTATGATTTGAGTTGCTATCATCATCAAGTATCAACATATATAAAATTAAAAAGTTTTGGCCTAAAAAGAAATGCGAGAGAGATTCTTTTTAGAACATTAGTGACTAGATGTATAATTAATGATGAAATGTGCAATTAATTTTATATAAAAATTAATAGTTGAAAGATGTTAAATAATTTAATTGATTTTATTAAATTTTTATTTAATAATTTTTAATTATCAACTTCATTTAAAATTGGCTATACTTATGATTTTACAATAACTAATACATAGATTATTTAGTACCTTTACTCGATTGCATACTTAATACTATTTTTTCTTAAACAAAGAGTAAACTACAAAATAAATATACTAATTTATAATATTTATCTTTTTAATTATTTATACCGGTAGTATTAAACTTAAATTATTTATGTTAAAAAGTTATTCTTTATCGTGTTTTAATTGTATGAAGAAAACAAATTAAAATTTTATATTAAATTTTTAAATACATATATAAGAATGATAAATAAATGTAACAAAAAAATTTATTTGAATAACAAATTATAAACCAAGTGAAACAAGTAGCTTTACATGTTATGCTTTGGGAGTTTGGGTACATTTTTTATTATAGTTTTCTTTTTTGCTGTGTTTCTTTCTTACATCACAAAAAAGTACATATTATCATATAACTATCAACCTAATTTTTAGAACAACTTGTTAAAATAGTTTTTGAAAGATCAACTGTGTGTTAATTTGAGTTTTGTAAAATATAATAATAAATTAAATTAGTTATTTTATTAGTTAAATAATAAAAAAATTAAATATACCAATATACTAGTATTTTAGTAATTTTTAATTATTGATCTTAATTATAAAATATATATATAATTAAAATTAACAATTAAAAATTATTAAAATATTAGTCTA
>NC_029780.3:108615669-108616475 GCF_000817695.3 Arachis duranensis | reverse complement strand
AAAAAAAACAAAGAAGAATTAAGTTTAAGGGTTTCTTTCTCCAGTACCGAAGAATGAGGAATTTATCACAAAATATGAAACATGTATAGCCCAAGAGCAGTGGCCCAAAGTTGGAGTCATTAAAAGGAAGAAAGCTATTTTGATGAAGGTTGTCCAAGCTTAAGTAATAGATTATAGACCTCATACACAATTCAAGTGGTAAATAGGGCAAATTAGTAATTTATGCAGCAAGTGTGGGAAGAAGCCAAGCCAAGCAGGGTGCAGGAGAGGTTGTACCATCCATGATCCACCTCATGCATGATTCATGAAAGACAAAATCCCTCAAATAGTCAAATCTTGACCAACCACATATCATATCAATCAACGGGTTGGAAGCCAAGCTATCACATGGAAGGACTTAAACTATGCATTTACATGATACAAGTATAGTATATACATGTATAATAATATAATGTATCACATTACTGAAATGCTAACAGGTTACTAATTAACATCTTTTAATGCATGCCAATATAACATAGTTTCGGTAGCTCAAACAATTATGTGTTTATTAAATGAATCATATTTATATAGGCTATTAAATTATATTAGATAAAAATTAAAGATTAATATAAAAGAAGAACATTGATAGACTTTAATAAATATAGAATATCTTAATACATAAATAAATGTTTTAAATAACAATATTTTAATACACAATACTTTAAACGGCAACAAAATCTTTTATTTTTAAATAATTAAATATAAAATATATGAGTATTTTTTATTTATTAAAATTAATTATTTCAAAAAATTTTTATAATATT
>NC_029780.3:108573191-108615034 GCF_000817695.3 Arachis duranensis | reverse complement strand
AAAATAAAAAATAAAAAATAAGCACTAATATTTTTCTTAATTTCTAAAATTAAGTTTGGTGTCCCTTAGTTAGTCTTATTTTAATTTTTCTTATTTAATTTGCCTAATAATTTCTAAAACTTTTAGTCTTAATTTTACTAATAATTTTTAAATTTTAGTGTTTGTTTGTTTTATTCAATATTTTTATCTCTTTATTCAGGTTACCTCACTGGGAATTCTCTGCACTCTGACGTAGAGAGTTCCATCTTTTCTTGTTTTCTGTTTGTTTATGCGCAGGAACAGAGACAAAGAACATCTCTTAGACTTTGATCCTGAACCTGAAAGGACTTTCAGGCGATGTTTGCAACAAGCAAGACTTTACAAGGTTGTGGAATCTACTATTGATCCTAACAATGCTGCTAATGTCAATGTGGTAAATCCGAATGGGAATGAGCAACAAAGGAGAGTACTTGGCTCTTACTCTGCTTCTACTGCAGATCTTTATGAAAAAAGCATTGTGGTGCCTCATATAGCTGTGAACAACTTTGAGTTAAAGCCACAATTGGTCACCCTGGTACAACAAAACTGCCAGTATCATGGTCTTCTCCACGAAGACCCAAATCAATTTATTTCTAATTTTTTGCAGATTTGTGATACTGTGAAAACAAATGGAGTAAATCCTGATGTGTACAAACTCATGCTCTTTTCGTTTGCGCTGAGGGATGGAGCAAAGCTATGGCTAGATTCCCAACCCAATGAGAGTTTGGATACTTGGGACAAGGTTGTTACTGAGTTTCTTACTAAATTTTTCCCACCAAAGAAGCTGACTAAGCTTAGGTTGGAGGTTCAGACCTTCAGACAGAAGGATGATGAAACTCTTTATGAAGCTTGGAAGAGATACAAGCTACTGACTAGGCAATGTCCTCCAGACATGTTCTCCAAATGGACCTAACTAGATATCTTCTTATGAAGGCTTGGGTGAAATATTCAAAATGTGCTTAGATAATTCTGCAGGTGGTTCACTACACAAGAAGAAGACACCGGAGGAGACTATTGAGCTTATTGAATTGGTTGCTAGCAACCAATATTTATACTCATCTTACAGGAATCCTGTGAACTCTGAGACTCCTCAGAAAAAGGGTGTTATGGAAGTAGAAGCTCTTAATGCTATTCTTGTCCAAGACAAGCTTATGTCTCAGCAAATAAGTCTTCTTACTCAACAGATGGGTGGCATACAAATCTCAGCTATCAACACTCAAAATCCTCATCAAGAGGTCTCTTATGACATGACAGGTAATTTTGTGCCAAATGATAATTATGATTATGCTCAATCCGCTTTTGAACAGGTCAATTACATGGGAGTGGTCCTAGAAATCCCAATAATCATCCATACTCTAAGACATACAATCAGGGGTGGAGAAATCACCCAAATTTTGGGTGGAGGGACCAACCTCAGAGACCTCAGAGCTTCAACAATAATTCTCAGGGCGGCCTCCAATAGAACAATTACAATAACCGCCAATTTCAGTCTCAGCAACAACAACCACCTAAGCAGGCAAACTCTAAATCTCAAGAAGATTCTAATTGGGAGATGATGAGGAGTTTTATGCAGGAAACCAGAGCCTCCATTAGAAACTTAGAGGTGCAAATAGGCCAACTGAGCAAACAAATACCTGAGAGGTCTGCAAGTACGTTTCCAGGTGATACAGTGGTGAACCTAAGAGAAGACTGCAAGGTTATTCAATTGAGAAGCGGTAAAGTAGCTGGCTCTGAGACCAAGGTCAATGAAGAGTTAGTTAAAAAAGAAGCTCCAGAGGAGAAGAAGGAAGAGGTGGAGCACGCCCCTCCTAAGCGTGGAGACAACCCATTCCCTGATTCTCTTGACACTTATCCTACCTTGCCAAAGGCTCCTGAATACAAGCCAAAAATGCCATATCCTCAGAGACTTCAGAAGGTGACGAATGGATTCTTGCGTGGTCTAGAATTTCACAATTAAGTTCTCGTTGAAAGTATAGCTTCTAAACCAACAAGAAGATTGTTTGTCACTAAAGCAAATCCAATAAAAATTAATAAACCGAAGTATTCAAACCTCGTATCGTCTCTCAAGGAATCGCAGGGAGGTGTGTTTATTATTGGTTATGGAAAAGTATATTTTTGGGGTTTTTAAGATGAGAAGCAACAATAGTAAAATGGCAAAAGAAGTAAACTAATAATTAGAAAAACTCTTGGCAAGGTATGAGAACTGGATGTCATATCCTAGTTATCCTTATCAATTGTGATGAGGATTGGATTTTGCTCCCACTTGGTCAACCTCTAGTTATGAATGCATGACAAGTGGATAAATCAATTTGATTCCTCAAGTCCTAGTCAATTCCTAGGAAAGGACTAGAGTTAGGGGAATTCAAATCAATCAGTAAAGAATTCCAATTTTTAATCAACAAGGAGTTTGATAACTCAAGTGTCTCCAATCACTCAACACAAGCGAAGAATGTAAAAAGCTAAATTAAAATCATAAATATGAAATACTTCAAATTGCATTAAATAAAGAAATCAAATCTAACATGGGAATTCAAGTAGAAGAGAAACTAAAATAAAGGAACATTGAACCTGGAATTGGGAAGAAATAGCCTAAAACTAATAGAAAATCTAAATCCTAAAACCTAAGAGAGAGGAGAGACCCTCTCTCTCTAGAAACTACATCTAAAACCTAAAATTGTGAATAATGAGATAATTGAATGTTTGATGAAAAGATTGATTCCCCCACTTTATAGCCTCTAATCTGTGTTTTCTAGGCCGAAAAATGGGTCAGAAACAGCACAGAAATCGCCCCCAGCAATTTCTGATACGTCCAGCACGCGGCAAAGTCACGCGTGAGCGTGGATTTGATTTTTGCCAGGTCACGTGTGCGCGTGATCCACGCATGCGCGTTGCCTATCTTTGTGGCAGCTATGGCAAATTATATATCGTTGCGAAGCCCCGGATGTTAGCTTTTTAACGCAACTAGAACCACCTCATTTGAACCTCTGTAGCTCAAGTTATGATCGATTGAATGCGAAGATGTCAGGCTGGACAATTTTGCAATTCCTTCAGTTTCTTGTATTCCTTCCACTTTTGCATGCTTCCTTTCCATCCTCTAAGCCATTCCTGCGCTATAAACCCTGAAATCACTTAACACACATATCAAGGCATCGAATGGTAATAAGAGAGAATTTAGATTAGCAAAATTAAGGCCAGAGAAGCATGTTTCCAATCATAGCACAAAATCAGGAAGGAAAATGTAAAACATACGAATTCAATGAATAAGTGTGAGAATAGTGGATGAAATCCACTCAATTAAGCTCAAGATGTACCACGAAATAGTGGTTCATCAGAAGGCTTCCAAAGAAAAGCAATTTTCTAAATTTTTAGATGTCTTCAAGAAGCTACAGATCGACATTCCTTTTGCAGAGGCTCTTGAGCAAATGCCTCTCTATGCTAAATTTATGAAAGAGTTGTTGACCCACAAGAGGAACCGGAAAGAACAAGAAACAGTGGTGTTAACCAAGGAATGTAATGCAATTATTCAACACAACCTTCTTAAGAAGATGCTAGATCCAGGGAGCTTTGTCATTTCTTGCACCATTGGAGATGTCACCATTCAGAGAGCTTTATGTGATCTTGGAGCTAGCATCAATCTAATGTCACTTTCAATGATGAAAAAGCTTCAAATTGAGGAGGTAAAACCCACTCGTATTTCTCTTTAACTTGCTGATCTTTCTATTAAATTACCTGTGGGTGTTGTTGAGGATTTACTTGTGAAAGTAGGATCATTTATTTTTCTTGTTGATTTTGTTATATTAGACATGAAAGAGGAGGTAAAATCCTCTATTATACTTGGTAGACCCCTTTTAGCTACAGGTAGAGCTCTGATTGATGTTCAAAAGGGTAAATTAGCCCTGAGGGTCAATGAAGAATAGGTGGTCCTCAATGTTTTTAAAGCTCTCAAGCACCCTAATGATTCTGAAGAGTGTATGAAAATAGATGTTATTGAGCCACTTATTCAAGAAGTACTGAAAGCTGAAGTACTTGATGACATTCTAGATCCTATTTCTGAGTATGAATTAGTGGAAGTTGATGATTCACCACCCCAGAAGGCTATGGTTCACACGCCTAAAGCAGAGGAGGAAGCCCCCAAGCTTGAGCTCACACCTTTACCTTCTTCTCTGAAATATGTGTTCTTGGGTGAAAATGATTTATATCCAGTGATCATTAGCTCTTCCCTGAAGCATGAAGAGGAAAAGGCGCTTGTTTCAGTGCTCAGGAGCCATAAAACAGTTATTGGGTGGACCATTAGTAACTTGAAGGGGATTAGTCCAACCAAGTGTATGCACAATATCCTCCTAGAAGATGATGCTAAACCAGTTATGCAACCACAAAGGAGACTCAATCCAACCATGAAAGAGGTGGTCGAAAAAGAGGTAATGAAATTATGGGAAGCAGGTATTATTTACCCTATTTCTGATAGTCCTTGGGTAAGTCCTGTGCAGGTAGTTCCCAAGAAATAAGGGATGACAGTGATCAAGAATGAAAAGAATGAGCTTATTCCTACAAGGACAGTCACAAGATGGAGAATGTGTATTGACTACAGAAGGCTCAACACTGCTACAAGGAAGGATCACTTCCCCCTGCCTTTCATTGATCAGATGCTTGAGAGGTTAGCTGGTCATGCTTTTTATTGTTTTCTGGATGGATATTCTGGATATAATCAAATTGCAGTGGACCCTCAAGATCAAGAAAAGATAGCATTCACATGCCCCTTTGGAGTATTTGCTTACAGGAGAATGCCATTTGGACTCTGTAATGCTCCAGCAACTTTTCAGAGGTGTATACTTCCAATTTTTTCTGATATGGTTGAAAAATTCATTGAGGTATTTATGGATGATTTTTTTGTTTTTGGTAATTCTTTTGAATCCTGCCTTAAGCATATATCCCTTGTCTCGAAACGGTGTCAAGAATTAAACCTTGTTTTAAATTGGAAAAAATTTTAATTTATGGTTACAGAAGGCATTGTTCTTGGACACAGGATTTCAAGTAAGGGGATTGAGGTCGACAGAGCAAAGGTGGAGGTAATTGAAAAATTACCACCACCAGCTAATGTTAAGGCAGTCAGGAGTTTCTTGGGTCATGCAAGATTTTATAGGAGATTTATAAATGACTTTTCTAAAATTGCTAAACCATTGAGCAACCAGTTGGTTATTGATGTTCTTTTTGTGTTTGATGCTGAATGTCTGCATGCTTTTGAAACTCTGAAAGAAAACTTTACCTCTGCTTCCATTATAGCTTCCCTTGACTGGAATTTACCGTTTGAATTGATGTGTGATGCTAGTGACTTTGCTATAGGAGCTGTTTTAGGACAGAGGCATGGTAAGCTTATACATGTCATTTACTATGCCAATCGTGTGCTAAATGATGCCCAAAAGAATTACACAACTACAGAAAAGAAATTATTAGCTATTGTGTATGTTGTTGATAAGTTTAGGTCCTATTTAATTGGTTCTAAGGTTATTGTCTATACTGACCATGCTGCTTTGAAGTACCTTCTAACCAAGCAGGACTCTAAACCAAGATTAATCAGATAGGTGTTGCTCCTTCAGGAGTTTGATATTGAGATAAAAGATAAGAAAGGGTCAGAAAATCAAGTAGCTGACCATCTCTCCAGAATTGAGCCTGATGCAGGAGTACAACCACCCACAGCTATGACTGAAACATTTCCTGATGAGCAATTGTTCCTCATTCAGCAGGCTCTATAGTTTGCAGACATTTCAAATTACAAAGCTATGAATTTTATTCCAAAGGAGTACAGTAGGCAACAAGTAAAGAAGCTATTGACTGATGCAAAGTACTACATTTGGGAGGAACCGTACCTTTTTAAAAGGTGCTCAGATGTTTTAATTCGGAGATATATCTCGGATGAGGAAAAGCAGCAAATTCTTTGCACTGTCATGGGTTTGATTATGGAGGCCACTTTGGTGGTGAAAGGACAGCTACAAAGGTCCTTTAGAGCGGGTTCTATTGGCTGACTCTCTTCAGGGACTCAAGAGTAATTGTGAAGCACTGTGACAGATGTGAAAAAGCCACGAATCTCCCTGCCAACCATGAAATGCCACAGCATGGGATTCTTGAGGTTGAGTTGTTTGATGTATGGGGTATTGATTTCATGGGACCTTTCCCACCCTCACATTCAAACAACTATATTTTAGTGGCAGTTGACTATGTGTCCAAGTGGGTGGAAGCTATGGCTCTACCTACCAATGATGCCAAGGTGGTAATGAGTTTTCTTCAGAGATATATCTTTAGTCGGTTTGGTGTTCCAAGGACACTCATTAGTGATGGAGGAAGTCACTTCTGTAACAGACAGTTGGACTGTCTTTTGTAGAGATATGGAGTCCGTCATAAAGTGGCAACCCCCTATCACCCTCAGACAAGCAGACAAGTTGAAGTTTCCAACAGGGAACTCAAGAGGATTCTAGAGAAGACCGTCAGTGTTTCAAGAAAAGACAGGTCTGCGTACAAGACTCCCATTGGCATGTCCCCTTATCAGTTGGTCTATGGCAAAGTCTGTCATTTGCTAGTTGAGCTGGAGCATAAAGCTTACTGGGCAATCAGGTATCTGAATCTTGATTCAGAAGCTGCAGGAACTAAGCGAATACTTCAATTGAATGAGCTTGATGAATTCAGGTATTCAGCCTATGAGAATGCCAAGCTCTATAAGGAGAGAACCAAGTTATTGCATGACAAGAAGATTGCCATTAGAGTCTTTGAGCCAGGACAGAGAGTACTTCTGTATAATTCAAGGCTCAAACTCTTTCCTGGAAGAGAATTCTGACAGAAAATTTACAGTGAATGGCCAAAGGTTGAAGCACTATCTTGGAGGCGATATCGATCGCCAGAGGTCCGCTCCTCTGTTGAATTAGCAGAACTGACCGTCAAGCTAGTGGCGTTAAAGAAGCGCTTGTCGGGAGGTAACCCGATAATTCCGTATTCTTAGTTATTTTTCGTAGTAATGGTTTTCTTATTTTTTTAATTTTTATTGAGTTTCTACTATTTTTCTTTTATTTTACGTGTGTTTTGATCATGCAGCTATTTTAGAACAGGAACCAAACACTTTGCAGCTATCTCCAAGTTCAGCGTGGGAGAGTACAAAAAGAAAAATGGTGTTCAACGTGCAAGCATCCCTGATGCGCGCGCGTCATGTGTGAGTTCGCCCACCAAGGAATTGACCCGAGAGTTGGGCCGAAGTGGTGCTGGAAGCGTGCCTTGCACACCAGCAAGATCAAGCGTAAGCGTCCCTGACGCGTACGTGTGACCCTGGAAATCGGCGTAAATAGGTGTTTAGCCAGAGAGTTGTGATGGCTTGGGGCTGGAATTATGCTAGAAGCACAATCTTTATCACGCGTATGTGTCCCTGACGCGTGTGCGTCATTTTCACTTTGTCCCCATCCACGCATGTACGTACGTGACGCGCATGATGCTTGAACTCTTGTGTCGGTATAGAATTTTCCTCAAATGGATGAATTCTCATTGTAAAGTATAGTTCTACACCAACAAAGAATCCTCACATGCAAAAATTTTTTGTTGTCACAAAGAACAGACCCCAAATAAGAATTAACCAGAGTATTTGGACTCTGGGTCGTCTCACGAGGAATTGCAATAAAGTGAATGATTATTGGTTATAAGGTATTTTTTGGGTTTTTGGTATAAGAGACATGAAAGGTAAATGGCAATGAAAATTCAAATAACAAGAAGGCCTTGGCAAGGGTTGGTGGTCAAGGATCTCTATCCTAATCACTAACCACAACATGAGAATTAGCAAGGATCAACCCCATTAAGTCATCCTCTAACTAATAAAGAAAAGTTAAATGAGCTATGTCAACCCAAGTCCATAAGTCCTAGTTCTTCACCAATTCAATTAGTGAGAACTAGAGTTAATGGCTCCCAATCATCAATAACTTGGACATTAGTAACTCAAAAGTTCCTAAGTTACCTTTCGAAGCCAAGAGCACAAAAATCTACTCTAAAGCCCAACCAAGTATTTTGTCAAACACTTGGTGGGTAATAAAGAAAAGCATAGTAAATGTGCAAGAATAGTAAAATCTACCAACTACAAATTGCAAGGAAAGTAAATTCACAACTCAAATCAACAATTAAAAGAACATCAAACATAAATTTCATAAAAAGATATCTAAATCCAACATGAGCATCCATGAACATAAAAGAGAGCATAAAAGGAAAATTAACACTACAACCATGAGAATCAAAGAGTAGAAGCATGAAATTGTAAAAGAAACAAAATGAGAACAATAATCAAAACCTAGATCTAAGATGAAATTAACCTAACCTAACCTAATTCTAGAGAGAGAAGCAATTTTGATGCTTGAACTCTTGTGTCGGTATAGAATTTTCCTCAAATGGATGAATTCTCGTTGTAAAGTATAGTTCTACACCAACAAAGAATCCTCACATGCAAAAATTTTTGGTTGTCACAAAGAACAGACCCCAAATAAGAATTAACCGGAGTATTTGGACTCCGAGTCGTCTCACGAGGAATTGCAATAAAGTGCCTTATTATTGGTTATGAGGTATGTTTTTGGGGTTTTTTGAATAAGAGACATAAAAAGTAAATGGCAAAGAAATTCAAATAACAAAAAGGCCTTGGCAAGGGTTGGTGGTCAAGGATCTCTATCCTAATCACTAACCACAACATGAGAATTAGCAAGGATCAACCCCATTAAGTCATCCTCTAACTAATAAAGAAAAGTTAAATGAGCTATGTCAACCCAAGTCCATGAGTCCTAGTTCTCCACCAATTCAATTAGCGAGAACTAAAGTTAATGGCTTCCAATCATCAATAACTTGGACATTAGTAACTCAAGAGTTCCTAAGTTACCTCTCCAAGTCAAGAGCACAAAAATCTACTCTAAAGCCCAACCAAGCATTTTGTCAAACACTTGGTGGGTACAAAAGAAAAGCATGGTAAAGTGCACGAATAGTAGATCTAACAACTACCAATTGCAAGAAAAGTAACTCAATTCAACAATAAAAGAAACATTAAACATTAAATTGCATTAATAAAAAATCCAAATCCAACATGAGTATTCATAAACATAAAATAGACATAAAAGAAAAATTGACAAAAGAACTAAGAAGAATAGAGTAATAGGATAAGAAATTGTAAAGGAAATAAGATGATAACATGGAATTAAGCCTAGATCTAAGATGAAATTAACCTAACCTAACCTAATTCTAGAGAGAAGAGGGAGCTTCTCTCTCTAGAAACTAATATACATGATGCTAATGCTACAAACAATTGCTTCCCCTTTTCCCAAACTTGAATTCTGCATGAAATAGCATTGGAAATGAGTTGGGTTGGGCCCAAAATGCTTCAGAAATTGCTGGGGGCGATTTCACTTTAGTGGGCCACGAGCAGCATCGGCGTGTCCGCATATATTGCACGTGCACGCCCCTAAACGTGAAGCAACAATTGGCAAAATTTATATCATTTT
Source organism: Arachis duranensis (assembly GCF_000817695.3). Classification (NCBI taxonomy): domain Eukaryota; kingdom Viridiplantae; phylum Streptophyta; class Magnoliopsida; order Fabales; family Fabaceae; genus Arachis; species Arachis duranensis. Next base: position 108,605,513 of record NC_029780.3, on the reverse strand, counting down.
GAAGTTCCGTATGTTATCTTTCCTACGCAACTGGAACCGCCTCATTTGGACCTATGTAGCTCAAGTTATGGTCGTTTGAGTGCGAAGAGGTCAAGCTTGACAACTTTACGGTTCCTTCATTTCTTCATGAGTTCTCCTACTTGCATGCTTTTCTCCTCACTTCTTCCATCCAATACTTGTCTTATGAACCTGAAATCACTCAAAAAACACATCAAGGCATCGAATGGAATTTAAAGTGAATTAAAATCACTAATTTTAGGCCAAAAAAGCATGTTTTTACATTTAAGCATAAATTAAGGGAGAATTACAAAAAATGCTATTTCATTGAATAAATGTGGGAAAAGGTGATAAAATCCCCTAAAATAAGCACAAGATAAACCACAAAATTGGGGTTTATCAAATCTCCCCACACTTAAACTAAGCATGTCCTCATGCTAAAATCATGAAAGAAGCAAAGGGACATCAACATTTATTCAATGTAAACTAACTACATGCAACCTATCTATATGCAATCTATCTACATGAATGCATCCACTTAGTCAAAATAAATCAATTTCTAAGAATACATATACAATTACAAGGGATAAGGCAATAGCAATCAAATCAACCCACAATTGAATTGAATCATTGAAAGATTTTACAAACTTGCAAGAAAAGATGATCATGTAATTGAGCGATCGAACCCTCACCGGATGTGTATCCGCTCTAGTCACTCAAGTGTATGGGGTTGATTCACTCAATTCTCCCCTAATCATGCTTTCCAAGACTTATTTTTCATCTAACAATCAACAATTATTTCATGCATGCATACAAATATCATGAGAGCTTTTCCGTAGGTTGTAATGGGGCTAGGGTCAAGGTAGGATGCATATGGTCAAGTGAGGTTAAAATTCGAATCTTTGATTAACTTTAACTTCCCACCTAACCTATGACAACCTATACAATTCTAAACAAACCTAACTACCCATTCTTCACTTTTTCACACACTCATGCATTCTCTTTTTTATCACCGCCCATATACATTGACTTTTATTGAACCTTGCTTTGGGGCATTTTTGTCCCCTTTTTATTACTTATCTTTTTCTTTCTTTTCTGTTTTTTTATATATATTTTTTCTTTATTTTATATTATTTATATTTTTTTTGCAATAAAGTATATACAAAAGTATCAATGCATATGGTTTTACATTCAATGCATGAGTATGTACCCAATTTCCCAAAATATTGACAAAAATATAAAAATACACTTTCATCCCAACCAATGTTTCCATCTCTCCCAAATTTGAATGATAAGCACTCTCACTAGTCTAAGCTAATCAAATCCAAATAAGGACATTTATTGTTTTTCACTTTAGGCTTGTAATGTGCTAAAATTAATAACAAATGGGTTAAGCATAGGCTCAAGATTGGTTAACAATGGGAGATAAAAGGTAGGCTATTTGGGTAAGTGAGCTAATTGAAACGATGGCCTCAATCATATAAATGCATGTATACACAAAGTAATGGACATATAGAATCAAACAAATCAAAGATTACAATCATAGAAAGAGAATAATGCACACAAGAATGAAAATAAGTGGTTATGTCTGATGTAACCACACAATTAGGCTCAAATCTCACATGCTTGTGTTCTTAGCTCAAAAACATGATCCACAAAATTTATATAGTTCAAGCAAGTTCTAAAAAGAATTTTTTTTCAATCAATTGGGGTGCCCTATAGATAAAATTCTTGGAATATATCATGATTTTGACTAAGCTTAATATATACATATGCAAAACAAGAAAATACAACTAAAAATCCTAAAATGAAATGCAAAAGTGTTGGGATTAGAAACTTTTTACCCAAAAATGCCGAATGGTCGGATGACCTCCCCACACTTAAAAGTTTGCACCGTCCTCGGTGCACTCAAAGATGAGCAAGCGTGTACGGCGACTTTCCGAGTTGCTACCTTCAGCTGGTAGATCAACCGGTTGCTGCGTGTTCTTCTCCCACTTCCATTTTTGCTTATGATGATTCATCCTGAACAATAGAAAACAGGATAGTAAGAAAAGTGAACGTGCAAGCAAGGAAGCGTAAATTGTTGGAATGAGGTAAATCACTAGAATAAAGTGAGTGAATTAGTGTGACATGGATAAAAAATAGGTGTGTGGGTCCTAACTTTCATGCGGTTTTAGAACTCACACCCTAGTAATTAAAAATTATGTCACAATTATACAAAAGAGGTATGCACTTCACTCATTCTAGTGTGCTTGAAATACTTCAAAAGACTTGTAGGTTAAATCAACCAAACAAGTAGTGAAGAGGCATGAAAGCATTCAAGCAATTAATCAAGCAATTGTGAAATTGGATAGTGCATGGACATTGATTGATGTGTAAGTAACTTAGTGAACAAAATGGTGTATATGAAACTTACATAGCAAACAATGACACATATTAAAGTTGTTGCAACACCTTAGTGACATAGAGGTGAAACACATGGATGCTATGGAACTTAGGAAAAAGGAATATGGAAGTGGAAATCAATCACATAGCAAGCATGGTCTGCAAAGCTTTACAAAGCTCAGAAATATGTCACTAGGTAAGCTTTCGATCCAATTTCACAATTCCAAAATCTCAATGCATGAAATAGGTGATGTGAATAAGGTAAATCATAAACAAGCATCACCTAAAAAAATGCAATGATAATATACAATTGCCTAGCAATGGATGATGAATGCATGGTGGCCAAAACATGCAATTCAAAAGAGTTTAGAAGCTTAAAGGCAATGTAACATCCACGTGGTGCTCACAGATGTTAAACATGAAAACTCAAAACCAAGTGACAAAATATAACCTCAACAATTAGATCTAACAATAAAAAAATAATGATGTTAAAATAACATCTCATCAATAATTAGCAGCAAGAAACAGTAAACAATATTAATAATCCAACACTTATAAAGAAAAATAGAAAACAAATGAAAATGTACTAATTAAACAATTAACTAACTAACTAAAAGAAGTGGTTATGGATGGTGTTTGGTAGTGTTGGATGATGGGTGAGAGAAGGGAAGAAGAGAGAGAGAAAGAAATGGAAAGAAGAGAAGAAAAAGAAGATGGGTGAAACAGGGCAATCCACGCGTGCGCGCAGGTGGTGCGTGCACGTGGATTGGTGGAATGGCATCGACGTGTACGCGTGCAGTATACTTGCGCGTGGGTGGGTTATTGGGACAATGACACGTGCGCGTGCTTGACGCGTACGCGTGGGTCCTGGCACAAGGTTGGCACGAGGTGGGCACAACTCTCGGGAAAATGTATGGAAGGGTGAAACTTTCAATCCACGCGTACGCGCACATGACGCGTGCGCGTAGATGGTCGAAATGGCTTGGGCACGTGTACGCGTACGTGGCGTGTGCGCGTGGGTTGGTGCTCTGTTTTTCAAAATTTTTCATGTTTTTGCATCAACCAAGCATTCCAAACCTCCAAACAACTACCACAACATTATAAAACCTTATTTAACATACTAGACTCCCAATTAAACTCAACTAATCAAACAAAACATGAAATTGAACTAATTTTACTAATATTTACAAAAGAGAAAATGAAAAGATTTTACCATGGTGGGGTGTCTCCCACCTAGTACTTTTGTTTATTGTCCTTAAGTTGAACTTATGAGGAGCTCTTCTCAAGGTGGCTTGTGCTTAAATTCATCTTGGAACATCCACCAATGCTTGAGTCTCCAATAAGCTCCATTCTTCAAAATTACTATCTTCAAGCCTTGATGGAGTTCTCCACAAACCATGAGCTCCCAAGTTTGATTTTCCTTGTGCGATCTGGGATCCCGCACTTTGTTTTGACACCCATCTTTGAGTTGATCATGGTGATTTCCTCAGGGTGGCAAGAGAGATGAATTCTCATGGAAGTACCAAACTACCCTTCTAGACTCCTCTAGTCGAGCACTACTCCAACCTTTACTATTAAGCTTTGAACATGTATCCATGGTAAACCTAGAATGGCATTTCCAACCACTAACCATCTCTTTTTTACTCTTAAAGCCACAAATATGTCTAAGTTGACCATCCGTCTCAAGCAAACCATATTCAAGGGGAATAATAAAGCTTAAGTATAAGGAATTTACCCACTTGAATGAAAGAATGGATGGTGGTGGCTTGGGAAGAGGTATTTCCAATGTCCTTGTAAGCTCTACTCCCTTGTGTTCTTCCTCGTCAACTTCCACCTCTTCATAAACTTCTTCATTCTCAATCCTTTGTTCATCAACTTCGTCTAACTCTTCTCCATCACTCAAGCCATAAATTGGAGGACGAGAGAAATCTACCTCCACATTGCTTTCTATCTCATTGGGAGAAGGTTCTTCAAATTCAAAGGATTCACCACCAAGAAGGTTGGATGCATGGTCTTCATCACCAAGGGAACTCAACTCTTGCTCCATTCCTTCCAAGTCTTCATTTGAAATTTGTTTTGGAGGTTGTGCACGGTCCTCCGCAACATCAAACTCAATCTTCTTGGAGGAATTTTCTTCAACTCGAGGTTTCCATGGAGGTTCCGCATCTTCTAAGTCTTCAACCACTTCTTCTTCTTCTTCAATGATCATAAGTTTCTCCAATTGCTCTAATACAAAATAACATTCCTCCTTCTCCACCAGAGTTTCCAATCTCTCTCTCATGCTATGCTCTTCTTTTGATTCTCCACATGTAGCCATGGGAGTTCCTTGAGTGCTCAAATATTGGGAGGCTAATTGATTTGTTACCGCATTTAGGGCGGCCATGAAATTTTGCACATCCCTTTTCATCTCTTTTTGTCCTTGAGCAAGAACATCAAGGATGGCATCCATTGGAGATTGGGATGGATAGAAGGGCTCATTGTCTTGGAGGAAGGGTTCATGATAGAGAAGTGATTCTTCTTGGTAAGGGTATGAAGGTAGTGTGTATTGAGGTGGTTCTTGGGAGTAATTATGATAGAATTGTGGTGGTTCTATGTGTGGCTCATATGGTTCAAAATGTGGTTGGTATGATAAATATGGGTCAAGGTCATGTGGAGGTGTTTGGTGGTAGGGGGCATATGAGCATGGTTGAGGGTTATGTTGAGGATATGGCTCATAGGCATATGGTGGTGGTTCTTGAAAGTCACAAGGAGATTCACCATAGCCATTGGGCTGGTATGCATCATAGAATGGCTCTTCTTCATAGTGCATTGGTGGGGGTTATTTCCATGAGGATTGATCATAAGCATATGGCTCCTCCCACCTTTGGTTGTCCCATCCTTGATACATCTCTTCATTGTGGCTCCTATTTCCTACGACATAGTTGTAATCACACTCATAGCCAAAGTGAGAATTCATAATGGAAAGAGAAAATAAAAACAAAAGCTAATAGAAAACAAGAGAAACAAAATTCTACAACTAGCAAATAAAGCAAAAAGCAAGATATTCACACTATTCACATATATACAATAACCAATAACATAGCACCATTGCAATTCCCCGGCAACGGTGCCATTTTGATGCTTGAACTCTTGTGTCGGTATAGAATTTTCCTCAAATGGATGAATTCTCGTTGTAAAGTATAGTTCTACACCAACAAAGAATCCTCACATGCAAAAATTTTTGGTTGTCACAAAGAACAGACCCCAAATAAGAATTAACCAGAGTATTTGGACTCCGGGTCATCTCACGAGGAATTGCAATAAAGTGCCTTGTTATTGGTTATGAGGTATATTTTTGGGGTTTTTTGAATAAGAGACATAAAAAGTAAATGGTAAGGAAATTCAAATAACAAAAAGGCCTTGGCAAGGGTTGGTGGTCAATGATCTCTATCCTAATCACTAACCACAATATGAAAATTGGCAAAGATCAACCCCATTAAGTCATCCTCTAACTAATAAAGGAAAGTTAAATGAGCTATGTCAACTCAAGTCCATAAGTCCTAGTTCTCCACCAATTCAATTAGTGAGAACTAGAGTTAATGGCTCCCAATCATCAATAACTTGGACATTAGTAACTCAAGAGTTCCTAAGTTACCTCTCCAAGCCAAGAGCACAAAATTCTACTCTAAAGCCCAACCAAGTATTTTGTCAAACACTTGGTGGGTACAAAAAGAAATCATGGTAAAGTGGAAGAATAGTAGATCTAACAATTACCAATTGAAAGAAAAGTAAATTCACAACTCAATTCAACAATATAAGAAACATTAAACATTAAATTGCATTAATAAAAAATCCAAATCCAACATGAGTATTCATAAACATAAAAGAGACATAAAAGAAAAATTGACAAAAGAACTAAGAAGAATAGAGTAATAGAACAAGAAATTGTAAAGGAAATAAGATGATAACATGGAATTAAGCCTAGATCTAAGATGAAATTAACCTAACCTAACCTAATTCTAGAGAGAAGAGGGAGCTTCTCTCTCTAGAAACTAACCTACATGATGCTAATGCTACAAACAATTGCTCCTCCTTTGACCAAGCTTGAATTATACATGAAATAGCATTGGAAATGAGTTGGGTTGGGCCTAAAATGCTTCAGAAATCGCTGGGGGCGATTTCACTTTAGTGGACCACGAGCAGCATCGGTACGTCCGCGCATATTGCGCGTGAGTGCCCCTAAACGCGAAGCAACATATGAAAAAATTTATATCATTTTGAAGCCCCAGATGTTAGCTTTCCAACACAACTGAAACCGCCTCATTTGTACCTGTGTAGCTCAAGTTATGGTCGTTTGAGTGCAAAGAGGTCATGCTTGACAGCTTTACGGTTCCTTCATATCTTCATGAGTTCTCCCACTTGCATGCTTTTCTCCTCACTTCTTCCATCCAATACTTGCCTTATGAACCTGAAATCACTCAACAAACACATCAAGGTATCAAATGGAATTTAAAGTGAATTAAAATCACCAATTTTAGGACCCAAAAGCATGTTTTTACATTTAAGCATAAATTAAGGGAGAATTACAAAAGCATGCTATTTCATTGAATAAATGTGGAAAAATGTGATAAAATCTCCTAAAATAAGCATAAGATAAACCACAAAATTGGGGTTTATCAGCGCACGCGTCGTTTGTCTATTTAGCCCTCGTGCGCATCAACCTGAGAGGTGTGCGTGCGCGGGGCTGCCTTCGCGCGATTCGCACAAACTGAGAGCATGCGGATGCGTCCCAGACGCTTACACGTCGCTTGAACTTTATGCGACCCACGCGTACGCGTGTTGTATACATACGCATGGATCGCGCCGCATCACTTACCCAGCGCGCCGCCCTGTTTTCATTCTCTCTCCCTCCCAATTCCTACTTCTCTCTTGTTCTTTTATCCTTTTATTCTTCTTTTATCATACTATTTATTTTTTGCCCTATCTGTTTTCAGTTCTTCTTTGCTTGAGGACAAACAACCCTTTAAGTTTGGTATTGATGCTCTGCTTATGGCTTTTCTGTTTAATTTTATGGCACCAAAGGGAGGCGAATCATCTTCACAGAGGAGCACAGCCTGAAGAATAAAATGGCCACTAGGATAACTTAGGTGGTTGAGTTCCTTTCATTCTATATTATTTCCTCCCGCCCTTACTATGTTATGTTCCGGTTTTCTGTTGTTTTATTTTAGTTATTGCATGATCCTTTATTATTTCAATTCCTAAGTTTCAGTTTATTTTGCTATTTTTTTATTTATTCTGTTATCTGCTTTAATATTGAAAGGTGTCTCATGTATTACCCACTGAGCTTAAAATAAAAAAGAAAGAAGAAAAGGTGTAGTACACGAGAAATTGGGTTTAATTTTAAGAGTAGTCTCATTTACTTAAATGTGGTAGTATTTTCTGTGACTCTGAATGCATGACATGAACATTTCATAGTTGAATTTGAATCAAAGGATGTTGATGTATAAGGAATATGAATTTAGAGAACTATTATGACTTCTATGAAATTTATGAAAGTTTAATCCTTGAAGCAAAAGAAAATAGCAAAAAAAAATATAATAATAATAAAAAAATAAAAGCAAGGTCCAAGGCTTTGAGCATCAATGATTAGGGAGGTCAGACATGATTAAAAGCTCAAAAAGTTGTTTCCCTAGTTATATGCTTGTGGTGTGATTGTATCAAGTAATCCTTGAGACAAAACACTAAGAGTCGAGATCAAATGCATTTAACAGAGTATGCCAAAGGCTTTGAGCACCACTGTTTGGGAGTAACTGAAAGAAAAATCAGAACTTAAAGAGAGTTCCCCAGTTAAATGCTTGTGGTGTTTCTGTGTCAAGAACCCTCGAGACAAAATATTTAAAGTCACGGCTAGGCTCAAGGTGCAAAGCACCAAAGAAAAGAGAATTAAAGTAAACTTTGCTATGTTCAAGGATTAAACTGAAATATAAAATACTAGAGAATTCATAATATTATCCGGATTCTAATTCCGAATGACAGTAACATTCTTCTGATTCAAAGGATAGTGAGATGCCAAAACTATCCAGGATTGCAGTTGTAAATCCCACTATAAGAAGAGACATGAGTTTAATTAAAATCTCTCTCTCTCATGCAAATTCACATCCTAAGCTTATATTAGTTTTGGTTGCTTGAGGAAGAGCAACAATTCAAGTTGGGTGTTGTGATGCGTGAGCATCTTTCCTATCTTTTTCCTAGTGAATTTGCATTTAAATTGTTGAGTTTAATCAAGAATTAATTATCTTTTAACCACTATGGATGCTACTTTGAGTCTTGTGCAATTCTGTTTATTTTATGTACCATTTAGCTGAATTTGATGGAGAGGAAGCTTGCATAAATGGAAGAAGCACAAGAACTGAAGGAGATAACCAGCGAGAAGCGATGCGTGCGCGTAACTGACACATGCGTGTGATTTGGAGATTTGCATAGAGACGCGTGCGCGTACCTGACGCGTACGCGTGACACCTAAAGAAGACTATCGACGCGTACGCGTGACTGACGCGTACGCGTGACATGCGCCACGTGCAGAAAACACAGAAAACGTTGGGGGCAATTTCTGAGCTCCATTTTGGCACTCAAGTAAGGCGCAGCTCTTTGCCAAGTTAGGCGTGGATCCTACGAAGCAAGTGGTCCCCATCCATCAATTGAAGACTTGCTGATTGCTATAATTAATTCTGATTCAAATTTAAATTTTATTTTAAAATAGGAAAAGATGTTATTTTAATTTTAGAAAATAGATTTTAAATTAATTAGGATTAGATATAAAAAGGAGAAACTTTTCTTCTTTGGCATAATTCCATCCCATCCCAAATATTCACAGTTTGCATGAATCCTAGTTTTTACTATTTTCCATGAGCAACTAAACCTCCACTGTTAAGATTAGGAGCTCTGTCTATTTGTATGGATTGATTCTATTGTTTTTCTATTTTAATTTATGTACTGATTTATAAATTCAAGAATTATTTTCGTTCTTTATCTTATGAATTTGGGTGGACCGGAAGTATGACCCTCTTTCTAATTGAGTTCTTGTATAACTTGGAAAAGCTCTTTACTTGAACAACAGCTTGAAAACATATTCTCCTAAATTTATAATTATCTCGATTTAACGGGATACGTGACATATAATCCTCTTATTTTTGGGTAATTAGGATTTCTATGGCATATAACTAGAATTAAACTTCACCCTCTAATTGTAATTAATTGGCCTAGGAATTGGCGATTGATGAATTTTAGAGTAGACTAGAAAGGTCTAAGGAATTAGGGTCTAGTCACATATAGTTTGCCGTGAATTAAATCTTGCATGATTAAAATAGTTAGTAAGAAAAGTCAATCTGGAAAATAGATAACTCTGAAGCCTTAACTGCTTTCTTCATATTGTTTTTCCAACCTATTTATTGCCTGTCCTATGATATTCTGAGTTTCTTGTTTAATGCTTTTAAACTCTCAAATACCATTTTCTGTTTGTCTAACTAAGTAAATCACTTAACCATTGTTGCTTAGTCCATTAATCCTCGTGAGATCGACCCTCACTCACCTGAGGTATTACTTGGTACGATCCGGTGCACTTGCTGGTTAGTTTGTGGCTGTAAATTCCGCACCAGGAACCATTTCAGAAAACACATTCATGGTTACAATCATGTTTTTTTATTCACTTTATGCGGTGTACATGTAGATAAACAATTAGCTACAGCAAGTCATGGTATATATACATTCTGTGCTCAAGGATCAATGTACCACAGTATAGGAGGATTTCATCCGGATCAAGGGGCGCGGCCACACTTCTTGCAACTGTATATATACGATACTGAGCAGGAGTTACAAAATAGGATGTTGGAGAACACACAACTGCATGAAAGTTTGGTTATGAAGCTATAACAATTGTTGCACCGATATAATCCTTTTATTCATGTATTCCGCCAGCTTGCACAACGAATAGATGTGCAAGAGTGTAGTTTGGTGATTACAGTGCGACCTGCTAATCAACCACAATACAGTCTCCCAACTGCTTCACAAGTAGCAGCCATAATAGTCGGGGATGACATTGAAACAATGGTGCACGGACGAGATATCAAGGTTCAAACTCACGCTGGTAACCTCAGAAGGATTCAGGAGTTTGTTGGCAATTACGATCCACTACAATATCCTCTTCTTTTTCCATTTGGAACCCATGGATGGGTTATAAATACTCGAACTCAACGTGGAAACAAAGTATCATGCCGGACATATTATAGCTATGACGAGCGGATTTCTATCGATAAAGAAATTCACAAAAATATAATCGCGTTGTAAGTATAGTTTCTAAACCAACAGAGAATCCTTTCGTACAAAAATTTGGTTGTCACAAGTAACAAACCCAATAAAATTTATAAACCGAAGTATTCAAACCTCGGGTCGTCTTTTCAAGGAATTGCAGGGAAGTATGATTTATTATTGGTTATGGAAAACAATATTTTTGGGTTTTTGAAAGGTTTGAACAAGAGAAATAAATTACAGGAATTAATAAATCAATAGCTAAGAAAACTCTTGGCAAGGTATGAAAACTGGAAGTCCTATCCTAGTTATCCTTATCAATGGTGATGAGAATTATATTCTTGCTCCCACTCAGTCAACCTCTAACTATGACGGTAAGTCAAGTGGACAAATCAATTTAACACCTAAAGTCCTAGTCAACTCTTAAGGAAAGACTAGAGTTATAGGAATCTAAATCAATCAGCAAAGATAACAATTATCAATCACGATGAGTTTGACAACTCAAGAGTCACCAATTAATTAACCAGAACCAAGAATATAGAAAGCTAAATAAAAAATCATATATCTGAAATATCTCAAGTTGCATTGATAGAAGAAATCAAATCTAACATGGAAAAGTTCATAAGTTAAATTGGGAAAATAAATAAAAGGAATATTAAACTTGGAAATTGAGAAGTAGAAATCCTAATCCTAAAAGAAATCCTAAATCCTAAAACCTAAAAGAGAGGAGAGAGCCTCTCTCTCCAAAAACTACATCTAAAACCTAAAATTGTGAGTTTGAATGTTGTGCATGAATTGTTGAATGAATTATTGGATTCCTCTACTTTATAGCCTCTAATCTGTGTTTTCTGGGCCAAAAACTGGGTCAAAAATAGCCCAGAAATTGCCCTCAGCGATTTCTAGTACGTACAGTTTGCTGCAAAGTCACGCAGAAGCGTGTCCACGCGTTAGCGTGGATTGGGTTTTTTGCCAGGTCACGCGTCTGTGTGATCCACGCGTTCGCGTCGTCTGGCTTTGGGACTTCTATGGAAAATTATATATCGTTGTGAAGCCCCGGACGTTAGCTTTCCAATGCAACTAAAACTGCATCATTTGGATCTTTGTAGCTCAAGTTATGGTCGATTTAGTACCAAGAGGTCAGGCTGGATAGCTTTAGCAGTTCCTTCAGTTTCTTGTATTCCTTCCACTTTTGCATGCTTCCTTTCCATTCTCTAAGCCATTCCTGCCTTGTAATCTCTGAAAACACTTAGCACACATATCAAGGCATCGAATGGTAATAAGAGAGGATTAAACATAGCAATTTTAAAGTCCAAAGAAGCATATTTTCAATCATAGCACAAAATCAGGAAGGAAAACGTAAACTCATGTAATTAGTATGAATAAGTGTGCAAAGACTTGATAAAAAACACTCAATTGAGCACAAGATAAACCATAAAATAGTGGTTTATCAAGCTATACGCTCCAGGTAGAAACTCATATATTTGCTACATCATTTCACAATTTCTAACAATTTTCTATAATCCTCAAAATTCGTAGATCCGCCCCAATGATCACTCAACAGTTTTGCAAGCAGGGTGACTTCTTCAACAATATGTTGTTGACAACTATGTGAAAATGGAAATAGGCAAGTTAAGATGGGTTCGACAAAGACAAAAGGAACTTCGAGCTAAACTGTATCAAGGCTTACAAGATGCTTTGCGCACAGGAGAGAATAATGCTGTTAACTATTCAATTTAATGACCACACGATTGATCATTACATGTTCCTGAATTTAAAATTTAAAACTAATAATACTTTTTTCTAAAATTGGTTTTAGAAAATGTTGGCAGAAGAACGATATTACCATCGTAGTTCATGGGTAGTCATCGAGACATGACTCAACGGTACGAGGATGGAATGGCTATTGTTCTTAAAGAAGGCAAACTGGATATTTTTCTAACTATGACATACAATCCATCATGGTCAGAAATAGCTTCAGAACTCCGTCCTACTCAAACTCCACAGGATCGTCCGGATCTAACAACTAGGATTTTCAGAGCCAAGTTTGAACAATTAAAGTAGGATGTTATTACCAAAGGTGTATTGGGAAAGGTGAAAAGTTAAATTTATATCACCAAGTTTCAGAAAAGAGGATTGCCACACGTACATATATTGCTAATCTTATAAAACAATGACAAGTTGAGTGATCCTCACCAATATAATAGTTTGGTCCGAGCGGAATTACCATGTAAAGAAATAGAACCACACTTACATGAAGAAATGCTAAGGCATATGGTTCATGGTCCTTATAGAACACTAAATCAATCTTCACCATGTATGAAGAAAGATCAATGTAAACACGACTACCAAAAAGAGTTCGTACCAGAGACACGACGAGGTGATGACTCATATCCACAATATAGGAGGCAATTTGATACTCCAATCCCTATAAACCAAAATGTCATAATTGACAATAGATGGGTGGTTCTGTACAAGATATGTAGCAGTATTAAGAGCATAAAATATCTATACAAGTATTGCTATAAGGGACCAAACCGTGTGGCAATGGAGATTCACAGAAGTTCTCATTATGATGAGGTGCAATAGTTTACTAATGCAAGATGGATTGCCGCTCCAAAGGCATGCTGGAGGATATTTAGATTCAACCTTTACCGAATGTACCCATCAGTTGAAAGGTTGCAAGTTCATTTGCCAAATCAACATCAAGTGAGCTTTTATGAGCACCAAACTATTTCTGAAATAGTTAACAATGACTATTTCTCAAGAACAATGCTCACTGAATTCTTTGCACTTAATCGGGCTGATGACCAACAATCTAGGCATCTTTTGTACAAGAAAATTCCAGAATATTACAGTTGGCACAACAAGGAAAAAGAATGGTGTCAACACAGGTCACAAAAGAGAGCTATCGGTCGGATCTATACCGTTTCGCCAACAGAAGGTGAAAAATTCTATTTGCGTATTCTGTTGTCAAATGTAAGAGGCCAAACTGGTTGGGATGATTCGCTAACAGTTGATGGTGTCCAATATTCGTCCTTTAAGCAATCCGCTCAACATCGAGGATTGTTGGAGAGTGATAGTAGTATAAGATCATGTTTGGTTGAGGCATCCATTTTAAGAATGCCATGTGCTTTAAGAAGGTTGTTTGCCATCGTTTTAATTTTTTGTGAGCCAACAGATGTAAGACATCTGTGGGATGAGTTTCTTTCATGTATGGTGGATGATTACGTATCAACAAGCACTACAAAATGCAACGAGTTGACAAATCGTTTGCTTAGGGATTTAAATAACATCCTCCTACAGCATGGAAAACATATTGCACAATACAATTTACCAGCTCTAACCTCAGACAACGACAACGACAACTTCATGCCTAGAGTTATTCAAGAAGAAATGTCCATCAAAGTTCCTTAAGAAGACATGTGTTCTATAGAAAGATTGAATCATGACCAGTCTGCGGCTTTTAGGTGCATTATGAATATAGTTGATCGAAGAGAAAGTGGAGTGTTCTTTGTTGATAGAGTAGAAGGAGCAGGTAAGACATTTCTTTACAGAGCTATAATTGCAGACTTAAGAAGTAAAGGGCATATTGTCTTGGTAACTGTGTCCTCAGAAATAACTGCAACTTTATTGCCTGGTCGTCGAACATCTCATTCTAGATTTAAGATTCCAATCAATGCAGAGCCATCCTCCACGTGCAATATAAGTAAACAATCTAATTTTGCAAAACCAATTAGACAGACGACAGCGATAATTTGGGATGAAGCGCCAATGGCTAATAAATAGACAATGAAATAATTAGACCGCACATTGCGAGACATATTATCAAACAATAATCCATTTGGAGCAAAGATGATGGTTATGGGTGGGGATTTCTGCAGAGTACTACCTGTTGTACTGAAAGGAAGTAAGTCGCAAATGATTTCAGCTTCTATTGTTAAATCACATTTGTGGGCATCCACCAAAATTCTCCACTTGCGACAAAACATGCAATCTCTTAATGATTATGATTTTGTGGAGTATCTCATGCGAATAGGGGATGGGATTGAGCCTATCATCTCTGAGGACTTGGTACACATAGAAGCACACATGGCAATACCATGGAAAGGTGAAGCATCATTACACAAATTAATAGAAGAAACTTTTCCAAATTTGCAATCTCATGGGTGGGATGCATCTTACATGGTGGAGAGAGCGATATTAACACCCAAAAACCATGATGTACAACATCTCAATGATATAATCATCAACAAATTTCTGGGAGACGAACGAATTTTAGCATCCTTTGATGAAGTAGAAGGAGATACAAATAATCTGTATCAACAAGAATATTTTAACTCAATCTCCACGGGTGGATTGCCACTCATACATTGAAGGTAAAAAAGGTGCTCCTTTGATTTTACTGAGAAACATAGATCCTAAGGTAGGCTTATGCAATGGCACAAGGTTATTGTGTCGAGAAACTTTTCAAAACATGTTAGACGTGGATATCCTAACAGGCCATCACTCTGGACAAAGAGCTTTTTTGCCTCGGATAAAACACAACATAACTGAGAACTCAGGATTACCCTTTGTGCTTATTAGCAAGAAATTTCCTGTAAGGTTGAGTTTTGCCTTGACAATAAATAAATCACAAGGGCAAACTATTCCTAAGGTAGGGATCTATCTCCCTAAACATGTGTTCAGCCATGGTCAATTATACGTTGCACTATCTCGAAGTGTTTATCAGTTAACTATAAAATTCTTAGTCAAAGAAGGAACAATAGCTAGAAAAAGTGGACAATTCACAAAGAATGTGGTGTTCAAAGAAATTTTGTTACCTGCACCTCAGGTAATTTATGTGCTTAGCAAATACGTCTGCCTTTTTACAAGTATAATCCATGTATTATGTAATTTTATCATTGCAATATCAACATTGGAATAGATAGTTTTGTTCACTAATTTTAACAACTAATGACTAAGATTTTTAACAGATAAATTGATATCAGGAGAGCTCATCAGCATATTAAAAGAGATAAGTGAAAGGAACTGGAACCTCTACTTTACCCAGCAGGTATGCACCAACTATGATTCACATAAATTATAAAATTAAGTTAAATTATACAGTTGGTTCCTACACTTTTAGTGAAATTACAAATTGGTCCATACACTTTAAAAGTTTGTAATTGGGTCCTTAAAGAGAATTAAAATTTGCAATTTAGTCCCCATCGTTAAAAAAGTGTTTGATTTAACAGAATATTCTTAGTATATTCTCTATTTTAACAAAATATTCTCAGTATATTCCGAGAATATTCTGTTAAATCAATACTTTTTGATCGGCGGGGACTAAATTACAAATTTTAATTCTCTTTAGGGACCCAATTACAAACTTTTAAAGTATAGGGACCAATTTATAATTTCACTAAAAGTGTAGGGACTAACTGTGTAATTTAACCTAAAAATTATATCATACATTCTAAAAATATATCATTATTGATTTTTTAAGAAATTATAGTTTGCAATGTTTATATTTACTTTGAAAAAAAATTCAAAATTTGATTTCTTTAAATGTTGCTATCAATTTAATAATTTTAGCAATAAAATTATAAAAATTAAAATTTTAAAACCAATAAAAGGTAAATGTATGTCTTATTTAGGATGTATCATTACTTAATTCTAAAGTAATATATAAAACACTACTGAAAATATATGGTAATACATATATGCAATAAATTATAGAAAACAGGATTCCGATCGTTATGAAGTACATGGAAGGATGAGCAATCAATTGCAAAAAAATTTAAAAAAATTGCTCACTCTCAATCGTAAGATTATTAAAATGGTTCTACTTGCAAAATAGTGTAAACAAAGTAATTTTTTAATTAAATATATAAAGAATAATTTTTCTCTTTAAATTACTATCATACTATTTTAATATACTCTTGATACTTATACAATATATAATGATAATTAGTGTCTAAATTTAAGTTTCAATATTACTCTTGAAAAGACGTTTATTATTAAAAAAAATCTTTCGTCAATTGCATTAAAGAAAAAAATTTCTACCCCTTTTTATATAGTAACCTCATTAAGATATTCCCATTGGATGTAAATTATTGTTACAAATTTTTTTATTAGGATATATTTTTAAGGGATAAAAGTAAAATAGTACAACAAGGATAATTTTTTTAAAATAAATTTATACAGAATAATTTTTTTCTTTAAATTATTAAACTTACTCTTCTAATATATTCAAAGTACCTACACAATATATAATATCAATTAGCGTTCAAATTTAAGTTCCAATATTGTTATTAATGAGAGGCTTATTATTTTTTTTTTTAAATTTACACACGATAATTTTTGTGTCAATATATCATGATTCATTTTGCATATAATATTCATTCATCTAAGTTTGTAGAGTGCCTTAAAAAAATTATATTTAAGTAATTTTTTATCTTTTAACTATTTTATATTTTGGATTCAAAATTTTGTATTTTTATTTTTATTCAAGGTTTATTTTTATATTTTATTTTAATCTTGTTAATCAAAACTATGAATATTAATTTTAATTTTTAATTTTAAGGATAAATAAAAAGATGAGACATTTTTTTATAAATTAAATTATTGAAAAACTTACTTATTATAGGGGAAGTTAAGTCTATTTCTTGAATATAGGAATACATATAATTCACTCTTGAATGTAATCAAAATAAATATAAATTTATTTAATTTTAAAATTTAAAATAAATGTAATAAAATAAATAATTGTTCTCATACATAATGATATAAAATTTGATATTATCCTTTTTTAGAACTATTATTTTTTTAGTTTTTATCCTTATTTTTGTGTTTTATTTTAATTTTGTTAAATAAAAAAGTACTAATATCATTTAATTTTAATTTTTAACTTTTATCATAAATGAAAATATATGACTTTGTGTGAATTAAATAATAAAAAACACTCATAACAAAAAAAGTTAAGTTTACTCCTTCGTTATATTTATAGGAGTGTAAATAATTCACACAAGTGTTACAAGAATTTTTTTTACATTATTTTTAAAGTAGTATTTATATTTGAGTGTAATAATTGTAAATTAATATATGGTGATAACTAATTACGATTGAAGAGGAGGTAGAAGGAGAAGAAGAGAAAATAAGCCAATATAAGAGTGGCGGTAAGCCAATGATAAATATGTAGATAGATAATAGTAAGGAAAAAACTAAAAAAAATAAAAATTCAAAATTCAAAATTATAAAATAATATAAATTATTAGAAATAAAAGTTTTTTAGCGATTAAGATTTTGCAAAAGAAAATTTTTTATTTTTTATTTAATTATTCTATACAAAATTTTTGAATGCTTGAAATCTTGAATTTTTTTTTAAATGATAAAGTATAATTTACAAGCAAGTTTGAAAAATAAATATTTATACCAATATATAATGGGGATACAGGTTTAGTATCCAATTCTTTCTTCCTCCTTTGCCTCTCTTTCTTTTTTATTAAAAAATGGGTTTACCCACGACAGAATTTAAAAACTGAATCACTTTTAATAAAGAAAACTAACACTATGTACTCAAAATACATGATATTTTAAAATTAAATTTAATAATTATATTTTATCTTTAATTTTTCATGATATTTTTTAAAAATGATTAAAATATAAATAATTAATATAATAACGTTATACTATATATAAAATGATAATAATAATATAAATAAAATCACATCAACAAAATATTAATTATTTTTTATTTTTTATTAGTATTTTTCATACATAATAGCCCATAATACAATAGTATATAAGTGATCAATATATTATTATAGTACAATAACTGATAGTATATCTATATAATATAATTATTTTATTAATAGTTATTTCAATGAGACATAGTATTTAAATTATTAAAAAAATAAATCATTATTAACTAAAGTTATTGGAATAATTAAACCTGCAACACATGGTTTACATATTTTTAATATCCAATATTTATTTTATAAAAAAATTACATATAAAAGTGTATTCATTAATCGAATCTATACCAATATATATTGGACTATACCACATGATATTTTGAAATTAAATTTAATAATTATATTTTTATCTTTAATTTTTCATGATATTTTTTAAAAATGATTAAAATATAAATAATAAATATAATAACGTTATACTATATATAAAATGATAATAATGATATAAATAAAATCACGTCAACAAAATATTAATTATTTATTATTTTTTATTAGTATTTTTCAGACATAATAGCCCATAATACAATAGTATATAAGTGATCAATATATCATTATAATACAATAACTAATAGTATATCTATATAATATAATCATTTTATTAATAGTTATTTCAATGGGACAATAGTATTTAAATTATTAAAAAAAATAAATCATTGTTAACTAAAGTCATTGAAATAATTAAACCTACAACACATGATTTACATATTTTTGATATCTAATATTTATTTTATAAAAAAATTATATATAAAAGTGTATTCATTAATCGAATCTATACCAATATATAATGGACTATACCAATATATAATGGGAATAAGAAAATTTGGTATCCAATTTTTTCTTCCTATTTTATCCCTGTTTATTTTTTTATTAAACACTGGATTCAATATAACAAACTCTTACTACGTCCTCCATATTTTTTATTTTCTTTATCAAAGAAAGAATTTACCCCACGATAGAGTATCAAATTGATTGATTCACTATCAACCCACGACATATTTTAAAACAGAACAAAACTGCTACTACTACGTACCCAATTTAAAAACTAACCCACTTTCAATAAAAAAATGTTCCACCTTCCGTTGTAAGACTCAGAACTTTTGAAAAGTCTTTTTATGATCAAGTCTCAAATCACATAGTTATTTATAGCCTTAATTTCAGAAATTATTTTATTAAAGATAAATAAGTCGAGTTTTGATTTATTGAATTCGAGATAAGTTATGATTATTATCCAATTTTATAATTATTGGATTATTTTCTATATTTAAATTATAAAGTTGGTAGTTACAAAATAATAAAGATTTTATATGATTTGGATTAGATAAGTACTATTTTAAATACTAATACTGCTATTTTGAAAAATGAAGAAATTAATTATATTATTTCTAATTTTTGGGTTTGGACATTTTATTGAAAATAATTTGTAAAATTGATGAGAAAATAGTATTTTTCTATATACGACTAGTGTTGGATTTAAATTGGGTTTCAATTACTATATTTTTCCTAATTTTATTTGAAATTACTAAATTGCCCCTAACCCTAACTTTTGAAAATGAAACCCTAATCCTTCCCTAACCTAGCCGTCGAAACCCTCCCCTAAAAACTTAGCAACGACACAAACAGAGTTTCCTTTTGTTCCCTGAAAGAAAGAAAGAAATAGAAAGGGAGGAGGAGAGTGGACGCCGTTGATTCACCACGAGCCATCATCGCGAAGAAAAGGCCTCGGAGAGTGGGAGCCTACGGTGAAGGGAAAGGGGCGCCCGAAGAAGAGAAGCTTGCAGCCAGCCTTGTCGCCATCAGCACCGTGGGTTGCTGTCGCCATCCTCGCGAGCTATCGCCGTGTCACCGTACTGAGCTGCAGCGCCGCCGTTCGACTCCATCCCGCCATGCCTCCATGGTCGTTTCTGCCGGCAAGCACAGAGAGAGAAATTGGAGTTGCACCGCGAAGAGAGAGAGTGAATGTGACAGGGGGAGCCATCGCCACCTGTGTCACCGCTGCCGGTGCCATTGGAGGCACAAACGGAGCAGGGACGCACGAGGGAGGAAGACGCCACTAGGAGCGTCGCGCCGCTGCCGCTGTTTATGCCATCTTCATCGTCGCCGGTTCCCTTGCCGCTGCCGTCGTTGACGAGTCCAGCCGCCGCCATCACCTCTCCATTTCTGTTGATGGTGGTCAGCCGGCGGGTCGTGTAGAGGAGAGGAGGCAGAACTGCACCCAACCACCGCCGCTTCTGCCGCCAAGAAACCCCGCTGTGCCTTTGGTTGCTGGGAGACGGTGTGGTTGCTACAGGAGGTCGCCGCTGGAGCCACTACTCCATTCTGCCATTCCTTTTCATTACAGTAAGCCTCATGCGCTCTGAAACTCAAACCTAATCGTTCTAATTATCTACGGTTAAGGATTCAGATGAATATATGTTGTAAGGTTAATTTTATGGGGTTTCGTGTCAAAAATTGAGGTTTGTTGCTGAGTCATTGGAGCTTCTGGCCACTGAGGGAGCCGTTTCCAGGTTGATATAGAGCTGTGGCTGCCCCATTTTGTTATTTCAGTAATTAAATTCTGTTTCGAAAGCCCTGCATTAGTGTTCTATTCCGTATAATAAAGTAATCGTAATGTTAATGGTTTTAGGAGCTAGAATCCGGTTTTCTTGTGCCGTTTGGGGCTGTTTCTGCTTTTGAGAGAGCGGGCAGAGCCGAGATTTTGATTGCTGGTGATCTTGGGTCGAGATAAAAGGAGTTGGTTAACGAGTTAGGTTGTGGTTCCAATGTTTTGAGGTAGGGGCGCTTTTCGAAAACTATATTTTATATTGGAATTATTACATATGGATACTGTTGCGAGACAATTTTGTATTTGGTGATTGTATCAGCCTTATGTATTATTTGATGGTCTCGAATGATTATGAATGTTTGTTTGGCTGGATTTGTTGTGTGGCTTTGTGAAACGAAATGCTTTTGAAGTTGATCCTTTAAAGCTTTGAAATCGAGTTTAATCCGTTGAGGATTGATTTGAGTTGATTTTCTTGGGAACGTGAAAAATAGAATATACTCTTGAATTCAGCCTGGTTTACTTTAATGGACTTGGTTTTAGACAAATGATTTATTACTGAACCGATTCTTTTAAGCTTTGGAAATAAGTTAAATCGGTTGATATTGAGTTGATTTTGAAATGGTTTCTTTGAGATATGCTACTGAGGCAACTGTTGGATTTAGCTTGCTTTTAAATTGATTTTTGGTTTGAGCTGTTGAAAAGAAATGAGAAACGGTTTAGTTGGGACCTAAACCGGGTGGCAAAGTCCAAGTTTTAGGGGAGATGCTGCCAAAATTTCTATAAAATCCGAGTCTTTATTTGAAATGTTATTTGGAAAATTTTGAGTTTAATGCCTTTCCTTACTTCGAGGATTGTAAATTTAGGGCTTCTTTTATTATCTTTACTTAGAACAATTATGAAAGCGATGAAGCTACGCTTTAAAAGAATTGTTGAAAGAGAATCATGATTTCCCCTTATTTTCCAAGAAGAATAGTATGTCTTTGGGTACAAGTCATTCGAAAGAGAATTTTGCTTTGAGGCTGTTTTAAAAGGTAAAACGGGTTTACGTTTTTCTTTATTAATCATAAAGATTATCCATTGGAAGAGTTTTTGTGATTTTAAAAAGAATTCAATTTCGATTGATGAACCTCATTACTTTGACGTTTTGAATAAGATTCAGAATATCCTTTGAACTCTAGTTTAACACAACAAAAATGATTCTCTTAGCAGTTTGAAACGCTTCAGATTTAATTACGGAATTGAAGCCGGCTTTGTTTAAGTAAAGGAAATGGCCTTGAAAAGAGTAATTGATTAGATGACTCGGATTGGCTTAGATCCTATTTTTTTACTCAAATCAGGAAGCCAAGGTTTTTAATGAATTTAAATGAACTTGGCGAAATGAGTTATGTTATTCTCTTCTAAAGACTTGGGACTCTGTCGAGAAACTTTTGTTATAAAATCCCCTTGTTAGATGGATGATTTTGAATGTTTCAAAATGAATCTTTAACTTGCCATGGTTATGGAAGTTGTGGAAAGAGGATGCCGAGAGTGGCATTGTTTTTAAAAGGAGAACTTACTTTGAGTAAAAGTGGCTTATGAGCCTGAGATGATTTGAGAAATGAGATCTTTAAAGCCAAGGCTGAAAAGAGTTGAAACTTGATTTCAAAGTGAATGAATTGAGAAAAGTGATTTATGGCTTAAATGCCGCTTTATGAATTTGATGATGTTGAATGGTGGAAGTGCTATTTTGCTATGAGCTGGAATGGTTGTGTATGCTATTGAACTATGGCTGATTGCCGAATGAGTTGTGGGCCGTATGACTGATTATGAATTATGAGTTTAAGCCAAAGGGCTGTATTTATTGATAAATTGGCTGGTTCTGGATTGAACCGTGAGCCGGATGGCTGAGATGAATATTGTATGTGAGTATGTTTGTATTTTCTCTCTGGTTGTAAGGGTGACAGGGCACAGATACCCTCTAATGGCGACAGGGCGCAGGTACCCTCTAATGGCGACAGGGCGCAGATACTGACAATTGTTTCCTGTTTTTATGCTGGCTTTGGGTTGGTTGTTTAACCACCTCTTAGCTTGGTCTTTTACAGCAAATGGAAACAGCAATAATCTGTAGACATCCTGATCCACTTCCTTATCACGTACTGTGTCAGTAATTTGTAAAAAATGTGCCAGAAACTCAATAGGTTCTTCCTCTAAAAGACCGGAATACTGGCAATTTTGCTGCACCATGATAATGAGTTGAGGGTTTAGCTCAAAATTACTGGCTCTGATGGGGGGTATACAGATACTACTCCCATATGAAGCAGTAGTGGGGTTAGCATATAACCTCAGAGTCCTTCTAGACTGTTCATTTCCACTTAGGTCCATGATGGAGAAAGGGAGATGATGTGGATTGTAAAAAAAATTTCTCTTTTCTCTTTTTTTTTTGAAAACCGAAATTAAAATAAAATAAATGAAAAATTGAATACAAGTTCAAAAAAAATAAAAATAAATAAAAAAAAGAGAGAAAGTGGTTAGGAAGTTTTGAAAAAGATATGTCTTAAACTTAAAGATACTTGTAAGAAAAATAAATAAAAGAAAAGATTTGAAAAAGATATGACTTTAAAATTTTAAAGATAGAAACTTTCTTAACAAGAAAATACCAAACTTAAAATTGTTCAATCAAAATAATGAACTAAGACAAGTAATTCGAAAATTTTATAAAAAAGGAAAGATTTTGAAAAATTTTATAAAAAATTTTCGAAAAATATAAAAAGAAAATTGAAAAAGAGTTTGTTTTGAAAAAGATTTAAAAAGATAAATTTTAAAATTGAAATTTTGATTTGACTAACAAGAAACTAACAAATTTTAAAATTTTGACTAAGTCAACCTAAGGAGTTCAAAAATGATGAGTAAATAAAGGAAAAGATATTTTTTGATTTTTTGAATTTAATGAGGAAAGAGAAAAATAATAAAATGACACCAAACTTAGAATTTTTAGATCAAAACAAAGAAAATAAATAACAAAACCTTGAATTTTAAGATGAAAAGCAAGAGAAAATTTTGAAATTTTTTAAGGAAATAAGGACACAAAAAAACACCAAACTTAAAGATTTTTATACTTTTGACACTAATAATTCGAAAATGCACAAGAAAAACAAGGAAAAACACAAAACAAGAAAAACTGAAGATTAAACAAGGAAAATAAACAACAACTTGAAGATCAAGAAAGAACAAGGAACATAAAACTCGAAAATATAAAGAATAAAAAGAGCATACAATTCGAAAAATTGAAGGAAAATAAAAACATGCAATTGACACCAAACTTAAAACATGAAACTAGACTCAAATAGAAGACTCAATTATTAGTTTATTGGTTTTTATCTATTTATTAAAAATTTTCGAAAAAATCTAGAAAAAGAAAACAAAAATTTTAAAATTTTAACATAAACAATAATGAAAGACTCAAACTTAGTAACTCTAAACCAACAAAAATAAATTATTCCTAATCTAAGCAACAAGATGAACCGTCACTTGTCCAAACTCGAACAATCCCCGGCAACGGCGCCAAAAACTTGGTGCACGGAATTGTAAATTACACTTTTCACAACTCCGTTACAACTAACCAGTAAGTGCATTGGGTCGTCCAAGTAATACCTTACGTGAGTAAGGGTCGATCCCACGGAGATTGCCGACTTGAAGTAAGCTATGGTTATCATGTAACTCTTAGTCAGGAGATTAATGATAAAAATGATTTTGTTTATAAAAAGTAAAAGAGCATGAAATGAATGATACTTGTTATTCAGTAATGGAGAACAGGTTGAAGTTTCAGAGATGCTCTGTCTTCTGAATCTCTACTTTCCTACTGTCTTCTTCTTCCAAGCACGCATGTCCCTTCCATGGCAAGCTATATGTTGGTGGATCACCGTTGTCAATGGCTACCATCCGTCCTCTCAGTAAAAATGGTTCTGGTACAGTTTCTGTACGACTAATCATCTATCGGTTCACACTTGTGTCGTAGTAGGATCTCTCTATCCTTTTGCACACTGTCACTGCGCCCAACATTCATGAGTTTGAAGTTCGTCACAGTCATCCCGTCCTAGATCATACTCGGAATACCACAAACAAGGTTTAGACTTCTGGATCTCGGAAATGTTGCCAATTGGTTCTAGCTTCTACCACGAAGGTTCTAATCTCACGGATTTGAATGCTATATTATTAGGAGATGCAAATCAAACTCGTAGATTAGAATCCCAAGAGATACGCACTCAAGCTGTAGCCCAATGGCTACGTTGAGCTCGGATAGAACGGAAGTGGTTGTCAAGCACGCGTTCATAAATTTGAGAATGATGATGAGTGTCACAGATCATCACATTCTTCATATTGAAGTACGAGTGAGTATCTTAGAACAAAAGCAAGCGTGATTGAATAGAAAACAATAGTAATTGCATTAATCTATTGAAACACAGCAGAGCTCTTCACCCCCACCTATGGGATTTAGAGACTCATGCCGTGGAAGATACAATATGAGATGTAAAAAATGTCATGATTTACAAAATGAATCTCTAAAAGTAGTTTTTATACTAAACTAGTAACCTTGGTTTACAGAAAATGAGTAACTAAGTGCAGATAGTACAGAAATCCACTTCTGGGGACCACTTAGTGAGTGTTTGGGCTGAGCTTTCAAGCTTCCACGTGCATGTGCCTCAAATTGGAGTTAAACACCACCCTGGGTGCCAACATGGGCGTTTAACGCCAAGAAATGTGCCAGTTCTGGCGTTTTACGCTAGAAAAGGGTCTCTGGCTGGCGTTTAACACATATCTATATATAATTAGAGAAAATCAAGGACTAAGAGTTTTCTTACCTTAATCCATTAGAAATAGAGTTGGAACCCACTTGGAATCTATCCTAAAGTATCCCTAAACAACCAAAATCACAAGATTTTAACACTAACTACCCAAAAACGCAAAATAGTGGAGAGAATAGAAAACTCAGCAAGGATTCCAGATTGACTCACTACAATATTTACAGAAAAATGAAGAGGACGAGGAGAGCGATGGATGGTCGCAAACGACTCGTCAATTGTAACTCTGGATCAAAAGTTATGGGCAAATGAAAATGGTGATAAATAGTGTTAGGGTTTCTCCACCCCTTCTCCTCTCATATCCGCCCCTCACTCTCATAAATGGGGAATGAAGACTGAAATGTGGCTTTGTTAAGTATATATATGTGGGTTTGGACCCATTTGAGCCCGGTTCACTCGTTTTAACTCGTTGGCTCAATTTTGGGTCAAAACTTTTAAGATTAGCGTTTTAATTCGTATTCTAATTATTTTAACTTTTCCAACATATAAATTTTAAATTGTTAACCTTCTTTTCTCTCATTTAATTTATTAATTAATTATTTATCATTTTTTTAGATTTTATATCTATTCTGTCCAATCATGTGTTAATAAAAAATAAAAATTTTACCTCCTTGGATACACCTAAATATCATCACGTGTAAGCATATCCAGCCTTATTCTTAACATGTATTCTTGAAAAAAAGTATATATTATTATTTATTAAAATAAAAAATACTTTAAATACTTTATATAATTAAAATAAGACATTAAAGATAACTAAAAATTAATAAATAAACTACCATTTCTACCAATAAAATATGAAAACACTGACATTTTTACCCACGAAAGAAAAAAATTAAAGTTCTACCCGTAAAAGATTGAATTCATATGATAAAACTATCCAAACTCTAAAAAACTATCCAAAAATTTCAAATTACCCTTTCACACCCATCACCGTTAGCATCATTATCATTGTCATATTCTCTCTTTCTCTCTTAATCTCCACTTGTAACACCACCACTATCACCAGCACTGCGATATCTGTTCCCACCGCACAATTTCTATCATGACAGCGTCGTTAATAATGCCCACTGTTGCACCTTCGGTGATAGCAGTACCGTTGATATATATAACTTACTCACATGTAGCAATGAGAATTATATAGAATAACCCAAAATAAACGACATGTGAACATAAATAGTGTTGAGATTATTGCTCTTGGTCTTCCTTCAATCAACCATGCTCCCATGATATAAATCATTTGTATTCCCACAAAATACCTGAACCTACCAATTTCAAAAAAAATTAAAAATTTTTCTTTCATCAATCAAAATTAGATTTTGACATTGATCCATTTACATTCATCACAAATACATTAAATTTTTCAATTACCCATTTTTTCTAAAAAAAAAATAACTCCTCATATCTAGAGAGGTAGGACAATGTTGTATTGAGAAAAGGGAAAACGGTGTTGAGATTAAGAGAATCTTAAAGCACGTGGTGGAATGAGCGCGTGGCGATATGAACCCTAAATTAAAGGGAGAAGAGGAGGGAGAAACCATTTAAAGCGTGTACTCCTCGTCTCTTTGTCTCTCTTATTTGTTGTGGTTGCAACGACGGCTCCCAACTTCGTTGGCGCCGCGTCGCGCCTACTCTCTTCTTTTTTTTAGTTCAGAGTCGGTGATGATGGTGATGATGATGGAGGAGAGTGTTAGTGTAATGGCACTACCTATTATGATAGTGTTGAAGATTTTGAGAAAATGTGTGTAAAGATGACGGTAGTAATACAGAGAGAAGAATAATTTAAAATTTTCAAATAATTTTTTAGATTTGAATAATTTTATTGTATAGATTCAATCTTTCATGAGTATAATTTTAATTTTCGTCTTTCATAAATAGAAATATTAACGTTTTCATTTTTTATAAATAAAAATAATAATTTATTCAAAATTAATTTATATTTTAATATTAATAAAATAATAAAATATTATTATAATTTATCTAAAAGATACTTTATATTTTAAATATATACTTATTTTTGTGTCTTATAAATTTAAAAAATGTGTGTATCAGTGTGTCGATGAGTGTTCATACTGTAAACTTGAGGGCCGGGAGCAGGGGTGCCTCACGCTGTTCTGTGTGTTATCTTAAACACAAGGAAGAGTCCTAACACAAAGAAAGAGCAATTATGGCAACCCAGTCAGTGAGGGTGGCAACTTCGACTCTCTGCAATCTGAATGGGTCATAAAGGAGACAGGCCATGTTGACTCCAGTTTGGTACATGGGTGCTCGACCAAAACCCTCTAACGCTACCACTACTTCTTCTTCTCACTCTCACTTCTTTTATAGTTTCAGAACAAACGTCAGTTCATCAAAGCTCTACCATTTGCACCATAAGACTCCAAAAAATTTGTCAGTTTTCGCTATATCCGCCGATGGTATTAACTATTTTTTCTTTCTCCGTTTCTGTTTTCTGAATTTCGTAAAGACTTTGGGAATTGACGTTACTGGAGTGAATGAGAAGAGACTATTCGTCATTATTATTCAGGAATTCTCAATTGCAGAATTTCAGTTTTTATACTCTCTTTTTCTCTCCTTTTATATATCTCATTAATCGCGTTAATTTCTTTATTTACATATTTAGAATATAGGCTTTTGGCTCTTAAAATGAAAAAATAAAAGAGGAGAAAACTTTCTTCTTTTTTTTTTTGGACGTGGCCTTGGGCCAGCCATTCCTCCCGGCCAAGGCACCAGAAGCTAAAAGACCCGCACTGAAACCCAAACCCGAGCCCGACCCGGACACAACCTTATCCAGCGTGGTCTTCTCCCTCCTTCACAACGAACTCTCCACCGCTTTGTTCTTCTCCTTCCAACCATGGTGCATGTTCCTGATTCGAGCTCCTCCTCTCCCCAATGGCTATGGCGTCCCTTATCCTGAGGGTTTTCTGTTGATTTAAGCCCCTACTTCGTCTTACATTAGGCCCCTACTGCGGCTCACCTCGGATGTCTCCTCCATATCTGCCTCCCTGTCCTCCGTCCAATCGCCGACCCGCGCGCCACTCCTCCCTCGATAGCCTTCCACTGGATTTGCCGTGAAGCCTGTGTTGAATCATTGGGTTCACCATCGTTACCCCTTCTCCGGCGTACCACCTTCTGTGACTCTGCCCGATCGACCGCGCCTCCTCCTCGATCCTTGTGTGTCCTGTCAGAGGCTACTTTGTGACTATCGTTGGTGGGTAGGTGCGCTGCATCGGGACGAAGTTTCTCCTTGCTTTTCACTGATGGCTTGTCTCGGGTTTCCGTTCCCACCCCTCCAGGTAACCTCTCTTCTAATTGCAAACCTTGATGGCTGGTTGAAACGGAATTGTTGCTGGCTAGATTCTGAATTACTTGATTCTGTATACCTTGAATAGGAGAAAACTTTCTTCAAACATACCCTTGTTCAACAAATTATGTGGTGTGGTGTGGTGTGGTTTGGTTTAGTTCAGTTTTTTTTGTAATCATTTTGAAAATTTGTCTAGTTAGTTTACTGAGTTTAGTTTAACAAGTGTTATGAACATGGTGTCTTTGTCTTGGATTATTGGATTATTATTACTGGATTTGGATACTAATTCTTGCCGATTGCCACTGATTGTGCTTTTAATATTGAATCTTGTGAATTGGTGCATTTGGTTTGCTTGGTTTATGCTATTTGTTATTATTTATGTTAATGCACGCCAAGTGCTCTCTGATATGCCTCTTTGATATTTTGAAATCTAAATTTCATGCTTACTTATGTATTATGTTGTTTAGGTTAGTACTTCGTATTAGGCATATTATAAAATTGATGGTGGATTGAGTAATTGCCTCTTAGCAAGTTGAAAATGTCACCTTTGGTTAACTTGAAATACGCACGATATGTAATTTATTATTTCACTTCTTCATGTTCATTATCTTTCTAATTTACATAACTTATGCTTGTTTCTTAAGTTTATACTAAGAAGGCAATTTAACCAAATTAAAGTGCTCTTGAATGTTTGGTTCTTAGTATAGGTGTTGTTCGGTGAGTACACTAGATCACTTATATATTGCAATTTACTTACACTGCAACACATTTCTAAATTCTAATTCTTAGTGCACTAATCCACCATATTTGAACTACTCGTTTGCATCATTCACATTACTTGAATTAACTCTTCATCATCTTCATCTCCCAATCTTGCCCCTTCAAAATAAGAACTACAGATGCCCATGTGTGACAGCAAAGAAGACTAGTGAGGAAGGCGATAAGCGCTCACTGCCAAGCATGTCTGATATTCTAGAAGCTTCTAGAGCACAGAAACTGGACCTTCAACTCAAAACCCTGGGACCCTTCTTCAGGATCACTGCCACTAGCCTCCAAACCCGCGCAGAGCTGGGAAAAGCTGAAGGCCTCATACGATTCTCGTTTCAAGGAACACAGATTCTTCACTTGGATTCCATGAAGCTCCGCAGGGAAACCCTCAGCATGGAGAAATCAATCTTTGGCCTCGGTTTGTTCATCGGTGCCGTCGCTATTCGCCACGGCTACGATTCTGGCTGCACCACCGCTCAGTTACTCGCAATCAATGATTCCGACCTTCACCATTCTAAGGTTAGTTGACCTTATCCACAATCAGTTGATCCACAATATTATAAAAGAAATGAAATTTATGTCAATTTTTTTATAATATATATATTTTGGTCCTCAAATAATTTCAGACCAGACACTTTAGTCTCCAACTAAAATTAATTATTCGATTGGTTCCTAATAATTAATTCCGTCAATCACTTAGATCCTTGGCTCTGTCAATTCTAATAGAAGACAAAATGATCATTGACAACTTTAACAGGGGACAAAATGATTCTTGACAACTCTAACGAGGGACAAAATGATCCATAACCCTTTTATTCAAAAACGACATTGTTCTTTCCCAATTTTTATTATATCTCGTATAACCCTAACATTCATACTATTCTTCTTCACCTTCACCGTCTTCTTTTCCATCTTCTCATTCCTCCTCTTTATCTTCAAAATTAAGCCATGGTGTATTTGCCACATGTGTCGCACCTATCTCAACATGTCATAGACCATACACTTCTTAAATCTCTGTAATTGATACATCCACATTCTCTGCACTTCACCCACCAAAAGCATCCACTTCCATGTCCTCGATAACATCACCTCCAACCCCGACAACGTCCACGACATCCTCAAGACCAAATTTCATAACTACCCCTAAGGGCATGCCTTTTTCCACTCTCCAACAAACAATATAGATTGTTGGACATCATGAGAAAATTCTCCTTCGACATCATATGCAAATTCTCATTTGAAATAGACACCGAGTGCTTCATTCCTTCTTTCTCGGAGTCCAAGATGGCAGACAGCTTCTACCTCGATCCAAGCTATCAGTACAACGAGCAATGTCGTCATTTCCGCTCATATGGAAACTGAAGTGATTACTGAACATTGGTTCGGAGAAGAAGTTGAAGGAAGCGATCAGAGTGGTGGACAATGTGGTCATGGAGATGATAGGGCAGAGGAGGAGGGAAATGACAACGACGACGACGGGTCTTAACAAATCGGACTTGCTGTCTAGATTCATGGGATCTATCGAAGACGATAAGTAGTTGAGAGACATAGTCATTAGTTTTCTGAGTATGAATTGGTTGAGAACAAGTTGGGGATTTTTTTCTTGTGAACGTTGAAGTTGTAGAGTGTGCATTGTGTAGCTTGAAGTTATAGTGTTAGACTGTTAGTGTTATACAAGATATGATAGAAATTGGGAGAGAACAGTGTCGTTTCTGAACAGAAGAGATCAGGGACTATTTTGTCCCTTGTTAGAGTTATCAGAGACTATTTTATCCTCCGTTAGAGTTGATGGAGTAAAGGACCTAAGTGACTGACGGAGTTAATTGTTAGAGACCAATCGAGTAATTAATTTTAACGGGCCTGCTACACATACAAGCATACAAGCAACCAAGTTGGCCCAGCCCAAACACGAATCACGCGCATGAAAGAGAGATAAGATGCCGCGTCCAACTCACGCGCTCAGCATTCGAACGGTTACGTATGGGAGACTCTTCCACTTCTTCCACTTCTTCCATTTCTCAAGGCACTTTCAAAACAACGAAACCCTCTCAATTTCGAGCGAAAATCAACTTTCAAAATATAGAAATCGTAGTTCGAAAACTGCATCAAAACACCATCAACCTCTCTGTGAAGAATCTGAAGAAAAAACAAACCAAGAATACTCAACGTAAGTCCATTAAAATACTGTATATTTTACTTTTGTTCTTCGTCGTTCTGCTAGGGTTTACTATTACTCTTGCTTCTTTGTTATACGTCGTTCTTCTAAGTTATACGTCGTTCTTCTAAGTTCTACGTCGTTCTACATTGTTATTCTAAGTTCTCCTGCTATTTTTGTTGATTTTTGGGGGTTTATTCCGTAGATTCGGGGGTGTAAACTGCTTAACCTTGTAATGTGGCTTTATATTGAAGCATGGCTGAGTGATATCTGTCTCATATCTATATCGATGTATCTGAATAATATCTATGGGTGTA
>NC_029780.3:108568936-108572385 GCF_000817695.3 Arachis duranensis | reverse complement strand
CTAACTAAAATATCTCATGTTTCAGGGGATTCTGAATTTGGCAGAGACAAAAGAAAAAATGAGAAAAAAAGAAAAAAAACAAAAAGAACAGGAAATAAAAAAAACAAAAAAAGGAAGGCGAGCTCAACATCGTCTTCGGAGACAGAAACTACCGAGAGTGACACTTCTACCTCTGAGTCTGAGATTCAAGAAGACTCGGAGGATTCGGGAATTAAACACCCCAGCAAAAAGGGGAAAAAGTAAGTACCATACTTGGGTGTAATTTCTTTATTGGGTTTGGGTGTATTTTGTTTGTCCACGTTGGGTGTATGTAGTTTATTAAGCAGGGTGTGTTTTGTTTGCTGCGTCGGGTGTATATTTTATACTCAGTTGGGTGTGTATCGTGAATTGAATTGGGTGTATTTTTAGTATGTTCTAAATGACAATTGTTTGCCTGCAGAATGGACTCAAGAAAAAGAAAGCAGAGGGAAGAGGAGTCAGATTCTGATTCAGAATCTGAATCTGAAGCAAGTGATGAGTAATGTCCTGAAATTATTACTCCTCTCTTTTGGCTTCTTTATAAAGATCTCGTGTATTAACTGAAGTGTCTATTATTAACTTATAGCAGCGAAGAATCATCGCCTGTGGAGAAGGAGAAGAAAAAAAAAGAAACAAAAACAACACCAAAAGAGTAAGCACTTCTTTAAAAAGAAAGAAACAAAAACAACTCCAAAAGAGTAAGCACTTCTTTGGATAAAATTCTGTGATAAAAATAATTTTTTATTTCTGATTGTTACTGTTTTTTTTCCACCCAGAACACCACAAAAAAGGAAAAAAGTAGTTGTGGAGGATTCACCTCCTGAAGAAGATCAATACTTTTATGGGTACAGTACCTCGTAAGCTATATTACCGTTTATCATCGTAATTATTTTTTTTAAAATCTTCTTTTATGAATGTAGTGAGAGATATGAAATATCAAGTGAAGAGCTAGATGAATTGCTAAAAGAAAACGTTGATAAATCTGCTGCAGAGGGGTATGTCTTGCTGGGCTGTGTATTTGAGATTTTGGTGTCTTTTGTTTGCTAATTTGCTGTGCTGTGTATTTGAGATTTTGGTATCTTTTGTTTGCTAATAATTGTATCTTGTTTCACAGAGACAACCAGGCTGACCTGTGATCGACAGAAGGTCGCTATGTGTCCTCTGAAACGTAAGAAGCTTTATTATTTAATAAATTCTTGTTATCGTGATTTGGATGTATTCTGTGAAACAATATGGGTGTATTCTGTGCATCAAGTTGGGTGTATCTTGTTCACTAAGTTGGATGTATATTTGTTTTGAATAACATGAAATCTGTTTAGACTACCGGCTGTCAACTTGGGAAGTGATGATACTTCCTCTCAAAGACGCACAGAACAGAGTAGTGTAAACCAGCCGTCTCAGAGCATGTAATTTCTCTTTCAAATAACCGTTACTTTTCTTCTTCTAATAACTTCTACTTCTAATTCTGTATATATTTTTTTTAGAGAAAAAGCCCTTTATTATTTTATTCAAGAAAAAAAAGGCAGCAAAAAAAACCTTTATTATTTTATTCAAAAAAA
This sequence comes from Arachis duranensis, assembly GCF_000817695.3. NCBI lineage: Eukaryota > Viridiplantae > Streptophyta > Magnoliopsida > Fabales > Fabaceae > Arachis > Arachis duranensis. The sequence continues at coordinate 108,570,808 of NC_029780.3, read as the reverse complement.
AAAAGGCAGCAAAAAAAAAAAGCAAAAACTGCAACTATGTAAGTTCTCAAAAAACAAAGTCCGTCTTCTTTTTGAATTGTTCGGGTGTATTTGTTGATCTTCTTTGGGTGTATTTTAGGTTGACTCCGGATGATTCGAATGTGATGGTTGTTAGGGAACAAACGCCGTCGGAAGCGCTTGCAATGTGAGTTATCCAAGAATATTTCAACCTTATAACCTTATTATTTTCAAATACGTTGTTAACCTTTCATTTTTATTCTTGTTTAGAGTCCCGATCCAATTTTTTGTGCCGCCATCCCAGCAAACAACCACTGACGCAGATTCCGAACCAACCCCTATGCTACAGATTGAAGGGGCAAGAGAAACGTAAGAAAATAGTATTGGGTGTATATTTGTTTAGGGTTTGGGTGTATATTTGCTATGAGTTTGGGTGTATACTCTTCCTGATCGATTTTGTGCAACTGTGCAGCACTCCTGAAACCCCCAAACAACATCAAGAAACAACACCCAAGCTTCCCCCAGCTCCAACAAAAATGTAAGTTAATTAGACTAAAATCAATCTTTGCTTGTCATCCGTATATTCTTATTCTTACTCTTATTCTTATACATAATGATGCAGTCATCCAGACGCCGAGGAAGCTGCTGCCCTGTTGATGATGGCACGGACAGCAAGCTATGTTCCTAAAACAGATCTGCCGATGCCATCATTCAGCCTTGGATTGACAGATTCAAGCTAGGAGGGGGCATCGACGCAGGAGACAGATAGGGAAAAATCTCCAGAAGCTGCAACTATGCTGGAACAATTGGACAGTTTGGTCCAAAAGTTAGCAAGCAGTGCGTCAAAGGGAAAAGAAGAAAGTCCGCAAATTCGGAGGGAGACTGGGGGAGAAAGTTCTGCTAAGTTTGAAACACCGGGGGGGAACAAATCAAATTCCGGATGATATGAAAGAAAAGTGCTACATCTGGGGGACGAGAATGAAGGAGGATGCAAAGGGCGATACTAACGAGTTTGAGGAGATATGCACTCTCACTGGCCAAGGAGAGTACATTTTGATGAGAACACACCTTGCATCCCTCCAGGCAAACAGTGATATAGAATGTCAGGTAATTTTAGACTAACATTAATGTTTTTACACCAAAGTCAACTGCAATGGTTATTAATTTAAAATTGATTTCTAGGTTGTATCTGCCATCTGCCTCATCCTAAACCAGAAAAAGGAAAAGAGGTTTCATGCACAAATATACTGTCTCCCCTCAGATATTGTGGTAAGTGTTACTTCTACGAACTTTGGGTGTATTTTATGCATGGATTTGGGTGTATTTGTTAGCTTAGATTGGGTGTAAGTTGTGTATTTTCATGTTTTCATTTCTTGTATTACAATTATTGTAGAGCATGGCACTTTCTGATCACCCAAGGGGGAAATTCATATCTCCGAAAACGAACAGAGAATTCAGGGTGGAAGCCTACCCCAATTTCATTCCCTTCATAGATAGGAAAAAATTAAGTTCGCATCCATATGTAAGTTTTTGTTTCATAAATTTGTTAGTACGCTTACTTACTTATATGCCAAATAAAATAACAGACTGTTGAAATGTGGCAATCCTTCAGATTTTTGCTCCTGTTTGCCACTCGGGACATTGGTGGTTGTGGCTAATAAATACAAGACGAAATTTTTAATTGGAGACTAAAGTGTCTTGTCTGAAATTTTTTTAGGACCAAAATAAGTATATACTCTTAAAAGTATGAGATAAAATATATTGTTAGATTACTAGAAAAAATTTTGGTCTTAAAAAAATTTCGTCTTGTATTTATTAGCCACAACCACCAATGTCCCGAGTGGCAAACAGGAGCAAAAATCTGAAGGATTGCCA
>NC_029780.3:108562273-108566537 GCF_000817695.3 Arachis duranensis | reverse complement strand
TCACTCGATATTTCATATGTCTCACTACATTCATAAAATAAGACGTTAACAAAAATAATTACAATGATAGACCGTAGTATAGCTTAGGAGGTACTGTACTCGTAAAAGTATTGATCTTCTTCAGGAGGTGAATCCTCCACAACTACTTTTTTCCTTTTTTGTGGTGTTCTGGGTAGAAAAAAAAACAGTAACAATCAGAAATAAAAAATTAATTTTATCACAGAATTTTATCCAAAGAAGTGCTTACTCTTTTGGAGTTGTTTTTGTTTCTTTCTTTTTCTTCTCCTTCTCCGCAGGAGATGATTCTTCGCTCCTATAAGTCAATAACAGACGCTTCAGTTAATACACAAAATCTTTATAACGAAGCCAAAAGAAAGGAGTAATAATTTCAGGACATTACTCGTCACTTGGTTCAGATTCAGATTCTGAATCAGAATCTGACTCCTCTTCCCTCTGCTTTCTTTTTCTTGAGTCCATTCTGCAGGCAAACAATCATCATTTAGAACATACTAAAAATACACCCAATTCAATTCACGATACACACCCAACTGAGTATAAAATATACACCCGACGCAGCAAACGAAACACACCCTGCTTAATAAACTACATACACCCAACGTGGACAAACAAAATACACCCAAACCCAATAAAGAAATTACACCCAAGTATGGTACTTACTTTTTCCCCTTTTTGCTGGGGTGTTTAATTCCCGAATCCTCCGAGTCTTCTTGAGCTTCAGACTCAGAGGTAGAAGTGTCACTCTCGGTAGTTTCTGTCTCCGAAGACGATGTTGAGCTCGCCTTCCTTTTTTTTGTTTTTTTATTTCTTGTTCTTTTTGTTTTTTTTCTTTTTTTCTCATTTTTTCTTTTGTCTCTGCCAAATTCAGAATCCCCTGAAACATGAGATATTTTAGTTAGTACCATTCGGGTAAATAAAGTACACCAACTTATTATGATTACTCACCAAAGTTTCCTCTCTCTCTTCATTCATTCTTTTCACCAACTGCTCCTTAGTCCAGTTGGCAATCCATGGCTTTGGTGGTCTTTCTACCCTGTTCTTGCCTTTCTTTTTTGAAAGGTGAAAGTAGATTATCATCAGGGCGAAGAGGCAGCCATTGATTGCCTTCTTCTTCTTCTTCTCCTGGTAGTCTGTTATGCCCCTGATCATGAAGGTCAGAACATGCCCCCCTCCCCAGTTTCTCTCCTCTATGCCCTCCATCTCAAAAATCGGGACCAAGTGCACGGGCGATATTTTGTTTATCGTCGTTGGCAAAAGGAACGCCATCTGTATGTAGAGGATGAATATCCTCTTAAACATCAGGCGTTCCTCTTCGTTGCCAACGCCAATTTCCATCATTTCATCGGTAAGACTTTTGAGGGTCTTACCCTGGAATCTTCTATAAATTATTTTGTCATCATCAGAAAGTTTCTTATACTCAACTTTCTCAGGAAATAGATCTCCTATAAAAAGGAAGACAACAAAGTATCCAAGTCGGTTCAAATACACCCTGTTAATATACACCCAAGCAACAACTTAATATACATCTATAATTTTGAGCTAATTACCTGTTGCATTGATGCCAGGCGCATCACCTATTTTTTTTTGGGTTATATGGAAAGAACCATATCCTGTCCTCAGTTTGTTCTCCCCAAGTTTGAAGTTTTTTGCCAGCTCTCTTAAGAGTTGGTGATCCACCCTCAGTGGTGGGATGTGCATCAACCCACCGAATCCAAGATCCCTGACAATGGCCTTCTTCTCTTCAGTCATGTTTCTGAATTTATCATTCAGGAGATGTGTGGCACATTTCAGGTCTTTGGTTTGGTTTCTTGCTGCCATTTTCTCTGAAACTAAAAATACACCCAAAGGCATCAGTAATATACACCCATATATATATGACTCAGATACACCCATTGATAACAATTAAGATACACCCATTGATAACAGTAAGATACACCCATATATATGAGTCAGATACAGCCAGATATTCGCAAGATACACCCATTCATAACAGTGAGATACACCCATAGATATTATTCAGATACATACATATATATATCAGACAGATATCACTCAGCCATGCTTCAATATAAAGCCACATTACAAGGTTAAGCAGTTTACACCCCCGAATCTACGGAATAAACCCCCAAAAATCAACAAAAATAGCAGGAGAACTTAGAATAACAATGTAGAACGACGTAGAACTTAGAAGAACGACGTATAACTTAGAAGAACGACGTATAACAAAGAAGCAAGAGTAATAGTAAACCCTAGAAGAATGACGTAGAAGAAAAGTAAAATATACAGTATTTTAATGGACTTACGTTGAGTATTCTTGGTTTGTTTTTTCTTCAGATTCTTCACAGAGAGGTTGATGGTGTTTTGATGCAGTTTTCGAACTACGATTTCTATATTTTGAAAGTTGATTTTCGCTCGAAATTGAGAGGGTTTCGTTGTTTTGAAAGTGCCTTGAGAAATGGAAGAAGTGGAAGAAGTGGAAGAGTCTCCCATACGTAACCGTTCGAATGCTGAGCGCGTGAGTTGGACGCGGCATCTTATCTCTCTTTCATGCGCGTGATTCGTGTTTGGGCTGGGCCAACTTGGTTGCTTGTATGCTTGTATGTGTAGCAGGCCCGTTTGTTAATTAGTTATAAAATTAATGACACATTTAATAAAGACACATCCAAACAAGTTTTAAATATAAGATAAATTCATTAAAAATACATTTAACGAAAAGACACATTCGAGTAAGTTTTAAATAGAAGGAACATCTATTAAAGACTCATTTAAAGAAGTGTAAAACAAAAAATATACTCATTAAAGACACTTCTAATAAAAGGCACATTTATTAAAGACACTTCTAATAGAAAACACATTTATTGAAGACACTTCCAAACAAATTTTAAACAGAAAACACATACAGCAAAAAGACATCCATTGAAAATAAAGTGGAAAATATAGTTACACAGTGAAAATTTAGAGTAAATTAGATTTACAATAATAAATATGAGACATTAAGATTAATCTTGGTAATTAGAAATGTTACTTTTTAAATGAAATGGGTTTTGAAGTTCCGCCCAACTAAAATTGGTAAGAATTGACATAATTCCTATTGGTTATGTAGCGAAATCGTAAACAAAATTATACATATTTAAAATCAAACTTCAAAAAAATTTTCGGCCTTAGGGCCTTCTTTGTACAAAAAAATAAAAAAAACCCTTCAAAACATAGAAAATTAGAAAAGAAAAGAAGGTAAATTGTAATGGGACCAGTCATGATTGAGGGCTTTGATTTTTCTTGAATCTGGTACACCATTTGAGCATGAGTTCCTCAATGCTGGCATCCATCCGTGTACCAACACCTCCCCAAACCAGCATGTGTGGAATATCCCCAATTGATGAGCCACTCACTTGGCACACCTCTCTAAATCCAAGTCTGCTGTAGAACCTAACCAACTATGCATAAAGAATAAAAGAAAATATAAAATTAAAAGACAACGAATTTATCACACATGATACTATTATTGTCAGAATTAGTGATTTACTGCTAAACGTTTTCACTGTAATTACCAGTTACGGTGGAATTGATCATGGAAAAATTCAAATATTATTACTAAAATTTGTTTTGTGCAAAATATTACCATCGGATTGCAAATGCCAAAATAATCTGTTGCAAAATTATGGCGTAAAGCAAGTTTAAATGGCGCGAGATATTATCGTCTGGATTATTTTTTTGTTTGAAAAAATCTGGCTGTAAAATTTCATATTGAAACACACAATTTCACTAAATGGAATTAATTTTCTTTAAACATTCAACTAATTTTGACGGTACAAAGCGTAATTGTTGTAATAAGAATAACGGGCCTGCTACACATACAAGCATACAAGCAACCAAGTTGGCCCAGCCCAAACACGAATCACGCGCATGAAAGAGAGATAAGATGCCGCGTCCAACTCACGCGCTCAGCATTCGAACGGTTACGTATGGGAGACTCTTCCACTTCTTCCACTTCTTCCATTTCTCAAGGCACTTTCAAAACAACAAAACCCTCTCAATTTCGAGCGAAAATCAACTTTCAAAATATAGAAATCGTAGTTCGAAAACTGCATCAAAACACCATCAACCTCTCTGTGAAGAATCTGAAGAAAAAACAAACCAAGAATACTCAACGTAAGTCCATTAAAATACTGTATATTTTACTTTTGTTCTTCGTCGTTCTGCTAGGGTTTACTATTACTCTTGCTTCTTTGTTATACGTCGTTCTTCT
>NC_029780.3:108558351-108560019 GCF_000817695.3 Arachis duranensis | reverse complement strand
GAAAAAGCCCTTTATTATTTTATTCAAGAAAAAAAAGGCAGCAAAAAAAAGCAAAAACTGCAACTATGTAAGTTCTCAAAAAACAAAGTCCGTCTTCTTTTTGAATTGTTCGGGTGTATTTGTTGACCTTCTTTGGGTGTATTTTAGGTTGACTCCGGATGATTCGAATGTGATGGTTGTTAGGGAATAAACGCCGTCGGAAGCGCTTGCAATGTGAGTTATCCAAGAATATTTCAACCTTATAACCTTATTATTTTCAAATACGTTGTTAACCTTTCATTTTTATTCTTGTTTAGAGTCCCGATCCAATTTTTTGTGCCGCCATCCCAACAAACAACCACTGACACAGATTCCGAACCAACCCCTATGCTACAGATTGAAGGGGCTAGAGAAACGTAAGAAAATAGTATTGGGTGTATATTTGTTTAGTGTTTGGGTGTATATTTGCTAAGAGTTTGGATGTATACTCTTCCTGACCGATTTTGTGTAACTGTGCAGCACTCCTGAAACCCCCAAACAACATCAAGAAACAACACCCAAGCTTCCCCCAGCTCCAACAAAAATGTAAATTAATTAGACTAGAATCAATCTTTGCTTGTCATCCGTATATTCTTACTCTTATTCTTATACATAATGATGCAGTCATCCAGACGCCGAGGAAGCTGCTGCCCTGTTGATGATGGCACGGACAGCAAGCTATGTTCCTAAAACAGATCTGCCGATGCCATCATTCAGCCTTGGATTGACAGATTCAAGCCAGGAGGGGGCATCGACGCAGGAGACAGAAAGGGAAAAATCTCCAGAAGCTGCAACTATGCTGGAACAATTGGACAGTTTGGTCCAAAAGTTAGCAAGCAGTGCGTCAAAGGGAAAAGAAGAAAGTCCGCAAATTCGGAGGGAGACTGGGGGAGAAAGTTCTGCTAAGTTTGAAACACCGGGGGAACAAATCAAATTCCGGATGATATGAAAGAAAAGTGCTACATCTGGGGGACGAGAATGAAGGAGGATGCAAAGGGCAACACTAACGAGTTTGAGGAGATATGCACTCTGACTGGCCAAGGACAGTACATTTTGATGAGAACGCACCTTGCATCCCTCCAGGCAAACAGTGATATAGAATGTCAGGTAATTTTAGACTAACATTAATGTTTTTACACCAAAGTCAACTGCAATGGTTATTAATTTAAAATTGATTTCTAGGTTGTATCTGCCATCTGCCTCATCCTAAACCAGAAAAAGGAAAAGAGGTTTCATGCACAAATATACTGTCTCCCCCCAGATATTGTGGTAAGTGTTACTTCTACGAACTTTGGGTGTATTTTATGCATGGATTTGGGTGTATTTGTTAGCTTAGATTGGGTGTAAGTTGTGTATTTTCATGTTTTCATTTCTTGTATTACAATTATTGCAGAGCATGGCACTTTCTGATCACCCAAACGGGGAATTCATATCTCCGAAAACGAACAGAGAATTCAGGGTGGAAGCCTACCCCAATTTCATTCCCTTCATAGATAGGAAAAAATTAAGTTCGCATCCATATGTAAGTTTTTGTTTCGTAAATTTGTTAGTACGCTTACTTACTTATATGCCAAATAAAATAACAGACTGTTGAAATGTGGCAATCCTTCAGATTTTTGCTCCTGTTTGCCACTCGGGACATTGGTGGTT
>NC_029780.3:108555383-108556018 GCF_000817695.3 Arachis duranensis | reverse complement strand
CAGAAAATCGTTCCAATTCCTATCGAATGAGTCTTTGCTGTGAGAGTTCCAAACAACATGGCTCATTTGTTGTTCGATATCGGCGTGTGCCTTGTACCCGTTTAATTTGCTTGGAATCTTCTTCATGATGTGCCAAATACACTAGCGGTGAACTGTTGTTGGCATACAGGCCTCTAAAGCCCTTTTCATTGATGCGCACTGATCGGTGAGAAACCCTTTCGGAGCGTTTCCTCCCATGCAACGAAGCCAGCATTGAAATAACCATTTGAATGATTCAATTTCTTCGTTCTTCATCAAAGAGCATCCGAGAAGTGTTGATTGGCCGTGGTGATTCACCCCGACAAAAGAACCACAGACCAAATTATACCTGAAACAAATTGCCATGGTCCAGAATGCAAAATCATTAGGTACACCCCAACAAATGCTTAGAATACACCCAATGACACAGCCAATATACACCTCTGATGCGGATTAGTAAAAATAAATTAATTTAGCATCATAAAAAGGGACAGTTTGTTACCTGTTTGTATTGTAGGTGGTATCGAATGAAATGACGTCTTCGAAATACTCAAAGGCGGCTCTGCTTCTTGCATCGGCCCAAAAAGCCAACTTAATCGATTGATCCTCCTCGAGTT
>NC_029780.3:108531046-108555060 GCF_000817695.3 Arachis duranensis | reverse complement strand
AAATACACCCAATCATGTCTTATATGATACACCCGAACCGAAACAACTCAACTACAGAATGACCTTTAAAGCCATAAACTGTGAATACACAGACTGCAGAATACACCATCTCAAAAACTAAAAACACACACAATCATGTCTGATATAATACATATAATACAACTGAACAACAACAACTCAATTAAAAATAACAAAAAACCAGTAAAGTGTATATACACCCACACTTATAGCTAAAATACACCCAAAGAAGAGATTGATCTACACCCGAGCGTCTGCTATAAATTTCAGATAATTAAACAATGTTCAGCAATTTTTAAACTACACAATGCTATACAAATTACTGTAAATCAAACCTCAGGAACTTCGTTAGATTCAAATTCATAATCCACATCGCCTGGATTCAGCGTAGAATCTGAGCTTGAAGGATCCATTATCTTCAAAACGAGTTCGAACTTTGATTTTAGAAAACAACAAATCAACAGAGAAAACGAAGCTCGAGTTGCAGAGAGAGAAAAAGAGAACGTAAACGAAGAACATACCAGTGAGAAAAGAAGAGGAAAAGATCGATGGAGAAGAATGAGCGAAAACGCGCGAGAAGAAGAACAACCAAATCTCAAAATAACGAAAACGAAAAAGGAAACAAATATTTTAAATTTGGAAGTTAGATATATGCGGCATATTATATAGCGCGTGTAATCAACGTAGCTGGAGGAGCGAGTATTTTAAATTTATTATTTAATAAACTTGTAAAGCATACAAGCCCTAATGGCTTGTATGCAGAGCTTTTCCGATTAACAAACCTTTTGCCTTCCAATTATTTCTACAATCTAGAATTATTTCTAAGCAACGTATATAAATACAGGTTACTAAATAATAATAATAATAATAATAATAATAATAATAATAATAATAATAATAATAATAATAATTTAAAATTGTAATTAGAACTAGTTTAAGATTTTGTATATGCTCTTCAGTTACAAGGCTCATACTTTACTGATGTAACATACAAAATATTACTGGTTCATAATTCATAACTCACTACATGCGGATCTATGCAATAATTTAGAGCATATCCATCAAGGTTTGGTATAAAATTGAATTAAAAAAATAATAATAAGATGAAAGATCTATTATCTCCATGATATAAGAGTTATATCCTAAATTAACTACCTTTCATTCATAAGAATCAAACTAAATTGATTCACTTTCATCTTTTGACTACCAACCATACAAAAAATGAAGCATGTTCAGTTGTCCTTATCCCTCTTTCTACTCATGTTTGCTACCTTCTATTCTTGCACCAATTCATCAACAGCACCATTTCCAAAAGTTTCATCCACAACATCATCAAAACCATCAGCAACAATCAGACCACAAAATTCCACAAATCAACAGAACAAGAATAATCTTCATCAGCAACAAAAGATGTTATAAACATTATCATAGTAAATGCAAAAAATCATGATTGTGATTAAATATCCTCAAAATCATTCTTGATTTTCAACTTTAAAACCTTGAGATCATAAGAAAATATTAGATGTTATAAGTATTATCATAGTAAATGCAGAAAATCACTAAATCAACAAAATAAGAATAATCTTCATTAGCAACAAAAGAACACAAACCCCCAAAATCAACAAACACTGCAAATTCCACAAGGGTCCACAAGGGGTATATTAATGTAAGCATTAATATACAAAGTCAGAACTCATAATCTCAGATAAAATTAATATATATGTGCTACAGCGAAACAAGTAAATGCATCACATATACAAAATTTAAATAGTACATAGCTGACTAAAATTTTTTCCAAATTTTCAGTAAAGTACCCCTCAACGTATTCTTTAATGTTAACAAGTTAGAAAAAGATCCATCCACACAAAAAATAATGTCAGTAGCTAGAAACTAAAAATCTTAACATGAGTAAACTATACAATAGCAAACAAATAGGGAATGATTCAGAACATGCACATGCAAATTTGTATAGAAATTAATTGAGACGAGATAACCTAGAGAAAAAAATACCATAAACACTAGACGATTAAAATCATGCTTTAACAATAAACCAACACTTTCTCCTTGTTTTGTTTGAGGGGAGGAAAAGGAGGGTTGCGGCGGTGGTAGGGAAGGAGGACTGCGGCGGTGATCTACGAACCACGAGGGAAGGAGGGCTGCGACGCTGCGAATCCTAAAAAGAACGGCAATGATGTGCTAGCGAGGCTGCGAATCGCAACGAGGATGGCGCCGTGGTGGTCAACGGCACTTTAAATCACGATAAGAAGGGCTTTGTGATGGTGGACGATACTGCGAATCGCGAGGGAGGCACTGCGGTGGTTGGAGGCAGTTGATGAATCCATATTTGACGATTAATTTTGGATTGATTTGAGTAGATTTCATCATATAAACCCACATTTATTCACCTAAATAGCATGCTTTTATGTTTTCTCTCTAGATTATGTCCAATTGTGAAAACATGCTATTTTGTGCTTAATTTAATCAATTTTATTCCACTTTCATTTCATTCGATGCCTTGATGGGTTTGATGAGTGATTTCAGGAGTAATAGGTTGGAATGACTTGATAAGAGTGGAAGAAAAGCATGGAATTGGGAGAAAACATAAAGAAATCAAAGGAGAGAAGTATTTCAAAGTGTGCCCGAGCACACTTTCTGTGCCTACGCACAACGGTCAAAATCAACACCTGTGCCCACGCACGGCTCTGTGCCCACGCAAAGTTCTGTGCGTATGCATAGAATGAAAATCAGCAAGTGTGCCCATGCACAACTTCTGCGTACACACAGAAGAAAAATCGGCATGTGTGCGTACGCACAAGTCCCTGCGCGTGACTTCATTAAAAAGCCATGTGGCTCGCGATTTGAGTGGCTTTTTGGCCCATTTCTGAAGGCTTTGGAGCATATATGAAGGGGGAAGCAACACCAAATGAGAGAGGACACTATCATACATTATACAACATACTTAGGGTAGTTTTAGGGTAGTTTAGTTTAGGTTTTCTCTCCATTTAATTAGGGTTTGTAGAATTTTATAGTGTAATTTTGATCTTGGATTTTGCAATTTCATTGTAAGTATTTCTTAATTTCCCCTTTTATTACACTACTTGTTCTACACTTGCTCCTAATTTAATTTCCTTTATCAATACATATATGCTTTTGCAATTTTGAGTTTTAATTGACGAATTTGATGTTTAGTGATTATTTTATGTTTGTTGAGTTGCCTTTGTTGATTTTGTTCTTTGGTTGTTCATAGGTTTTATCATTTTTCCAATTTTGCCATGTTTTGTGAATATGCCTACCATGTCTTTGATGAAATGTCAATTTTGATTATGAGGTAGATTTCCACCCCTTGACTTGGGGAAATGAGTTTATGGATTATTAGAGTCATAATGTCCGACATTTAGTGATAATTCTTGGGTTGTTAGTTGTTATTGTTTCCACTAACGCCAGTAACTTACTAAAGTAATTAGTAAGTTAGCTAGGATTTGTGGATTAATAACAATTATGCTCACTTGACTTACTCTTCAATGTTAAGGGTAGACAAGTGAGATTAATCCATCATAATTATCATAGTTGTGGTTATGGCAAGGAAGGAATTCCATAATTCATCTCAAGTCAAGGTTCCATTTATGTTTTGAACCATTTTTCAATCAATTTTGAATTTTACATGTTCTTATTACACACATAGTTCTTTTATTTCTTTATTACTTTATTAATTGTAACTTTGAGTCGTTCTTTTATCTCTTTATTGTTTGCTTATTTGTTGAAAATCCCATTTGTTCTTGCAACCAAAATTGTGCGCTCTTAGGCACTAGTTCCTAGGGAAGACGACCCGAGGTTTGATTACTCTCGATTAATTTGAATTAGAAATTTTAAACTTTGATGGTGGGAGTTGGTTGCCGGTTTGGTCTATACTTGCAACGGAAGTTATCTTAAGTGGAAAAATCCAAACCAGTGCAAATCCCTATCCATCAAATTTTTGGCGCTGTTGCCGCGGAATTAGTGCAATGAGTGCTATAGTTTTAGTTGTTATGAATATGTGAATAGTATGAATAGATACTTTTTGAGTTGTTTGATTGTTTTTGCTATTAGTTAGGATTTTGTTTATTTTGTTAATTGATGTCTTTAGTTTTTATCTTCAATTTTCTCTATGAGTTATGACCTTCTTGGTTTGGAGTATGGTTGTGATCATTTTGTAGGACTTGATAACTTCAATTTTGGATTGTATCATGGAATTAGAGCATCAATTTTGGGAGGAGCAATCGCTTCTATACTACAACGAGCAAAACCCTCCCCAATATGCATACCCAAATCAAGGATATGGTGGGTTTCATAATGATTACATACTTCCACCACCATATACCTGACAAACGGATTCTTGCATGGTCTAGAATTTCACAAATAAGTTCTCGTTGAAAGTATAGTTTCTAAACCAACAAGAATCATTTCGTGCAAAAGTTTTGGTTGTCACAAGTAACAAACCCCTAATAAAATTTATAACCAAAGTATTTAAACCTCGGGTCGTCTCTCAAGGAATTACAGGGAAATGTTCTTGTTATTGGTTATGTAAAGGCATATTTTGGGATATTTAAGATAAGAAGCAACAATAGTAAAATGGCAAAAGGAATAATCTAATAACCAGAAAAGCTCTTGGCAAGGTATGAGAACTGTATGTCCTATCCTAGTTATCCTTATCAATTGTGATGAGAATTGTGCATTACTCCCACTTGGTCAACCTCTATGAAGGTATGTCAAGTGGATAAGTCAATTTGATTTCCCAGGTTCTAGTCAACTCCCAAGGGAAGACTAGAGTTAGAGGAATTCAAATCAACTAGCAAACACAACAATTATCCATCAACAAAGGAGTTTGATAACTCAAGTGTCTCTAATCACTCAACCAATCCAAGAACATAAAATCCTATTCTAACAACCTTCTAAGCATTTTGTCCAGCACTTGGAGGGCATAACACAAAAACATAGAAAAGCAATAAGAGATAATAAATCCAAACAATCAATTACATTAATATGAAAATTGAATCTAACATCAAAAGTTCACAAACTAAAATAACAAAAAGTGTTCAATAAGAGTAGAAGAGAAATTCTAAATCCTAAAACCTAAGAGAGAGGAGAGAGCCTCTCTCTCTAGAATCCACATTCAAAACCTAAAATTGTGTGAATGAAAAAGTGAATGAATGAATCCCTTGAACTCTCCCACTTTGTAGCCTCTAATATGTATTTTATGGACCAAAAACTAGGTCAAAAACAGCCCAGAAATCACTGGGGGCGATTTTTGATACGTACAGGTCGCGGCTCTGTCACGCGTACGCGTCGTCCATGCGTACGCGTGGATTGAACTTTCGCCAGGTCACGCGTACGTGTGTTCCACGTGTGCGCGTCGCCTAACAGTATGACAACTATGTCAAATTATATATTGTTGCAAAGCACCGGATGTTAGCTTTCCAATGCAGCTAGAACTGTCTCAATTGGATCTCTGTAGCTCAAGTTATGACCGTTTGAGTAAAAAGAGGCCAGGGCTTATAGCTTTGCAGTTCCTTCAGCTTCTTGTATTCCTTCCACTTTTGCATGCTTCCTTTCCATCCTCTAAGCCATTCGTTCCCTATAAAACCTTAAAACACTTAACACATATATCACGGCATCGAATGGTAATAAGAGAGGATTAAAAATAGCGAATTAAAGGCCAACGAAGCATGTTTTCAATCATAGCATAAAATCAGGAAGAAAAATGTAAAACATGCGATTTCTATGAATAAGTGTGAGAATAGTGGATAAAATCCACTCAATGAAGTACAAAATGTACCACGAAATAGTGGTGCATCAAATCTCCCCACACTTAAACATTAGCATGTCCTCATGCTAAGCTCAAGAGATGCTATAAGAGAGTGAAGAGGAATGGTAGAATTCATGAAATGCAAACTATCTATATGAATGCAACTAAATGCAAAATGCTTTTACCTACTTAGTTAAAAGCAAATAAATCTTCCAAGACAAACATAAATTGGATTCCACTAATTCAAATCACAAATAAGAGACAAGTAAACTTGTAAGAAGCTAGCTCATGAAAGCATGGAACATAGAATCAAGCATTGATCCCTCACAAGAAGTGTATATGCACTCTAATCTCTCAAGTGTCTAGGGTCAATCACTCTACTCTTCTCTAATCATGCTTTCTAAAACTTTGTTCTTCATCTAAACAATCAACAAGTATTTAGTATACTAATGCAAACATCATGAGGTCTTTTCAAGGTTGTAATGGGGCTAAGGTAAGGGTGAGGATATATGTATGGCCAAGTGAGCAAAAATATGAATCCTTAATTAACCTAAGCTCTCACACACATACACACTCTATGTAACTCTAAAATCATGCCTAGCTACCCAAAATTCCCACTTTTGCATTACATACTCATGTATCAACTTTCTTTAATTTTATCACATATGCATTGATCGTTTATTAAACTTAACATTGGGGTAATTTTCTCCCCTATTTATTTATTTATATTATATATATATATATATATTCTTTTTCTTTTTTATTTTCTTTTCTCTTTTTTTTGAAAATATAAAAGTAAACATAACATATCATTGCACATGGACTTTTAATTTTTCTGGTCTCACATGAGTAGGTACCCAAATTCCCAATATTTAAATAAAGTAGAAGGATAACATATTCCCTATCAACCCATGTTCCCACAGTTTTCCCACACTTAGTTGACACACAATCTCTATCTTAAGCTAACCAAAGATTCAAATTAGGTAATTACTTGTTTTTCCACTTAAGGCTAGTGATGTGGTAAAATGTAGAACAAATGGAGATTAAAAAGGCTCAAGGTGGCTAACAAAGGTGATTGAAAGGGTAGGCTATTTGGGATAAGTGAGCTAAATAACAAATGATGGCCTCAATCATATGCAAGCATCTAAATACACTAAACAATGGACATATAGAATGTAACAAAATATAGATTACAATCATAGAGAAGAAAACACACAAGAATAAAAATTTATGGCTAAATAATGTAATCATATAATTAAGCTCAAGTCTCACAGGTTGTGTGTTCTTAACTATAAACTATGTTCCAAATACAAGCTTCAAACAAGTTTAACACAAATGTTTAATTTAAATTAGTGAAATGCTATAACGTAGGGTCTTGAAAAGAAATTATTACTTCAACCAAGCAATGGTAAAATATGCACAAAATGTAACAAACATGCAATCAAACATGCAAATGCAACAATGAACTAACAAAGAAAATCCCACATTGGTGTTGAAAAGGAACTAACTAACCCGCGGAAGTCGATATCGACCTCCCCACACTTAAAGATTGCACCGTCCTTGGTGCATGCAGAGATCTACAAGTGAATGGGTGGCTCCAACTGATGCTCTTTCTCCAAAGATCGTGTGGCAGACTTGTTTACTGCTCTAGTTAGAGACTTTTCCCTCTTGGTGGTCATCCTGAAAAAGGGAGAAAGGAAAGGAAAGAACCCACAAGCAAATATATGAAAAGAAATAAAACATATGTGGTCTAGTTCCAAATAACAAGGTTCTCAACTACATGGTCGCGACAACATGTAGTGAGAAAATAATAGAAGCACATGGCATGTCAACTAAAGAGCAAACAAGTCAAGGAGCACCCAAAATAATGCAAAAAATATGCAACAGTTGAGTAAGAGAGTTTTAACACTAATGTGAAAACAACAAGTATAGAAAAGAAAAGGGAATAGAGAAGGAAGAAGAAAGGAAGGAGGAAAGAATAAGAAAGGATAGAATAAAGGAGTAAGATGGAAAATGGGACGCGACCCGTATGCGTCGGTCACGCGTACGCGTCGGTGAGCAAAATCATAGATGACGCGTAATGTCGGTCACGCGTACGCGTGACTGTGTTTGTGCTATTCGCACAAAGGCAGCCTCGTGCACGCACAACTCTCTGTTCACTCAATGTTGTGGCCTAATCTTGCATATGACGCGTGCGCATCAGGCATGCGCACGCGTGGAAGTGCAGATTTTGAAAATGATGCACACGTGATAAACCACTATTTTATGGTTTATCTTGTGCTCAATTGAGTGGTTTTTATCAAGTCCTTGCCCACTTATTCATACTATTTGCATGGTTTTACAATTTCTTCCCAGAATTTGTGCTATGACTGAAAACATGCTTCTTTGGTCTTAATTTTGCTATGTTTAATCCTCTCTTATTACCATTCGATGTCATGATATGTGTGTTAAGTGTTTTCAGAGATTATAGGGCAGGAATGGCTTAGAGGATGGAAAGGAAGCATGCAAAGGTGGAAGGAATACAAGAAGTTGAAGGAACTGCAAAGCTGTCAGCCTGACCCTCTTGCACTAAAACGATCATAACTTGAGCTACAGAGGTCCAAATGATGCGGTTCCAGTTGCTTTGGAAAGCTAACGTCTGGGGTTTCGATTTGATATATAATTTTCTATAGTGGCCGTACAGCTAGGTGACGCGAACGCGTACTCCACGCGGACGCGTCGCAGTGACAAAAAACCAGCGTGGCAGATTTTATAACCAGCGAATTCTGGGCTATTTTTGACCCAGTTCTCGGCCTAGAAAACACATATTAGAGGCTACAAAGTGGGGGAATGCATGAATACTTCATATCAGATCATAATACACTTTTCATAATTTTAGATGTAGTTTTTAGAGAGAGAGGTTCTCTCCTCTCTCTTAGGATTTAGGATTAGGATTCCTCTTAAAAGAATTAAGATTTCACCTTCCTCAATTTTCAGGTTCAATGTTCTTTTTAGTTATTTTCTCTTTTATTTGTTTATGAACCGTTCATGTTATGATTTTCTTTTATTAATACAATTTAAGGTATTTCAGACTCATGATTGCTTTTCCTTATTTATAATTTAGATTATCTACTATTGGCTTTGGTTGATCAATTGGTAACTCTTGAGTTATCAAACTCATCGTGATTGATAATTGTTATTCTTTCTGATTAATTTAGATTCCTATAGCTCTAGTCTTTCCTTAAGGAGTTGACTAGGACTTTAGATGTTAAATTGATTTGTCCACTTAACTGACCTTCATAGTTAGAGGTTGACTTAGTGGGAGCAAAAATATAATTCTCATCACCATTGATAAGGATAACTAGGATGGGACTTCTAGTTTTCATACCTTGCCAAGAGATTTTCTAATTATTAATTTATTTTTCTTATCAATTAAATTATTTGCTCAAACCTTTTCAAAACCCCGAAATATACCTTTGTATAACCAATAATAAATCATACTTCCCTGCAATTTCTTGAGAAGACAACCCGAGGTTTAAATACTTTAGTTATCAATTCCAAAGGGGTTTGTTAATTGTGACAACCAAAACGTTTGTACGTTCAGATTTTCTGTTGGTTTAGAAGCTATACTTACTACGTAATTATATTTATAAAATTCTTTACTAGCAGGAAATTCTAACGTCAAATGGCGCCGTTGCCGGGGAATTGCAAACATGTGCCTTATTATTGGTTATTGTAAATATTTTTCAAAAAAAATTCAGATTTTTATTTTAATATTTTTATCTTATCTTATCTTATCTTATTTTTCAAAATTTAAATCTTTTTCAAAATCTTATCTTATCTTTTTTTAAAATCTTATCTTATCCTTTTTCAAAAATCAAATCTTTTTCAAAATCTTATCTTATCTTTTTTTCAAAATTCATATTTTTTTTAAATATTTTCTTTTTGTTAGTTTTTATTTTTATTTTTTTCCTACTACTATGAACTCTCACCCCTTTGGCTATGAGTCTGGTTACAATTATGTTGCAGGAATAGGAGATTATAATGAAAACATGCATCAAGGTTGGGACCATCAAAGATGAGAGGAGCCACAAGGATTTGATCAACCCTCATGCAACAACCACCTCCAATGGACTATCAACAACCATTCTGTGATTCATATCAAGGCAACAGCTATAGTGAGCACTCTTTTAATTATCGACAACCACCACCATATGCCTATGAACCCCCTCCTCAACATAGCTTTGGACAACCATACTCACAAGCCACTTTTCACCATTCACCTCCATATGACCCTAACCATCATCCACCATACCAACCACCTTATGAACCATATGAACCATATATAGAACCACCCCAATTCCAACCCAATCACTCCCAAAAACCACCACCTCCAAAGACACCATATTCATATCCATCAATCCAAGAGCCTTATGGTCCTACTTATGATACCCAAGTGGAACAAGAATCAAAGGATCGTCTCAAGGAAACAGTGGATCAATTTCATGCAACCCTTCATCAATTGGAGCAAGCGATAAATCAATTAGTTTCCCAACGTTCGGACATTCAAGGAACCCCCATGGCTTCATGTGGAGAATCTACTGAAGAACGTGACATGAAGAAGAAGTTAAAAACTTCGGTGGATAGTGAGCAGCACAATTTTGTACTGGAACAATTGGAAGAAGCTACGCCCGCCATTGAAGAGGAAGAAGTGGCTCAAGACTTAGGAGATGCAGAACCTCCATGGGAAATTCAAGTCATAGAGCCTCCTTCAAAGACGTTTGAAATTGATGTTGAGGAGGGTGTACAACCTCCAAGGCATCTCATGGTTGAAGACTTTGAAGGGGATGATCAAGAGATAGATTCAATCATTAATGAATTCTTATCTACATTTGAATCCTCTTTAATTGGACTTGACATGGAGATTAAAGAAGAAGAAGCACAACCTCCCATGCCCTTGGTGAACAATGAAGAAGAAATTGAATCAGAAGAAAGCTACTAAGAGGAAGAGGTTGAAATTGAAGAAGCTTGCAAAGAGGTGAAAGATGTCAAAGAAGAGCACAAGGAGTGGAGCTTGCACGTTCATTAGAAACACCTCCCCCTAAGTTGCCATCATCCCTCACAACATTCAAGTGGGTAAAATTCGTATCCCTTAGCTTTCTAATTCCACTTGAATATGGGCTACTGGAGATGGATGGTCAGCTTAGAGCTCTTTGTGGCATTAAGTGTAAGAGAAAGATGGTCAGTGGTAAGAATTGTCCTGCAAGGTTCATTATGGTTGGAAGCTTTAACTTTAAACGCAAAGGTTGGTGTATAGCTCAATTGAATGGGTATAGGAAGTTGTTTGGATGCTTCAGTGAGAATTCTAAAGCTGAACCACCCGGATGGAATCATGATAATCAACTTGAAGACGGGTGTAGAAACAAGATTTAGGATTTGGGAATATATGAGGATCAACTTTGGGAGCTCAAAGCTTGTGAAGAACCCCATCAAAGCTTGAGGAATTTACTTAGTATGGATAGAGCTTATTGGAAGACCAAGCATTGGTGGAAGTTTCAAGATGAGTTCAAGCACAAGCCACCATGACAAGAAGCTCACCAGAATGTCCAACTTAAGGACTTTAACTAAAAGTGCTAGGTGGGAGACAACCTACCATGGTATGATCGTTCTTTTTTCAGTTTTAATTTCAGTCTGTTTTTGAGTTTTGATTGAACCTGGAATCATGCATAGCATTCATATTAGCATTGCATTATGCATACTATATTATTGAAGAAAAAAAAACATGCACGCGACGCGTCCGCGTCACAAGTGCGTTGGGAAGAAATAAGATTGAACAGAGAGTCACACGAAAGTGTGGCTGGAGGCGTGCCTTTGGCACAAATTGATCCACGCGACCGCGTCGCTGACGCATGCGCGTCAAGTGGGAAAAATGCCTCCCACGCGTCTGCGTCACCCACGCGAACGCGTGCCCCAAAATCAACGTAAAAAGGGGTGTATGGCAGAATGTTGGGCTGGAACATGGCTGGACCCATGCTGGGAGCACAAGCCCACTCACGCAAACACGTGCCCCACGCGTTCGCGTTGTTTTTCAAAAATGGCCATTCACGCGATCGCGTCCCCCACACGACCGTATCACCTAAAATTTGGCAATATGAGTTTCAAACAGAGAGTTACGCGACCGCGAGGCTGCCCTTGCGCTAATAGCACAAATCGATCCACGCGACCGCGTGGATGACGCGTCCGCGTCATTTCATAGAAGCGCTATCCGCGCGAACGCGTCACTCACGTGTTCGTGTCACAAGCGGCACACAGCTTATCCAGAGCAGCCAAATATCTTATCTTTTCTTCCCCATATCTAAATCTTTTCTTTCCTTCTTCTTTCTTTCTTCCTCCTTTCTTACCTTCTTCTTCTTCATCTCTTTAACTTCTCATCCTCCTTCACTTCCATTCTATTTCATTTAATTTATTTGCATACTTTCATTCATTGCATTATTTTCATTGGTGTTGCAACTTTATTTGGGTCTTATATTACTATACTTGAGCTTGTGGATATCATCAAGAGTGATTTGACAATTAATATTAATTTTTGGATTTTTACATGCATACCAAGTGTTTGTGAAAAGCCCGTATGGCATTGTAAATTCTTAATTACCCTATCCTTCTACTCTAATGCCTGTTTTTCACCAAACCCTTCCAATATTTTATTAATTAAATATAATTGTCAATACAAACATCATTGTTAGTTTCTCACGACTGACAAAATATTTTGGCTTTTAATGCTTGATCTATGCTACTCATGCCTCTGCCAGCATGCCAATAAACATCTTGCATCTAATTGCTTTAATATGCCCTGCTATATTTCCATTGATGTCCTAATTGCATGTAGTCGCGACCATGTTTTTAAGATATTATCTCTTACCTTGGCATTGATTTTCACTTGAACATTCCTCCTCTCGGTTCTAGCTATTCGGATTACATCTCCCTTTCCTTTCTCCCTTTTTCAGGATGGCCACCAAAAAGAGTAAAGAGAAAGCCTCTAACAAGCAACCGGCGAAGAGCAGAACGAAAGGAGCACCAGCTGAGGAACCACAACCCCCGTCCACTTGCACGTCTCTGCATGCACTGAGGACGGTGCAATCTTTAAGTGTGGGGAGGTCGATACCGATCTCCATGGGTTAGTTAGTCCATTCTCAACACCAATTTTTAATTTTCTATGTTAGTTCATTGCTGCATTTGCATGTTTGATTGCATACTTTACCACCACTTGGTTAAAGTAAGAATTTATTTTTTAAGAAAGTTTTTATAGTATTTCACTAATTTGAATAAAACTTTTTGAAAAACTTGTATGAAGAAATATTATTTTGGAACATGGTTTAGAGCTCGAACACACAAAACCAGTGAGATTTTGAGCCTATTTGAATTGGTTGCATTTTATCAACCAATATTTTATTTTTGTGTGTGTTTTTCTCTCTAAAATTGTGATCTTTGTCTTGCTTGATTCTATATTTCTATTGTTTAATGTATGCTTACACTTATATGATTGAGGCCTTAGTTCACTGAGATTACATACCCATATGGCCGTACCCTTTCATTATCCTTTGCAAACCAATGTTGAGCCTATTTTACCCCTTTGTTCCTTACTTTAGCTCATCACTAACTCTAAGCGAAAACAATAATGTCCTTAATTTGAATCCTTCATTAGCTTAGACTAGTGAAAGTGCTCATGAATTAAGTGTGGGGAAGTGGGTTTGAAAATGTTTAGTTTGGGAATTGAGTATGTTAGACTTTCTGTGAAAATGCGAAAAATGTAAGAACATGTTTATGCATTCAATACCTTAATCATATGCATTGAAAAAAAATTATTAAGAAAAGAAAAATAGAAAAAAAGGAAAAAAATAAGAAAAATGAAAATGGGACAAAATGCCCCAAAGTAAATGGTGATAGCAATGCACATGTACTGTACTTGGTGCACGAAATTGTGATCTCTAACAATGGCATTCAACTTGGTATGCGCATCTCCTAACTCAGCACTTTCTTTACAACTTCACATAACTAACCAGCAAGTGCACTGGGTCGTCCAATTAATACCTTACGTGAGTAAGGGTCGATCCCACGGAGATTGTTGGTATGAAGCAAGCTATGGTCATCTTGTAAATCTCAGTTAGGCGGATTCAAATGGTTATAATGGTTTTCGAAATTAATAATAAATAAAACATAAAATAAGGATAGAAATACTTATGTAAATCATTGGTGAGAATTTCATATAAGTATATGGAGATGCTTTGACCCTGTTGAATCTCTGATTTCCTACTGCCTTCATTTAATCTTTCTTACTCCTTTCCATGGCAAGCTGTATGTAGAACATCACCGTTGTCAATGGCTACATCCCATCCTCTCAGTAAAAATGGTCCAAATGCTCTGTCACAGCACGGCTAATCATCTGTCAGTTCTCGATCATGTCGGAGTAGAATTCATTGATTCTTTTGCATTTGTCATCACGCCCAATAATCGCAAGTTTGAAGCTCGTCACAGTCATTCAATCCTTCAATCCTACTCGGAATACCACAGATAAGGTTTAGACTTTCCGGATCCTCAAGAGTGGCCACCAAAGGGTTCTAGCTTATACCACGGAGATTCTGATTAAGGAATCCAAGAGATATGTGCTCGGTCTAAGGTAGAACGGAAGTGGTTGTCAGTCACGCATTCATAGGTGAGAATGATGATGAGTGTCACGGATCATCACATTCATCATGTTGAAGTGCAACGAATATCTTAGAACAAGAATAAACTGAATTGAATAGAAGATAATAGTAATTGCATTAAAACTCGAGGTACAGCAGAGCTCCACACCTTAATCTATGGTGTGTAGAAACTACACCGTTAAAAATACATAAGTGATCAAGGTTCAGGCATCGCCGAATGGCCAGCCCCCAAAACATGATCAAAGGATCAAAATAAAATCCAAAGATGTCTAATACAATAATAAAATGTCCTATTTATACTCGACTAGCTACTAGGGTTTACAAAAATAAGTAATTGATGCAGAAATTCTCTTCCGGGGCCCACTTAGTGTGTGCTTGGGCTGAGCTTGAGCTTTACACATGCAGAGGCTTCTCTTGGAGTTAAACGCCAAGTTATAACGTGTTTTGGGCGTTTAACTCTGGTTTGTGACGTGTTTCTGGCGTTTGACTCCAGAATGCAGCATGGAACTGGCGTTGAGCGCCAGTTTGCATCGTCTAAACTTGAATAAAGTATGGACTATTATATATTACTGGAAAGCTCTGGATATCTACTTTCCAAAGCCATTAAGAGCGCGCCATTTGGAGTGTTTTAGCGCCAGAAAATCCATTTCGAGTGCAGGGAGGTCAGAATCCAACAGCATCAGCAGTCCTTTGTCAGCCTGAATAAGATTTTTGCTCAAGTCCCTCAATTTCAGCCAGAAAATACTTGAAATCACAAAAAGACACACAAACTCATAGTAAAGTCCAGAAATTTGAATTTATCATAAAAACTAAAGAAAACATCCCTAAAAGTAGCTAGATCCTACTAAAAATTACCTAAAAACAATGCCAAAAAGCGTATAAATTATCCGCTCATCACAACACCAAACTTAAATTGTTGCTTGTCCCCAAGCAACTGAAAATCAAATAGGATAAAAAGAAGAGAAAATACTATAAATCTCAGAATATCAATGAATATTAGTTCTAATTAGATGAGCGGGACTTGTAGCTTTTTGCTTCTGAACAGTTTTGGTGTCTCATTTTATCCTTTGAAGTTTAGAATGATTGGCATCTATAGGAACTTAGAATTTCAGATAGTGTTATTGATTCTCCTAGTTAAGTTTGTTGATTCTTGAACACAGCTACTTTTATGAGTCTTGGTCGTGGCCCCAAGTACTTTGTTTTCCAGTATTACCACCAGATACATAAATGCCACAGACACATAACTGGGTGAACCTTTTCAGATTGTTACTCAGCTTTGCTAAAGTCCCCAGTTAGAGGTGTCCAGAGTTCTTAAGCACACTCTTTTTGCTTTGGATCACGACTTTAACCACTTAGTCTCAAGCTTTTCACTTGGACCTGCATGCCACAAGCACATGGTTAGGGACAACTTGATTTAGCCGCTTAGGCCTGGATTTTATTTCCTTGGGCCTCCTATCCATTGATGCTCAAAGCCTTGGATCCTTTTTACCCTTGTCTTTTGGTTTTAAGGGCTATTGGCTTTTTCTGCTTGCTTTTCTTTTTCTTTCTATTATTTTTTTCTTTTTTTTTCGCAAGCTTTTGCTATTCACTGCTTTTTCTTGCTTCAAGAATCAAATTTATGATTTTTCAGATTGTCAATAACATTTCTCTTTGTTCATCATTCTTTCAAGAGCCAACAATTTTAACATTCATAAACAACAAAATAAAAAATATGCACTGTTCAAGCATTCATTCAGAAAATAAAAAGTATTGTCACCATATCAATATAATTAAACTAATTTCAAGGATGAATTCGAAACTCATGTACTTCTTGTTCTTTTGTATTAAAACATTTTTCATTTAAGAGAGGTGAGAGATTCATGGAATTATTCATAGCCTTAAAACATAGTTACTAAATACTAATGATCATGTAATAAAGACATAAACATAAATAAACATGAAGCTTAAAACCGAAAAAACAGAGATGTAAGAACAAGGAAGTTAAGGAATGAGTCTACCTTAGTGATGGTGACGCCTTCTTCTTGAAGAACCAATGATGTCCTTGAGCTCCTCTATGTCTCTTCCTTGCCTTTGTTGCTTGATCCCTAGTGATTTTGGTGCTCCTACCCTTAGTTGCTCCCAATAATTGTGTGGAGGAAAATGTATCCCCTGAGGTATCTCAGGGATTTTTTGATGAGGGAATTCCTCATGTTCTTGTTGAGGTCCATGAGTGGGCTCTCTTGATGTGCAGTCAAATGCTCTATTATTGAGCTATGGACCCTTGAGATGAATCTCTCCATCTCCCATGACTCAGAGGTGGAAGCAATTGTCTTCCCTTTCCTCTTTCTTGAGGTTTCTCTGGCCTTAGGTGCGATCAATGGTTATGGAAAAACAAAAAAAGCTATGCTTTTACCACATCAAACTTAGAATATTGCTCGCCCTCGAGCAAAAGAAGAAAGAATAGAAGAAGAAGAAGAAGAAAATATGGAGAAGATGGGGAGAGATGTGGATTCGGCCAAGGGGGAGAAGAGAGGGTTTGGTTGGGAAAGAAATTTTGAATTTTGAAGGTAGGTAGGGTTTATGGGAAAGAGAGGATGGATGTGAGTGGTGAAGGGGTAATTGGGAAGAGGAATTGAGGTAGGTGGGGATTCTGTGGGGTCCACAGATCCTGAGGTGATCCTGTGGGGTCCACAGATCCTGAGGTGTCAAAGATTTAACATCCATGCACCAATTAGGTGTGTAAAATGCCATCTCTATGCAATCCTAGTGTTTAACGCCAGCTCTATGCTTGTTTTGGGCGTTCAACACCAGTCTGCAGCATGTTTCTGGCGTTAAACGCCAGTTCCATGCTTGTTTTTGGCGTTTAACGCCAGTTCTCCTCAGGGTGTAGTCATGGCATTTAAACGCCAGACTGTTGCTTGTTTCTGGTGTTCAACGCCAGATCCATGCTTTGTTCTGGCGTTGAACGCCAGCCAGATGCTTCTTACTGGCGTTTAAACGCCAGTAAGACCTTCCTCCAGGGTGTGCTGTTTCTTCTGTTGTTTTTTATTTTGTTTTTAATTTTAGTATTTGTTTTGTGACTCCACATGATCATGATCCTAATAAAACACAAAAGAACAATAAAATAAAAAATAAAGTTAGATAAATAAAAATTGGGTTGCCTCCCAATAAGCGCTTCTTTAATGTCAATAGCTTGACAGTGGGCTCTCATGGAGCCTCACAGGTGATCAGGTCAATGTTGTGGACTCCCAACACCAAACTTAGAGTTTGAATATGGGGATTTAACACCAAACTTAGAGTTTGGTTGTGGCCTCCCAACACCAAACTTAGAGTTTGATTATGGTGGCTTTGTTTGACTCTGTATTGAGAGAAGCTTTTCATGCTTCCTCTCTATGGTTGCAGAAGAGGATCCTTGAGCTTTAAACACAAGGTAGTCCCTATTCACTTGAAGGACTAGCTCTCCTCTGTCAACATCAATCACAGCTCCTGCTGTGGCTAGGAAGGGTCTTCCAAGGATAATGCATTCATCCTCATTCTTCCTAGCCTCTAAGATTATGAAATTATCAGGGATGTAAAGACCTTTAACCTTCACTAGCACGTCCTCTACCAATCCATAAGCTTGTCTTTGTGACCTATCCGCCATCTCTAATGAGAATGTGGCAGGCTGTACCTTAATGATCCCCAGCTTCTCCATTACAGAGAGTGGCATAAGATTTATGCCTGACCCTAGGTCACACACAGCCTTCTCAAAGGTCATGGTACCTATAGTATAGGGTATTAAGAATTTATCAGGATCTTGTTTCTTTTGAGGTAAAGTTTGCTGAACCCATGTATCTAGTTCACTAATGGGCTAGGGAGGTTCATCTTCCCAAGTCTCATTACCAAACAACTTGGCATTCAGCTTTATGATAGCTCCCAAATATTGAGCAACTTGCTCTCCAGTTACATCTTCATCATCTTCAGAGGAAGAATAGCTTTCAGAGCTCATGAATGGCAAAAGGAAGTTTAGTGGAATCTCTATGGTCTCTATATGAGCCTCAGAATCCTTTAGGTCCTCAATAGGGAACTCCTTCTTGTCTGGGAGACGTCCCATGAGGTCTTCCTCATTGGGATTCACGTCCTCCCCTTCCTCTCCAGGTTTGGCCATTTTGATTAAGTTAATGGCCTTGCATTCTCTTTTTGGATTTTCTTCAGTATTGCTTGAGAGAGTACTAGGAGGGGTTTCAGTGACTTTCTTACTCAGCTGGCCCACTTGTGCCTCCAAATTTCTGATGGAGAATCTTGTTTCACTCATGAAACTTAAAGTGGCCTTAGACAGATCAGAGACTATGTTTGCTAAGCTAGAGGTGCTCTGCTCAGAATTCTCTGTCTGTTGTTGAGAAGATGATGGAAAAGACTTGCTATTGCTGAGCTATTTCTCCCACCATTATTAAAGCCTAATTGAGGCTTTTGTTGATCCTTCTGTGAGAAATTTAGATGATTTCTCCGTGATGAATTATACGTGTTTCCATAAGGTTCACCCATGTAATTTACCTCTGCCATTGCAGGGTTCTCAGGATCATAAGCTTCTTCTTCAGAAGATGCCTCTTTAGTACTGTTAGATGCATTTTGCCATCCATTCAGACTTTGAGAGATCATGTTGACTTGCTGAGTCAACATTTTGTTCTGAGCCAATATGGCATTCAGAGCATCAATTTCAAGAACTCCTTTCCTCTGAGGCGTCCCATTATTCACGGAATTTCTCTCAGAGGTGTACATGAACTGGTTATTTGCAACCATGTCAATAAGTTCTTGAGCTTCTGCAGGCATTTTCTTTAGGTGAATGGATCCACCTGCAGAATGGTCCAGTGACATCTTAGAGAATTCAGATAGACCATAATAGAATATATCCAGAATAGTCCATTCTAAAAGCATGTCAGAAGGACACCTTTTGGTCATTTGCTTGTATCTTCCCAAGCTTCATAGAGGGATTCACCATCTTTTTGTTTGAAGGTCTGAACATCCACTCTAAGCTTGCTCAGCTTTTGAGGAAGAAAGAACTTAGCCAAGAAGGCCGCGACCAGCTTATCCCATGAGTCCAGGCTATCTTTAGGTTGTGAGTCCAACCATGTTCTAGCTTTGTCTCTTACAGCAAAAGGGAAAAGCATGAGCCTGCAGACTTCAGGATCTACTCCATTAGTCTTAACAATCTCACAAATCTGCAAGAACTCAGTTAAAAACTGATAGGGATCTTCTGATGGAAGTCCATGGAACTTGCAGTTCTGTTGCATTAGAGCAACTAGTTGAGATTTCAGCTCAAAATTGTTTGGTCCAATGGTAGGGATTGAGATGCTTCTTCCATCAAACTTGGAAGTGGGTGTAGTATAATCACCAAGCATCCTCCTTGCATTATTATTTTCGGCTGCCATCTCCTCTTCTTTTTTGAAAATTTCTGTAAGGTTGTCTCTGGATTGTTGTAATTTAGCTTCTCTTAGTTTCCTCTTCAGAGTCCTTTCAGGTTCAGGATCTGCTTCAAAAAGAATATTATTGTCCTTGCTCCTGCTCATATGAAAAAGAAGGGAACAGAAAATAATAATAGGGATCCTCTTTACCATAGTAGTGAGATTCTTTTATATTAGTAAAAGAAGAAAAGAATAGAAAAAGGAAAAGGTAAGAATCCAAACACAAGGGTGAAGATAGGGTTCGAATTCTTGAGTAGAAGAGATGTGTTAGTAAATAAATAAATGAATAGAATAAGATGAGAGAGAGAAGTTTTCGTAAATTAATTTTGAAAAATAAGTTAGTGATTTTCGAAAATTAAAGGAAGAGATAAAATTAAAATTAAATTTTGAAATAATTAATTAATTAAAAAGAATTTTGAAAAGGAGGGAGGAATTTTCGAAAATTAGAGAGGAAAAAGTAGTTAGGTTGTTTTGAAAAAGGTAAGAAACAAACAAGTCAATTAGTTGGTTGAAAAAGATTTGAAAAGATAAGAAGTTAGGAAGGATATTTTAAAATCAAATTTTTGAAAAAATATATGATTTAAAAAGATATGATAAAAAGATATGATTGAAAAGATATGGTTGAAAAAGATTTAATTTTTAAAATTAAAATTAATTACTTGACTAACAAGAAACTAAAAGATATGATTCTAGAATTTAAAGATTGAACCTTTCTTAACAAGAAAGTAACAAACTTCAAATTTTTGAATCAATCACATTTATTGTTAGTAAAGTTTTTGAAATTTTGGAATGAAGTTAAGAAAAGGATTTTGAAATCAAATTTAAAAAATTTTTGAAAATAAATAAAAAAATGAAAAAGATTTTATTTTTGAAAAAGTTTTGAAAAAGATAAGATTTTTAAAATTGAAATCTTGACTTGACTAACAAGAAACAACTAATTTTAAAAGTTTTTGACTAAGTCAACCCAAAGATTTCGAATTTTTGAGAGAAATAAGGAAAAGATATTTTTTGATTTTTTGAATTTTTAATGATGAGAGAGAAAAAATAGAACGTCATTTTTTGTGTTTTTCTCTTTTCTTTTTGGATCAAAATAAATAATGCATGCAAGAACACTATGAATGTCAAGATGAACACCAAGAACACTTTGAAGATCAAGATGAACATCAAGACTTATTTTTTAAAAAATTTTCAAGAAAAGAAAACATGCAAGACACCAAACTTAGAAATTTTTAATGCTTAGACACTATGAATGCAAAAATGCACATGAAAAACAACAAAAGACACACAACAAGAAAATTTAAAGATAAAACAAGAAGACTTATCAAGAACAACTTGAAGATCATGAAGAACACATGCATGAATTTTCGAAAAATGCAAAAGTTTTTAAAACATGCAATTGACACTAAACTTAAAAATTGACTCAAGACTCAAACAAGAAACACAAAATAGTTTTTATTTTTATGATTTTATAATTTTTTTGTATATTCTTTTTCGAAATTTTATAGGAAAAAGAAAATAAGAAATTCAAAATTTTTAATAAGAATTTCAAGAATCTTTCAATGTTAGCCTAAAGCTTCGATCCAAGAGTTGGACATGGCTTAATAGCCAGCCAGCTTTAGGATATAAATCAGGCAAGCAACAGTTGATACTTCATCCAACTCCATATACATGCTTTTTATGTTGACAAGTGGAAGCCTCAATCCAAAAGAATTTGGATATGGCTTTACAGCCAGCCAGGCTTCAACATGTTACCGTGAAATTCAAGAATTCATTCTTAAAAATTTAGAATAATTTTCGAAAACAAAAGGAAAAATTTTTTTGAAAGATTTTTGAAAATTTTTTTCGAAAATAGAGCAAAAAGAAAATTACCTAATCTGAGCAACAAGATGAACCGTCAATTGTCCAAACTCGAACAATCCCCGGCAACGACGCCAAAAACTTGGTGCACAAAATTGTGATCTCTAACAATGGCATTCAACTTGGTATGCGCATCTACTAACTCAGCACTTTCTTTACAACTTCACATAACTAACCAGCAAGTGCACTGGGTCGTCCAATTAATACCTTACGTGAGTAAGGGTCGATCCCACGGAGATTGTTGGTATGAAGCAAGCTATGGTCATCTTGTAAATCTCAGTTAGGCGGATTCAAATGGTTATAATGGTTTTCGAAATTAATAATAAATAAAACATAAAATAAGGATAGAAATACTTATGTAAATCATTGGTGAGAATTTCATATAAGTATATGGAGATGCTTTGACCCTGTTGAATCTCTGATTTCCTACTGCCTTCATTTAATCTTTCTTACTCCTTTCCATGGCAAGCTGTATGTAGAACATCACCGTTGTCAATGGCTACATCCCATCCTCTCAGTAAAAATGGTCCAAATGCTCTGTCACAGCACGGCTAATCATCTGTCAGTTCTCGATCATGTCGGAGTAGAATCCATTGATTCTTTTGCATTTGTCATCACGCCCAATAATCGCAAGTTTGAAGCTCGTCACAGTCATTCAATCCTTCAATCCTACTCGGAATACCACAGATAAGGTTTAGACTTTCCGGATCCTCAAGAGTGGCCACCAAAGGGTTCTAGCTTATACCACGGAGATTCTGATTAAGGAATCCAAGAGATATGTGCTCGGTCTAAGGTAGAACGGGAGTGGTTGTCAAGCACGCGTGAAGTGGTTGTCAGTCACGCATTCATAGGTGAGAATGATGATGAGTGTCACGGATCATCACATTCATCATGTTGAAGTGCAACGAATATCTTAGAATAGGAATAAACTGAATTGAATAGAAGATAATAGTAATTGCATTAAAACTCGAGGTACAGCAGAGCTCCACACCTTAATCTATGGTGTGTAGAAACTTCACCGTTAAAAATACATAAGTGATCAATGTTCAGGCATCGCCGAATGGCCAGCCCCCAAAACATGATCAAAGGATCAAAATAAAATCCAAAGATGTCTAATACAATAATAAAATGTCCTATTTATACTCGACTAGCTACTAGGGTTTACAAAAATAAGTAATTGATGCAGAAATCCACTTCCGGGGCCCACTTAGTGTGTGCTTGGGCTGAGCTTGAGCTTTACACATGCAGAGGCTTCTCTTGGAGTTAAACGCCAAGTTGTAACGTGTTTTGGGCGTTTAACTCTGGTTTGTGACGTGTTTCTGGCGTTTGACTCCAGAATGCAGCATGGAACTGGTGTTGAGCACCAGTTTGCGTCATCTAAACTTTAATAAAGTATGGACTATTATATATTGCTGGAAAGCTCTAGATGTCTAATTTTCAACGCCGTTGAGAGCGCGCCATTTTGAGTTCTGTACCTCCAGAAAATCCATTTCGAGTACAGGGAGGTCAGAATCCAACAGTATCAGCAGTTTGTGGTGGCAATGCGGGCCGCCCCGCCCCGCCAACAAAAGTGGATACAAAATGCTAGCCGTTTGACTTTGTTTTTTTTAGAAATTAAATTAATTAAAATTAACTAAAAAATAATAATTAAAAAATTTAATACAAATAAAAAATAGTCAAATTATAATATAATTTTTTTACTAACTTTTTTCAAATTTTTAACTTCAATAAATTTGTTCAAAATAATATTTGTCAATAGAACCATCTTTATTTAAAAAAATAAGTCACATAATTTGAACGTATATACGAAATTGTAAAATAAAATAAATAAAGTCACATAATTGGAACATATTATATACATAATTTGACAATTTTTTTAATTTGATAGGCTTCAAATTCTAGCCCGATCCACCTTTTTTTAGCGGGTTCGACCCGACAAATTTGACCCATTTTATCACGTATTTTATTATATAAAAATAAAAATTTTTTTTCTAAAAAATATAAAATAAATAAATACAAAAAATATAATTTTTTTATTCATTAATATTAATTATTATATAGAATTAATTTTATAATATTAAAATGATATTTTAAACTATAACATAAAAATATAAAATAATTAAAATTTATTTTATATTACTTAACAAATAATTAGATTATTATATTCAAAATTTATTAACTAATTATTTTTATTAAAGATATTATTATATAATATAATTTTTCATAAAAATATTTTTAAAATATAATTTATTTAAT
>NC_029780.3:108525173-108530726 GCF_000817695.3 Arachis duranensis | reverse complement strand
TTATATTTAATTATTTAAAAATAATAGGTTTTGTTGCTATTTAAAGTATTGTGTATTAAAATATTGCCATTTAAAATATTTATTTATATACTAGGATATTCTATATTTATTAGAGTCCATCAATGCTCTTCTTTTATATTAGTCTTTAATTTTTATCTAATAAAATCTAATGACCTATATAAATGTGGCTTATTCAATAAACATATAATTGTTGACAACATACAGTTCTTGGTCATGTTAACTGGGCTTGGAAGAATAA
This sequence comes from Arachis duranensis, assembly GCF_000817695.3. Taxonomy (NCBI): domain Eukaryota; kingdom Viridiplantae; phylum Streptophyta; class Magnoliopsida; order Fabales; family Fabaceae; genus Arachis; species Arachis duranensis. The sequence goes on along the minus strand of NC_029780.3, from coordinate 108,530,467 downwards.
TGTTCATCATTGTGGATCTTACTGAGACAAAGGCCATGTGAGTATAATGTTTTGGAGGCCATGGTATGCTTATTTGTTGATACCACAAACACTCAAATAAGGCTATCTTATGTTGGCAGAGGTTGAAACACAGATCATCTATGCAAACCCTGATTGCAATTTTTCTATCTCCAAAACGAGTCTTCATTACCCAAATAAAATAACATTTTATTTATTTAGTAGAGTCCTAAAAGGGAACACTATTCATGTCATGATCAAAGGAAATTCAATGCATCTAGAGTAATACCTTAAATTGCTTTATAACTATTTTTTATTAAAGTAATTCCTAATTTTTTATAACATTACACAAATTTGTTAGTGTTGAGTTTAGAGAATTAAACTATAATTAAGATGATGACTAAAAATTATTAGGCTATTTGTTTGTATGATTTTATTGTGTTTGTGTGAAAAAATTAATTAATTCCCATTAGCCCAAAAAACATGAAAAACAAGTCCACACTAATATTCTAAATCTTTATCTAAATTAAAAAAACTACTGAACCAAAAAAAAAAAAAACAAGTCACATGTTATGAGTAGAAAAGCAAATTAATTATGGCCCAATTAAATAAGTCCATCTTGATCAATAAACAAATTCAACCTTGTATCAAAATTGACCGAAAACAAGTGGCTGAAAAAAGAAAAACAAAAAAAGCAAAATAAAAGAAACCAAGCCCTAGCGAAAAAGTAGTCCAAGAATCAAGCTTGATGAATTAAAGTAAGGAACCCAAGAAGACCAAGTTTCATACGGTCGTCTCATCCTTGGTAATTCAAACTCCAAATTCAATTCAATTTAATTTTCTTTGGGCTTCGACCGAAAGCTTCTCTCTTGCTTTGATCACGTCACTTCATCTTCTAAGAAAGAAAGAAAATGAAATGCACAGAGAATAGGTTATGAAAAAAAGGCAAAAGTATTTTTGCCAAAACAGAACAAGAAAAAGGCTACAACAAAGAAGCTACTCTCATTTGGTCAAAGCACATCAAAAGGAGATTTTCCATTTATGCTTCACCAAGGATTATTGAAGAAATCAACTAGGTCAAAAGCACCATTTTGGAAAATATAAAGAAGGTGAAGTCAATGGTGCTCTACTTGAAATCTATGATCAAGAAACAAACTTGGAGCCAAAACAGGAACGCACGGCTCTGATTCAAGATTCTTGAAGAAAAAGGTTGAAAGATAAGATTGAAGGTATGGTTGCATGTCACTGCTTCTACCCTCTCTCCTCTGTGAACGCCGCTGCTACATCTATGTATTGGGAGAAGAGAACTAACATGTGCTGAAGAAGGTTTCAAGCCTTGGAAACTTCACTCCTCTATAATAGGGGGTGAACGACCAAGGATTGAGCAAGGAGTAAGAGCACACATTTAGGTTTTCATAGCTCTTTGAGCTGTTTATTCTTCTCCTTCATGGCTATCATTGAATATTTATTTTTTTCAGTTTAGTCTGTCTGTGTTTTATTAGTAAAAGACAAAAATGTGAGGTTTTGTAAGAAAAAGCCAATAAGTGAAAAAGGCAAAGAGTTAAAACTTGGAAAAAAAAGCCATAGTTATCTCAGAAATTCTTTGTATGTATTTCTGTTTTGTTGTCATGATCTTGAGGGAATTTCTTTACAAGTTGGGTTAGCACTTTACTGTTGAAAGTTAGTGTGAGTTCTAGTCAAGTTCAGGTTGGGATAGAATCTGGACTTGTTCCCTTGCAAGTTGTGTTAGTACTTTGCGGTTGAAAGCTATGTTTGATTACTAGTCAAATTCAGATTGGGCTTAGAATCTGGATTTGTCCCAAATAGGATTGGGTAGATCTTAGGGAAGGAATTGGTGTTTGTAATCTGTTAAAAATATTGAAATTACATCACTGTTGTGATGGAGACTGGATGTAGATTACATCGCACCTTGTAGCTGAACCAGGATACATCTGGATGTTCTACCTTCTTCCCTTCTGTTTCTATTACTCAAAAGACAAAAATAAAAATGTCTCTCAATTATTCATGAGACAAAAGTAAAAATATCTCCTAAGTACGTTCGAGAAAGAAAAAGTAATACTTAGTAGAAAAAAGAAGTTAAGATTCAACCCCCCTTCTCTTAGCCATTGATAACCATCAATTGGTATCAGAGCTTGGTCTTAAAGAGATCAAACTTTACAACTTGGAGAAAATATCCTGATGGTGAACGACAATTGTTCCAACACAGTGGCTTATACTTTGACAAAATGACAGTCCAACAATAGACATTCATTCTTCAATGAAAAAAATTTCAACTATTAAAAAGAAAGAATGAAGATCTTTGTTCAGTCATTGAATTACAACATGTGGAAGATAATCATAAATGGTCCTCAAATTCCTACAAAAATTGGCGCTAATGGTGTTGTCACTCACAAAACTAAAACAGAATGGAATGAAGATGACAAGAAAAAGGTGGAGCTCAACGCCAAAGCTATCAACATGCTTAACTGTACTATCTGCTTCAAAGAATACCTAAGGGTATCAAGATGCAAAATAGAAAAAAAAATTTGGGACAAGCTTCAAGTCACACATGAGGGCACCACACAAGTAAAAGAAATTAGGATTGGCATGCTGAGCAAAGAGTATGATATGTTCTCTATGAAGGAAAGAGAATCAATTGATGACATGTTTGAGAGATTCTCTATCATCATGAATGGCTTGGATGATATGTGTAAAACCCGGTTAATTAACGGCTAATTAACCCATAAATGAGAATTTATTCTAGAAAGCCAAAAATGTGATTTTTATGGCTTAATATGATAGAGGAGATTGAGACGAGAATTTCGGTACCAATTTTATAGAAATCGGACCAAGATTGGACCGAACGGACCAAACCGGGCCAACCGGACCCAAAGTGGGCCCTTGGCCCAACATAACTAAACAAAAACCCTAGTTTTCAGTACTCTCTCTCCTCACAACACTCAAACTCACGCTGAAAATTAGAAGGAAGGGGGGAAGAACACTCTCTCAACTTCTATCTCTCACTTGATCTTCAAACCACCATAACTTTTGATCTAGAGCTCCGATTGCCGCACCGTTTGCAGCCACGCGTTCACCGCGGAGAGCTCTACAAAATCCATACAATTAATCTTGAGGTAAGCCACGTTTTGCTCTTCGAATTTCTAGCCTTGATTTCGAGTTTCATAAGTAAAAATGTTGAGATTTTAGGCTCTTTGATGTTATAGGACCCAACTCTCTTGAAGGAGAAGGTTAATCTTGTCTCCTTGGACCTTGGGTGTGGTAAGATTCTCAACCCTAGTGTAATTTGTGATTCTATGATGTTTGGGTTTTGAGATGTTGTGTATGAGTGTGATGATTGTGGCTTAGGTTGTGTATATGTGAATATTGGAGCTTGATTGGTGATATTGAAAAGCTTGAAAAGGGTTTGGTGGTGAAAAATATGTTCTTGGAGGTGTTGATGCCTTGAGAGCTTGAGGAAAAAGTGGTTTGGAAGTGCTCCGGTTGAGCTTGGAAAATCGGCTAAGGTATGGTCTCGGTTTCTCGTATCTAATATGTAATGTGGTTAGAAATACTTAGGCTAGAGGCCCTAAGATAGGCATTGAATTGTTGATGTTGTTGAATGGTTGAAATATATGATGTGGTCAAATATGTGATGATGATTATTGATGCCTTGATGGTATAATGTATGAGAAATATGCATGTTGTGATATATGCTTGATGATTGGTTATGGTTGAATTGTGGGTTGAACCATATTGATGGTGAGTATGATATTGATTGTGTACAATGATGATTTATTGGAATTGGTGTTGTTGAAAATTGACATGAGGAAGAGTATGTGATATGTCAATGTGTTTGGGTTTGAACCACTTGGGTGAAGTGGGTTAAAATGATGGGATAGTGATTTTATAAATTATGGTAAAGTGTCAATGTGTGAGTTGAGGAGGCTTGATGTTGAATTTGATATATTTTGATTGATTTCAAAGAAAAGGGATGAAATTGGCATGTTTTGATTGATTTTGAAAAGAGTTGAAAATGGCTTATTTTGAAAATGGCACTTTGTGGTTTTGTATGAAAAACATGGTTTTTAGGCATATTTTGAAGAGACATAACTTGGACTACGGATCTCTGTTTTGTGCCAAATCTGTTTAGAAATGAAATTGGATCTGGGATGTCCATGTTGTTTGAAGAACGGGTGGAAAACGATTTAAAATGAGAAAGTTATGTCCGTTAGAAGATTGGGGGTTGAATCTGTGAATTCTGCAGCTTTTAACTTAGAAAAATTTTAGTTGAATGACCCCCTGCGCGTAGGCGCACTTGGCGCGTACGCGCCGTTCTTCTAGAAAGCGCCATCCACGTGTGCGTGTGGTGTGCGCGGGCGCGCCGATGTGCTGCACCCAATGCCCAGCCATTTTTCAGAAAGTTATGCCAGAACTGTGCCAGATTTGTGCCTGGGGCATGAGAGCACCCACGCGTACGCGTGGCTGACGCGTGCACGTCGCTTGGCTATTTTTCAATCCACGCGTCAGCGTGCATGACGCATACGCGTCGATGAGTTTTGTGGCCATCCACGCGTGCGCGTGGAGTGCGCATACGCGGGGCCCTGTTTTCGCCCCCAAAGTTGATTTTTGAGTTTTAAAAGCCAAATTCCACACTTCTAAGCCTCCGATCTCACCACTTGTGTCTTAAATCATTATGATATGCCTAGCAATTAGAAAAGGAGTTAGGGGATGTGGTAACTTGCAAGTAAAGCAAGGGAAAAAGGAATGATCAATGAGGATCAAAGATGATTATGTGAGAGGCGGAGGACGGCGGTGGAAGTGCTTGTTATGCCATGGGCCGAAGGGCCGTAATTGTTGATGAATTGGCTGGTTATGGATTTAACTGTGAGCCGGATGGCTAGATTATTGCCGTGTTACGGCGGAGCCATGATTATGGCTAAGTATAAATGCATATATATGCTGTTGAATGAATTGTGAATGTTGCACTTCCATTATCGGAGATGAGAGTTTCCCTGGGAGAAAGCAGTGGCTAGCCACCATGTGCTCCAGGTTGAGACTTGAAGCTCTTTTGACCCTATGTTGTCAGGGTGGCCGGGCACTGTGAAAGCCTCGGATGAGCTCACCCCCATAAATATTCACCAGTGAGGGTGATGGATATGGATTATGATTATGATCAAGTTTATATTGAGTATAACTCGAGTTGGGGAGACACGACAGAGGGACAGTCCAATGGTTAGCTACCAGGACTTGTCGGGTTGGCTCTATAACCGACAGATGATATCATCAGCCACTAGGGA
>NC_029780.3:108481204-108525031 GCF_000817695.3 Arachis duranensis | reverse complement strand
CTGGTGGTTGGGAGGTCTGAAGGAATTGGAAAGGGAAGTATTAGTTAGACTGAAGAATCTTTAGTCAGTCGCCACATATGGTTTAGCTTGTTTATAAGCTTTGATATTATATGGAGGAAGTTCTAGGATTGCCTTCGGCTTTCCTCTATTGTTGTGTATTATATATGTGGAAGCTATTACCATGCTGGGGACCTCTGGTTCTCACTCATGCGGATTTTGTGGTTTTTAGATGCAAGACGTGAGGTTTCCCGCTGAGGCATGCTAGAGACTTCTGGATTAGCGAAGATCCTTTGTTCTTGGGGACTCTATTTTAGTTTATATATTTTGCTTAGATACTTTTATCTCCATTAAATAATACAAACTGTGATGACTCCTCTTATGAGAGATTTTGGAGAATAGGTTTCTGTATTTGTGTCCCTTTGGGTTTCCTTTGGGGTTTTTCTTATTTTATCATATGTATATACTGCTATGCTCGGACCGGTTATCTTCGCAGCCGGATTTTGAGTCTTGATATTCCTGTTTTTGACACTCCTTTGTATATATATAATCCCGCGTTGGTCATCCTTGTTCGTTACGTTATCGATCGGAGTGTTGCGCTTTCGAATTGCGATTTTTGTTTACCCCTTTTTCTACAAAGGCTCCTAGTTATAATTAATCATTCATGCTACTATACATACTAAATTTTTATTTTAGAGGTCGTAATACCTTGCCATCTCTGAATTATGACATAAGCATAAGACTCTGTATGGTAGGGTGTTACAATATGAGGATTACTCATTTTGAACAGCTGCTAGTGAAGAAAGTCTTGAGAAGCCTGACAAAAGAGTGGAAAATTAAGGTCACTGTCAACTGTAAAAGCAGTAACCTAAGTCAAATGACCTATGATGAATTAAGAGAAAAGTTACTAGCATACAAAATCACTCACATAAAAAATGATGCAAAAAGAAAAGGAGCAGCCCATAAATCTTGCACTGAATCATTGGATGATGAATCCGGTGACTGTTTATTAGATAACGAGTTAACTAAAGAAGAAGAGACTTACGGCTTCTTGGGAGGATCTCAAGATTGACTCAGATGAGGAAGAAGACTTCGAAGATGAAGCATAAATCTGTTTCATGGCTGATGAAGATCAACAAGAAGAGGTAAATTACTATGATTTATCTCTTGATGATTTGCATGTTACTATTGATGATCTCACTCACTATTCTAAAAAATTGCTGAATAAATACAACAAATGCAAATCTGAAAATGAAGTTTTGAAAGTTGAAAATGAGTTTTCTTTTGAAAGAAAACGTGAAGGAGATCGAATGTGTTTTTTATTTCTTTGAAGAAAATAGATTTTTAAAATATGAAATTAAAAAGTTGAAAAAAAAAGCACATTATTGATCTCTCTAAAAAATGTTACTGAAAATAAAAAATTAAATGCAATGATCAAAAGTTTGAATAATGATTTAGTAAAATTTGCATATAGTTCAAGCAACTTGGACAAATTACTTGTTAATCAAAGACCTTTGTCTGAAAAATTATGTTTAGGATATGTAACAAAAATGATGCAATTTTAGAAAAATCACTTGCAAAATTCACAGCATCATCTTCAAAATGAAATCATCATTTGATAAACCTCGTCTTGAATATTCATCTAACATTGATGCTGATTTTGAAAAGCCATATTTTGATAAAAATGCATCTTATTCAAAATCTAAACCTGCCTCAAATAATTCTGGTTTGGGTTACATCTCTAACAATGAGGCTGTTTTTAGAAAATTCTTCTTTCACAAAAGAGCCTCACGTTTTAGAAATCCATGTGTCAAGAAATTCTGGTTTAAGATTTTTTACAAAAGGAAGTACTAATATTAGAGATGGATATTTCAAAAGAAATGCACCCTTTTCAAATACCAAAAAATTCAAATCTTTTAATCACCATCAGCATCATACCTTAAATCTTTTTCAACAACGTGCTCACACAAATCATTGTTTTAATTGCAATAAACATGGTCACTCTTCTCTCCAATACTTTATTAACAAAAGAGGAATAGGAAACAAAACATACAAAATTGTTTGTGATTTTAATTCACTTGGGTAACCAAGAAGGACTAACTTCAAAGGATCCAAATTAGTTTGAATACATAAGGTCACTTAAAAGTTTTGTGCAGTTTTGCCTAGCATCTAAGAAGAGGAAAGATATGTGATATTTGGATAGTGGATGCTCTAGGCACATGACCGGAAAGTCCACATTCTTCATCAAGCTTGATAAATACGATGGAGACTTTGTGACTTTCGGTGACAATGGTAAATAAAAAATTGTGGGTTAGGTAAGCTTGGTAAGAATTTCTCAACTTTCATTGATGATGTATTTTGAGTTGACGGGTTGAAACACAATCTTCTAGGCATTAGCCAATTGTGTGATTTATGTTGTTTGGTTATTTTCAAGAAATTAGAATGTTTGGTTGTATGTGAAAAATCTGGTAAAATTTTATTTGAAGTTAAAAGATGTAATAATGTGTATGGACTAATCTTAGAGGAACTAAAAGAACAAAATGTAGCTTGTTTTACTTCCATGGAATCTGAGAAATGGTTATGACATAAGAAATTAGAACATGTAAGCATGTTTCGAGTTTCTAAGCTTGTGAAAAAGAATTTGGTTAGAGGTCTTCTTAAAATAAGATTTGACAAAGACATCACTTGTGATGCTTGTGAAGTGGGTAAACAAATTAAAAACTCTTTTAAACCCAATGATGACATCTCAACCAAAAAACCATTGAAAATGTTACATATTGATCTTTTTGGTCCTACAAGGACTCAAAGTCTTGGTGGTAAGCTTTATGACTTAGTGGTGTTTGATGACTATACTAAATTTGGATGGATTCTTTTCTTGGCTCATAAGAATGATGTCTTTCTTACTTTTTTAAATTTGTGCAAAAAGATTAAAAAAAATTTGAAAATAGCTTTCATAATAAGTGATCATGGAAAGGAGTTTGAAAATCAAGATTTTGAAATTTTTTGTGATGAATTTGATATTTCACAATTTTTCATGTCCTAGAACACCTCAACAAAGTGGGATTGTTGAAAGGAGAAATAAAAGCTTTCAAGAAATGACTATGGTTATGCTTTAAGAAAATAATATTTCAAAATTCTTTTGGGCTAAAGTTATACTTTGAATCAAACTACCATTAAATTTAAAAAAAAATCATATGAGCTTTGAAAAAGAGTACCACCCAATCTTAAGTACTTTTATATTTTTTTATGCAAATGTTTTGTGTTAAACACTAAAGATAATCTTAAAAAATTTTGATCCAAAATCTTATAAAGGTATCTTTGTTGGATATTTAACCATTAATAAAGTTTATAGAGTTTACATCAAGGAACATAGAATAATTGAGAAGTCCATACATGTCACTTTTTATGATTCTAACTCCATTTCAAGTGTTGTTGAGAAAATTGGTGCAGGAACTGAGATTGCACAAAGTTAAGATAGAATTGAAGGAAAAGACAAACTTGAGCTTACAATGGAAGATGCTGCTCACGATTTTGTAGACCAGAATCTAGGAGATGATTTTGTTTTGTCTCCTCCTAATACAGAGATTTGTGAAAATCTCAATGGAACTAATCCTATTCATACTCAACCTGAAATCACCTCACCAAAGCCAAGAGAATGGAAGTTCTTAATAAACTATCCACATGAATTCTTCATTGGAGATCCCTCTCATCGAATTACCACAAGATTCTCAAGTAGAAAGAGAGCTGAATTTAATAACCTCACTCTTTCATCACAAGTGAAACCCCAAAATATGAAGAAAATACTCGAAGATCCCTTTGGATAAAGACAATGGAGGAAGAGCTTATCCAATTTGAGAAAAATAAGGTTTCGACTCTGGTACCTTATTCGAATGGTAAGGTAACAAGTACCAAATGGATCTTTAAAAATAAATTAGGTGAGAATGATAGTGTTGTTAGAAATAAAGCTAGATTAATAGCTCATGGATTTGATCAAGAGGAGAAAATTGACTTTGATGAGTCATTTGCTCTGATAGTTAGAATGGAAGCAATAATATTATTGCTTGCCTATGATGCCCATAAAGAATTTAAACTCTTCCAAATGGATGTTATGTGTGCCTTTTTTAAAATGGCCTTATTGATAGGGAAGTATACGTAGCTCAATCCCCCAGTTTTGAAAATAAAGATATTCTAAACTATGTTTTTAAATTTTCTAAAACTCTTTATGGTTTGAGACAAGCTCCAAGAGCTTTGCTATGAAAGACTTAGCTCCTTTTTTGTTGAAAAATAGCTTTCAAATGGGTACTACGGATACTACTCTTTTCATTAAAGAATCTAATGATCATTTCATACTTGTTCAAGTTTATGTGGATGACATTGTGTTTAGATCAGCTCATGAAGCCTTGTGTGATGAATTTGAAAAATTAATTATTAGTAAGTTTGATATTAGTATAATGAGAGAACTCATTTTTTTCTAAATTTTCAAATCAAACAAACTCCTAGTAGAATTTTTGTACACTAAGGTAAATATGACAAGGAGTTAGTAAAAAAATTTGATTTAGAAAATTTCAAACCAATGAGTACACCTATGCATCTAAATTCTAAACTTGAAAAGGATGAAAAAAAAAGATGATAAAACAAGGTATAGAGGAATGATAGAATCTCTTGTATATTTATCCTCCTCTAGATCGGTTATTGTTCATAGTGTGGGTATGTGTTCTAGATTTCAATCACAACCCAAAGGAATCACATCTTTCAGCTGATAAATGAATCATTAAATACATTAAAGGAACATCTGACCTCTGTTTAGGGTATTCTAAAACTAATAAATTTTGTGTAAATGGGTATTGTGATGCAAATTTTGTTGAAGATCGTATGAATAGAAGCAGCATTTCAGAGATTTGTTGCTTTCTTAGACAATCCTTGAATGTGTGGTCAAGTAAGAAGCAGGCTACTATTGCTCTGTTAATAGCTGAGATTACAAGGAGACAAAATTGGGCAGATGATGACTTCCTCTAGGTTCCATGAAGTTCAGACTATGTGTTGATAATTTTAAATGAATTTAGATATGAACTAAATCCTTGGTGGTCAAATGTGTTTCCTTAGAACCACCACTAAGCCCTAGAGAAAGTTATTTTGTTTTATGAAGTGGGTCTTATTGCTTATTTTGATCACATACACCAAAAAGAGAAGTATTTGTATTCATCTTTTTTCAAGTCAAATTAGTTTCAAATTCTTTTTAATTTTTGACTTGTCATTTCAAAACTAATTACATTATTTTTTAAATTCAAAATTCCTTAAATCCCATTTTATTAAATTGGTTTGTGTTTTTAAAGGATTTTTGAGCATCTAAAGCAGTTATTATGACAACTTCTCATCTTCTCCACTACTCCCATTTTTCTTTACATATGAAAAGTTTTTAACTTGCATTTTTGAATATTTTGGTGTTGATCCGAGCAATAAAATCTAAGACAGAATTTTATATCTTAAGGATAGCGGTGATGTAAAGTAATCTAAGAAAAATGGCACAAAGGCAGTCAAAGACACAGTTTTGGAAGAAGAAAAAGTTTTTCTTGCAACCGAGGATGAGGAATCTGATGACTAGTCCTGTTTGATGCTACTGTTTTCTTATAATTTTTTGCACTTGTGATTAGCATATTGAACTATTTTTTGGTGTTGAAGATAACCAAAGGGGGAGTAAACATTGTGTGAAAATAAATTGAAACAGGTATAGTGGTTGAACTTATGATGTTTGAGACTGGCTGCAAATTTTCTTGTTTTAAACCATTATTTCACGTAGCTCTGGTTATGCATATTGCTCTAATTGTGAATATTGCTTTTATTTTATTTTGGTAACTGAGCTTTTGATTAAGGTTGCTCCATGATATTGTTGCTGAAAAATTGTTTCTAAAACATTAGTTTATCATTAGTTTTTGTTCTATTTTTAGATTTTAATTGTTGAGCTCTGTTGGGTGACTATAACTTAGCTTTTACACTTTTACCTGCTCTACATGTTTTGCTTATATGTTGAACTGTTTCTCCATACAAGTATCCCTCCTTAATGATAAAAAGGGGGAAAGAAAAATGAATTGAAAAGCTGCTGTTTGTTTTTATTTTGATCTATGATGATTATGCTTGAAGCTGCTGTTTACTATTTGAATTTGTGTTTAAAAATCTACAATTTGATTTGGTTGTGAATATTGTGTATAGCTTAGCATCTAAACTCTTGAATAAATAGCTTTTAATTAATATTTAGTTTAGCTCTGATTCATACTTGTTTTAAGGCTGGCTAATGATTTTTGTGAATTGATATGAGCCTTGCAAACTTTGACATATGATCGAATAGGTTCTTTAAGATACAAATTTGTTTGAAAATTATTGAATGTTTGACATTATTTCAATGTAAAGCTTGTTGGTAACAGGTTATGAAAAGCAATCATTCATGGGGAGTTTGGAGATCAAAAGAAAAGGGAGCTTCAAACCAAAGGAAACATCAAAGGAAAGTTTCTAAAAATTCCTCTCATTCAATTTCAATTCATTTAATAATGTTTGTCATCAAGGAATAGATTGTTGAGTTTAGAGAACTAAATTATGATTAAGATGATGACTAACCATTATTGAATTATTTATTTTATGATTTTGTTGTGTTTGTGTGCAAAAAATTAATTAATTTTCATTACCCAAGAAGCATGAAAAATAAGCCCACATTAATACTCCAAATCTTGATCCAAAATGAAAAACGGCTGAATCAAGAAAAAGGAAACAAGTCACATGTTATGAGTAGAAAAGCAAATTAATTATGACCCAATTAAATAAGCCCATCTTAATCAATAAACAAATTCAGTTTTGTACCAAATTGATTGAAAACAAGTGGTTGAAAAAAGAAAAAAAAAACGGGAGGAGGGCAAAATAAAAGAAACCAAGCCCAAGCGAAAAAGTAGCCCAAGAACCAAGTTGGGTTGGTCTAGTGGTTAGCTCACTAGTCCGCTTAAGCAAGTGTCGGGGGTTCGAATCCCGCCTTGTGCATGCTGCAACCCGTTGGCCAGCGGCAAACCCTTAAATGGAGTTCAGTACCGCGACGGATTAGTCCTTGACCTGCCGGGTTGGGGGATACCGTGGGAAACCAAAAAAAAAAGTAAGAAACCTAAAAATACCAAAAGAAAGTAAGAAACCTAAAAAGACCAAGCTTCATACGGTCATCAAACTCCAAATTCAATTCAATTTAATTTCTTTGGAGCTTCCACAGAAATCTTCTCTCTTCTCTCTCCTCTCTCTCTTGCTTTGGTCACGTCACTTCATCTTCCTAGAAAGAAAGAAAATGGAATGCACAGAGAGTAGGTTATAAAAAAAGGTAAAATGATTTTTGCCAAAACAAAGCAAGAAAAAGGCTACAACAAAGAAGCTACTCCCATTCAGTCAAAGCACATCAAAAGGAGATTTTTCCATTTATGCTTCACTAAGGATTATTGAAGAAATCAACTAGGTCACAAGCACCATTCTAAAAAATATGAAGAAGGTGAAGTCAATGATGCTCTTCTTGGAATCTACGATTAAGAAATAAACTTGGAGGCAAAACAAGAACGCACGGCTCAAATTCAAGAATCTTGAAGAAAAAGGTTGAAAGAGAAGATTGAAGGTGTAGTTGTATGTCACTGCTTGTACCCTCCCTCTCCTCTGTGAACGCCGCTGCTGCATCTGTGTATTGGAAGAAGAGAACCAACATGTGTTGAAGAAGGTTTCAAGCTTTGGAAACTTCACTCCTCTATGGTGAACGGCCAATTGAGCAAGGAGTGAGAGCACACGTTTGGATTCTCATAGCTCTTTGAGCTATTTATTTTTCTCCTTCATGGCTATCATTGAATATTTATTTTTTTTAGTTTAGTATGTCTGTTTTTCATTAGTAAAAGACAAAAATATGAGGTTTTATAAGGAAAAGTCAATGAGTGAAAAAAAAAGGCAAAGTTAAAACTTGGAGAAAAAACCATAGTTATCTCAGAAATTCTTTGTATGTATTTCTGTTTTGTTATCAATGATTCTGAGGGGATTTCTTTACAAGTTGAGTTTTCACTTTAGTGTTAAAAGTTAGGATGAGTCCTAGTCAAGTTCAAGTTGAGATAAAATCTGGACTTGTTCCCTTACAAGTTAGGTTTGTACGTTGTGGTTGTGAGTTATGTTTGAGTACTAGTCAAATTCAGATTGAGTTTAAAATCTGGTCCCAAATAAGATTGGGTAGATCCTAAGAAAGGAATTGGTGTTTGTAATCTGTTAAAAATATTGAAATTCCGTCATGATGGAGACTAAATGTAGGTTATATTGCACCTTGTAGCTGAACCAGAATACATCTGGATGTTCTATCTTTTTCCCTTCTACTTTTCTGTTTCTATTACTTAGGAGACAAAAATAAAAATGTCTCTCAGTTGTTCACGAGACAAAAGTAAAAACATCTCCTAAATACGTTCGAGAAAGAAAAAGTAACACTTAGCAGAAAAAGAAACTAAGATACAACCCCCTTCTCTTAGCCACTGATAACCATCAGTTAGTGTACATGAAATGTCTCAAGTGGCATGGGGTTTGTTAGTGCTTGTTGCTTGAGTACTATTATAAAAGGCTTTTGTCAGGCACTGAAGATGAGATCACCATAAAAGTTTAATCACTTTCGGTGGTAAGTGGTAACCGAATGAAAGGGGAACCCAACCTTTCATTAAAGGGAAACATTTTATGAAGTAGGGGAACCTTTTTGGGGGGACTTGAGAGACAAGACAAGAAGAAACACCCCCACCATAGTGCATGGCAATAGCACACTACAAGGGTCCCCTCTCTCCTGTCATCTGATCAAAATCTCCTCTTTTTTTTTTCTTTTTTAATTCAGTTTCCTTCTATGGATTGAAAAGAGATTTTGAATTGAAGCAACAAGCAGACGATGAGGCAGAACATCTTCTTTGCAGCCTTTCAGTTTCAGCAGCATATTCCTAAAGAGGCAGAGATTATGTTAGCTGAAATCTAGTCTTTCCCATTTCAAAGCAATGATAAAGGGTACAAATATTGGGTGTAATCGGAGTTTGTATGGAAGAACCACGTAAAATACCAATTATTTTTATTCATAACAACGTAAGAACCCAAAATACAGGTTTCCCAGAAACAAGTGCCAGCAAAAGAAGAAAGAAAAAAGAAAATATACAAAAGAAGAGTTTGCTCATTATTGCACATGTGATGATACAATAATCTTTGAATCCATAATACGAATACCTGTACCTTGCTATTTCTGTATACTTGCAAAGAAAGTAAAAGGTCTATCCAAATTTAGAATCCATTCTACTGGTCCCCCTACCAACTATTCATTCTCCCCTAGTATTCTACTTTTGGTTCTAACTCCGTAGAGAAATATAATAACCATTCATTTAGCACTATTTCCTCAAATGCACGAGAACTGCTTCCAAAACAGCTTCTTCAGTTGTTTTCTGGCTGCAGCATTGGAAAGAAAGCCCAACTGTTGCTTGATCTACCTTCCTTTCCAGCAACCTTCTTGTTAGTCCACCAATCAGAGCCACTGGCAACAACATCAGTAACACCTTTTCTGCTGTCAAAATTGAACTCTTTGGAAGAATTAGAGGAGTTATGCTTTTCACAGCGACGCTCCTCTCCTTCTCCCGGAGCATTGACTGTCTGATCATCTGAAGGTTTCCCTGAACATAAAGCACAAGTATTGGAGTCTATTTGCATCCTTTCTTTGTCAACAGGGTGCTCACTCACTATACCTGGCGAAGACTGTGATGTGTTTCGCAGCAATGATCCTGCTTTATTTGCAAGACAACGTGCAACATCTTCCCCAGTAAATTCAAATGAAACTCTATGATCAACAATTGCTGGATTAGTTTGGCACCCATTCCCTGAGTTAGCAAGGGATGATGCCTCAGAAATCTGCTGTGAAGCTAGCTGAACAGGTGTCAGAGAGCCAGAACTCAACCTTGAATTTGAACCCGTCCCATCAGGTGTCAAACACCCAGAGCCAAGCTGTGAATCTAGTCTTGAACCATGTCCTGTAACATTTGGTGTCAAAGATCCCGAACCTAGTCTTGAACCATGCCCTGCAACATCTGGTGTCGCAGATCCTGAACCTAGTCTTGAACTCTGCCCGGCACCATCTGGTGTCAAGGATCCAGATCCAAGTCTCGAACTCCATTTACGACCTGTGAAGTGTTCAGAACTCAAGAACTTTGATGATTCCTCTTTATGGAACTCGAGAATTGGGTGTCTATCAGGGAAAGGGGTAGAGCTGCCAGAAGTTGAAATCACTGATCCAGGTGAGATGAGTTGACCACCTGGGCTTCCAGGATATTGCTGATAAGAATGATAATCATAGTTGAACAATGCAAACTTGTGATTTCTACCACTGTTTTTATGAGCCAGGTCTAGAGAAGATGCCACCAATTGAGCAAATGGAACCTCAGGGGATGATGGTGTTGTCTGATGCACAGATTCAGGAGGTGGAGTAAAAGAAGCAGTAGATGGTTCAGTTGTGAAGTTAGAAAACACAGGTGGTGAGACTAACTGGGTCTCATAGGCATAAGGACCAATGGTAAAGATAGATGCAGGTCCACCAGAAGAAAATGCATTTGCAGATAGAGAGGAGAGTGAGAGCGGCCCAGCTGGTGACTGAATAGCAGATGAAGGATTGGATTGGAAAACAGATGCAGGAGAAGAGGGAGGCACAGCAAATGGCATTACTACGGCAGTTGAAGAATTTGGTGCAGTAGGAGCAGCTTGTCCTGATGGTGCAACAGGTTCAGGAACATTGACAGCATGGCCAATTTTCTTGCTGGTTTTATGAGATCCAAAACACCAATATGAGCTCCAACAGCTTCCCCAGCGTTTTTTCTGCAGTCAATAAAGAAACAGACCTAAGTAGGAAGTTGGAATCATAACATCATCTGTACACACTACTAATAATCTGCTATTTTTAAACAATGCAAATTTTACTGCTTTAGTCTCTGTTGATTTTTGTCCCCAAATTTTAGGTTTTTTTTTTTCTAATTTATTTTCATTCCATGTTAAATGATCCAGACAATAAAGACCTTTTATTTAATAGATGGTCTTAAGCAAAATTCTTCCAATCAATTGAAAGCATGAAGCTGAGATTGAAGAAAATGGATACTTCCAACACAATTAAAACTAGTGAAAATTTTGGACAAGAGTATTTCAGCAGAAATGAAGAGATATTGCTTAAGATAAGCAACATAAATAGGAACACTAAACAGAGAAGAACCACTGTCAACAGGGATTCAGCTTTCAGGGGGGAGAAGTTTTGGAGCTAGGACACAGAGAAGGAAAGTAGTCACCACAGATAAGAGGCCAGGTTATTCAAATTTGGTAAAGCATCCCATAAAACTAAAGTCTTTATTTTGTAAAAGGGGATCAGATTACTTTGTTTCATAATTCATGAAATTAGTTTGGATTGATCAGATTGGCACCTCTTGGAACTGTTATTATGCTTATGCCTAATTAACAGAGTTATGAGCATCAAGTACGTACACTTCAGGAATCTATAACTTGTTGCCTTCAACAATTTACTACTGCAACTACATGGTGCCTCTTGTTCAGGCTTATGTTATCACCATACCCGTTGTAGGGGAAGCAGCAGAATGATTCCCATTTACAACATCAAAGATACTGAATAGTAGTATATTGTAGCACTTTGAATCAGTAACCAAGGATCAATAAGCATCCCAAACAGCCAAACCCACATCTGTATACTGACTTTTTGACAGCATATGGGAGGAACAAACGTCAGCAATCATCAGTAAAAGGTAATGATTGACGCCTTCAATGCAAAGTGCATCTGTTGTATCAGACAATTACATTAATTACAAAATCTAAATTAAAAATCCATCTTGATCTGCAACGCTGAACATTGCGAACTAAATTTTAAACCCAGTATGATCAGCACTAGGATGTCCTTGCCTCCAAATTGCAAACATTAAACCAAATCAGCTATCTACCCCTACAACTACAACTACAACGTGGTATGCTTTTCTAAGCTAAGAGTCAGAGACCTACCAAGAAAGTGTAGCCATAAGCTTAACTATATTCACTCCATGTGTATAAAAAGGTCTTAAGCATGGATTAAAAAAAATGCAGTGTGTTTGATCGGAAGCAGAGAACACTGAGTGAGTCAGATCCAGGGACCACGCTACACCGTGGTATTCAAATCTGCCTAAGAACTATAGACACAGAACCCTGAATCAAATTAAAAAATATTACGGGAGGCAAGGGCAAGAGAGTTTGCAGAAGCACCGAAACAAGTTGCAATGTCAAGTTTTGTTCTCCGTGGATATATATACATTTATCCTTCCCTTAATATATCTACTACTCAAAGAAAAGCATGGCTTGAATAACAGCAGTTCAGCAAACCCAGTAGGCTAACACAGAATATCAAGCAAGCTTACAAGTATGCAATATTCATCAATGGAATCGAATCTCCAATACAGAGGTAAACCAATCCCAATGCACAGGGGTTAGGGGAAAAAATGTTCACGAAAATTAAGCTCGTATGGTCAATCTAAGAACATGATCATTCCATCACTTGCAAATTAGGAAAACCAGAATTCAATTGGAAAAAAAAAAAGATCTGCTTTCAAAACCAGCAAGATCGAAACACCAAGTCCCTGGCTTTTCCAACTTTTTTAGATATACATGACAAGGAACAGTGTGAAATGGAATTAACTAAAGAGAGAAAATAGAAAAAGTGAGCTAGAAAAAAGTGACTAAAAAGATTTCAGCGGCGTAAGACCATAAGGTCAATAAAGAGTAGAGCTCCTAAAAAGAAAGAAAAAAGCATGCATGTATACAGATTACAGAGAGTGAGAATGGACCGGAAGAGAGGGAGGTTGTGGTCTGGATTCGGCGGAGAAGATGACGGAAGCGGCGGCAATGACGGTGTCCCGGGTGGTATTGGTGACGTCAGCCATGAGGATTACGCGGTGAGCGGATGGATGCAGAATTTCCGGCGTGATGGCATCGAATTGAATTGAATGCTTCGTGTGTTGTGTTTCGGGCTTATTTACTTATTGCATCACTATTCACTTTCACCAACACCATTCATGGTAAAAGTTTGAGTGCCACTCTTCTTTACCGATACGATAAGAGGAGAGTTATAATTATTGTATTTCCCCATTTTGGTACATTAATATTGAATGAGTAACTACTAATAATAACTAGTAGTAAAGTAAAGTGGTTATTATTACTTATTAGAATTAGAATGAGATTCTCGTGAAGTGGGTGCACGTGTGGTGCGGAGATCCAATTGGAATGGGGTATCGTGCTTAACTAACCCTCGTGTGCCTGTGACCTGTGAGATTGTGACACACACAACTCAACTCAACTCTATCTTATTTTAAACTTGCACGGGTGCCACTCTCACTTTTTACTCATTCATTCTCCATCTCTTTAATTCATGCCTTTTTCCCCCTCACTCATAATATTCATCTTTTCCTTTTCCCTTCACATTTACCAAAACAAACTTTCACTAACATTAACCTAAAGTTCATTGGATTGTTAGATTTTGCAATATAATTGAACTTATCATTATTCGTCCATCTGGATGATGATTAACCCAAAGTATACTCTAGTAGCCAAGCTAACACCGAACAAAGGTATCAACTATATATTGAAGATTTTATTCACTAAAATATTCATGTAATTATATATCACAATTCACAAGAAAAGAAGCATTCACACCCTAAATCAAAAATTGAGACCCCTCATAATTCATAAAGATAATACTAAGTAGACAAAAAAAAAATAGATAGGCAAAATTTATCTTATTTAGCATTAATTAATTGTCGCAACAATTAATAAATACTAAATAAGATAAGTTATAGTTGTTTTTGACTGATTTTCTTTGGTTACCAAACATTTTCGAATTCATAATATATAGATTCCTTTTCACTTAAGGGTGTGTTCTAATAAGTACTTAATGAGATTTTTTCACTTTATAGTAGCTAGTTAAAGGAAGTAACACCCTAATAAAAAATAATTGACTTTGACGGACTGAAAAAAAAAATCATTATTGATTGGCGGGTCCATTACCATTAGGTGGTGGAAAACTAAATCAAACAATTGACAAGATGGCGTGATAACCCTCAGCATATGGTCCTACAAGTCAAAAGCCAAGGAAGCAAAGCACATGCCCCAATTTAACAAGTAGGTGGTGGTTCATTTACACAATTTTAAATAGTACCAAATAAAATCGTTTGTTTTTAGGATCAAGATTCTTCTTTATCTTGCCTCTCTTCCATGTCCTCTAGAGGTAAACAAAATGTACTACTCATACTTGTTTAGTTGTTTATATCCATAATTATTGCCCCTATCGATAAACAAAATTAATTTACAGTGGAAGTTAGTTCTCCTAGACACTTTTCCATATTGATGTATCTTTTTCCTATTACCTATATCTTTTTTCGCATGTCTCTTTATTAACAAAATTATCTAGGACCTTTATTGAATTCGAGCACTCTGGCCCATGGCCCTAATTAAAATATCTTCAAATATGAATATGAAGAAGTCGTAGTCCCACAAAAAGAAAAATAAACAATATGAAGATGTTCTCGTTGTCTATTTTTTAAGATCATGTGGTGCCATTAGATCTATGATGGTTGAATTCACACAAAACGCGTACACACTCATAAAATATATACATTTATTAAAATGACAGTCACACTTAACATATATTATTAAATCATATAGTTAATACTATTGAATAACTGTTACAAGTTCATTATGTATGTCTATTCAAAATAAGTTTAATCCACCTAAGTGGCAGCATTCATGATCTTAGGCACGATAATGATACAGGTTAATTAGAAGCGAAACCTGAACAAAGACCTGACCAGGATCCATCGAAAATGCAATAGAAGACGTTTCTAAATAAAGGCATTATCATCACCATACTTCATTTCTTTATCAAACACAAACCGTTTGTTTTTTGCATAAGAAACTCTCCAATTTTCCCCCCATGTATAGAGTAATATTTAAATTCGCCTCTAAAAAAGTATTTAGTTGAATAATACTTAAATATTTAATAAATTTTAATTACTCTATTAACAAATCACATCTCACGTCATATTTTGATTATTTTCTACCAATAACTTTGATCAAACTACTCACCATTTTTTTTTTTTTGTGATTTCTTCTGAGCCTTTTATGTTGGGAGGCTTTTCCCTTTGCCAACAAGAAAAAAAGAAAATAAATGAAAGGTAAAGCCCATAGCTTTACAAAGTAGTGCTTCGTAATGGGCTTTTTAAGTGTAACTTGTTGGGGCTGAAGGATACTGTAGAGTGTATACAAAAAAGAAAGAAAGTAAAATTTATGATAAGCACCTGGCAATTAAGAAGGCTAATTGGGTAATAAGAACATAGGGAAGACAGTTAATTTGAGTTTGAGCAGGGGATTGGAGATAGGATTTTGGTAAAGAAAGACATCGTTGGTTGTTGGGGCAGATGGCAATGGCTTCTCCACTTTCCACTTCAAGCGTGTTGTGCTGGAAATTGAAGGGCACAGGTAGTGGCGCAGTCGCAGTGTGTGCAAAGTCGAATTTGGTCGATTTGTCACGATGGTGTGGTTTGAAGCATGTGGGCATGTCAGCTACGCCGAAGCCCCTTGTTATGAGAGGTGAATAGAAGAATAGAATAGGGTCCTTCCTTTGCTTTTGAGAGAGAGCGTGATGTTGGTTGATTTGATTTGCAGGTAAAAAGGGGTTGTGGAAAGGCAAGGTGGTGTACGCGTCTCTGTTTGGAGTTGGAGCTCCTGAAGCGCTGGTTATTGGGGTGGTTGCTCTATTGGTTTTCGGTCCAAAAGGCCTTGCGGAGGTTGCTCGAAATCTGGGCAAAACGCTGCGTGCATTCCAACCCACAATTAGAGAACTTCAGGATGTTTCCAGGGAGTTTAAGACCACACTGGAACGGGAGATCGGTCTTGACGACATTTCAACTCCACCAACAAAGACCACCTACAATTCTACTCTTGACCCTAGTTAGTCTTTCTTTTCTTTTCTTTTCTTTTTCATTCTATTCAATTTCACTTGCAAATGATGTGATTCTGATAATGCAGATGGCACAAGAGATCCAAGCAAAGCCTACAGCTCTGAGGAGTCTAAAGAAGCCATCCTGCCTCCTCCTGGTTAGTCCTTTTTGCTCACTTTTTCATCCTTTATAATCGCCAGCTGCCCCCTTTACCATCATTCTTTATCAAACAGCAACTGCTACGGAGCCACAGCCTCAGAAGCCAGAAACTGACAACTCGCCTCTCGATTCTTCAAGTCAATAGTCATGGGAACAAATGTCAAGGTCGAGCAATTTTGTTACCTCGTTAGAATTGTGTAAAACCAAAAGGAAACCATTCATGTTCATGTTCTCTTGTTTTATCGGAATCTGTTCTAGTTAATGACTTTACTTGCCAATATATTCTTACGCCATACAAGCAAAACACAACGCTGGTGTTTAAAATGAATTTAAATTATAAATCCTTTGGGGTTTGAACTGAGAAGTTCATCGGTGATGCTGTTGATCTACCTTTGCTATATAGGAGGCACATGAATTAAAATTACAGTTCTCTTAAATGATACAAAAAATGTTACTACTTCTACAGTAATCCAACTTGACTTTTCCTTTTTAACATCGCAATAGCAAAAGCTAACCAAAAGAATTAAACGACAATAAATGCGAAAAATTTTCCCATTAAATTGGCGGGGACAAAAAAATTTGCAGGAGACATCAACATGCAACTTATGGTATGCTACAACATATTCATTTGTCTGTATGGTTCAAAATCTAGATAGCCTGCTGTTGCTGGTCCGTGAAACCCATACATGATATCACATACTTTATCATCTGGAGGCATTACAGAGCCTTCGCGCCCCTTAAAGCCCTCCAGAGGTGAACCCCAAGGAGCTGGAGTAGAAGGGTTGGAGCTGGACGCATCTTGGCTTGTGCCCAGCACGGTCGGATTCTGCGGGGAATTGCCAGCAGCCCTTCTGTTTGACACACTTGGGGTCGTCAATGAAATCGGTCCAGATTGCTGCTGCATTTGTTGCTGATTCTTCATTGGTGACTTGGGCCTAAGAGCCTCTATATCAGGAGTAGTCACCACCAAATGAGGTGCCTCCGGAGGTGGATTTCTTCCTCCACCCCCCAGCCAAACTTTTCCATCTTTGTCGGCAAAGTTCTTGACATATGCCTGAATAATCCGAATTCAATTAGTGGGGTTTAACCAGTCAACCAGAAAATCAGTATCAAATAATGAAGACAATGAACATAATTAGAGTGCATACAAAAAAAAAAAAAGGGAGACACAGGAGAAAATTAAGAAAATAAGTCCTATTGTGATTTGAACAAAAGAATAAGGTCAACGGGCTTCAGAAACTCCTCATTGAAAGAAACTCGAGTTTCTTTCATTGGAAAAGTGGCAAGAATGATGTCAAACATAAAACCAAACCTATAAATTAGCATCTAATAAACAATTAACTCAGTAGGAAGGCAGCCAAACTCTGGTTAATTTAATTTAAGATACCCTTGCTTGTATGTCATAATAGCGGAGCTCTATTTATGCTAGTGAAATAATGAGGAAATGAAAGAAAATTTTCCAGCTTATTGATTTAACTAGAAATCTCAGGTCCCTAAAAGCCAGTATCTCACATCAAATTCCCTCAGCCTCTGTTCACTTGGTGCACCAACAAACTTATTCCCATAAATTCTATACAACTTTCAAGTATCATATAGAAAATACTGCTGCTATAGGGATGAGCTATTTGATATTAGCCTCTTGTAACAGGACTATTACACATATATTGATACACCCACTGAACAACAATTCATGTGGTTTAGAGCCTCAACCCAAAATAACTCAAATATAAATAGAGGACTAACGGCAAACATTTATTTCAAGAATTCAGCCTATAACAATTAAAGAGATGGCTCTTATCAGAAGAAAAAGTCAATATTCTCCAACAACAAATTGATGGTACAAAATTGTCTAAACCTCTACACAAAGGAATAATGCAATACTCTGAAAAGGGAGATAGGAAGAATCAACTTAAATGTCATGCAAGTAAACTAGCTTCTTATATTACCTCTTTATTGAAATTTGAGGAAGAAAGTTCTTTACCAACAGTCAGCCAACCAGATCGGATATTATGGTCTTCACCAAATAGTTCTAGCCTCCTCCTTCCAAGGGCAAAGTGTTCAATAATCCTATACATATCTTCAGGCTTTTGTGTAGATCCTACAAATATATCAGCAAGTATTTAAAGAGAATACCATCTTAAAAACCACACAAAAACATGAGAACAATTAAGGCAGATATAAGGAATCATGGATGTCATGGTGAAACTGTTTTCATACTTCAGTTTTCCAGATAAAGTATGCAATTTTTAATTGAAGAGCGACATTTCAAAGTACAGGCAAGTTGCTTGACTCCATATCAAGACAACATGGATCCACCAGTCTGTTTGAAGCATCAAGCAATGAAAAAAAACAGAGTGGGGGGAAGGGGGCGAAACAAACAACCTAAAGATCTCGTCCACTTAATATAACCTCACATCCTATGAGTATAATACAGGGCTACAATTCTCATAAGACAGGTTTTCTCAGCGTAATAGACAGCAAACTGAAGCAATAATTCATTAAATAAAGGCAGTAGGATCAAAATATCCTCATTTGAATTCTCACGCTCATATATTAGGGATCCTATTCGATATGTGAAATGGTAAGTCAGTTACATCTTGTTTCAATTCTTGCTGTTATTGCAGCTTATGCCTATTTCATCTTTGGATCAAATGTTTACTAAAACAAAGTGAGATAAAGATAACATGGTAAAGTATATTCAAGGATAAGACAACTAAGAGAATTTTATTAGTGCAACTGAAAATACCAACCGTAGGGAGGTTCTTCAGCAATAATTACATCCGTGTCAATGTTAGCATGAATTATATGCCCATCCGTACTTCGGCGAACAGTTCCTTTTATGCCCATCAAGCAATGTTCCTTCACCATAACAAAGTAATAAAGGTTTAAGAAATACCATTGTATTTACTTAGTATTAGTACTAATATAGCTCAGAAGTGAAGCTAATGAGACAAATTTCAACTGACCTTTGAATGCTGAAATAAAGTATGTGAATCATGTCGCAGTCCTGGGGTTGCATTGTTTTTATTTGTCTTTACCCAACATATATCTTCACACCTACGAAATCCCCACTGTTGAAACCCAGCCCAAACCCCATAAAGAAACAGTTAAAGAGAAATACTAGTCATAAATAGGACATGATAAGAAAACAAAATCTTGTAGGCCATTCCAACTTCCAGATTCTTTACCTTCTTGAGACATTGACGGCCTTGTTCAAGGCCTACACCGTCGCCCACCCAAAGGAAGATGAAAGAAGGTGTATCTGCTATGGCCTTAAGAAAGGAGAAAACAAATGAGATGTCAAATTCAAAAGATAACAACACTATGCATTTATAAAATGATAGTAGCATTATATACTAATAACAACATAATTATTTTCTTTTCTGAAAAAAAGGGTAAAAAGTTCATGAAAAAAACTAACTTCTAAAGCAACTCTGATAAATCATAAGTATGATCAAAACCACTTTTTTTTTTAATTTTTTTTTAAACAAATAAAAAAAAAAAGAAGAAGAAAATAGTAGTAAAGGTTAACAAAATCTTCTCCACATGCACTCTTATCCTTCAGTTGCAGTAAAGGGTACAAAAATGATGATGTGAACCAGGTCATTCACCAAGTTATCAGCACAGAAATCCAAGCAGAATGAAAATGCTTTGAAATATTCATAAAAAGAATATGAAGTGCAAACAGATCTTAGTTTACCTCAATCTTGAGATTCATTATTTCTTCAAATGTCCAGTATTCAGTATGGTCAGCAACACCAGGGGCACGGTGCACATACTCCTCCCATGGGGGATCTACAAGGATAACGTCGAACTTTGTTCCAAAGAAATCTGGAGACAGTTCAAAGTCCTTCAGGTCACACTTGTAATACATTGGAGCAGAGGCAGATTTTTCCACAATCTCATCCTTTTTCTGTATAAGCTCCCTAAGTTTTGGGTAGTCCTCAACGACATTTGTGAGCTCAAGCTCCCTAATAAAATTCTGTGGGCGCTTACCAGTATCAACAAAGTTTTGAGAATAGTCATTCTGCTCACCTCTGGAAGGAGCTTTACCAAGAGGCCCACTGCCTTTAGAAGGAACCCATCCCCCTGGAGTTTTATCAGGTGGTGTTCCTCTACCCATTGGTCCTGTAGGATTAAAACCAGGACTAGCAATGTTCGGTGGCATTCCCCTTCCAGTGCCCGATTGATTATAGAACATTGCAGGATTTGGTGGATTCCCCATGTTAGCAGCAGGAAATCTTGGGGCCGATGGTCCTGGGGGAACAGGAGACACTGAAGGTGGAACACCCATTATATTCATATCAACACCTCGAGCTCCAG
The DNA here is from genome assembly GCF_000817695.3 of Arachis duranensis. NCBI lineage: Eukaryota > Viridiplantae > Streptophyta > Magnoliopsida > Fabales > Fabaceae > Arachis > Arachis duranensis. The sequence continues at coordinate 108,504,539 of NC_029780.3, read as the reverse complement.
GCCAAACAGCTGGATTAAATGGTGACATGAACGGTGAAATTGGAGGACCGGGAGCAGGTGATATACCATGGGGAAGAGGCTGCATTGGACCAGGTGGAGGCAAGCCAAGAGGTCCATAGGGTGATCCCATCATTGGCAATGGCATTCCGACCTGCTGGTTGTCTCTCCCAGTAGGCCTAATCCTTCCTCCTCTGCCACCCCTGTTCCCTTTCATTCCTTGCGGAACAGCTCTGTTGAAGGACCCAGACTCTATGCTTCCATATGGAGGCTGAGAACCACCACTACTAGAACTTGGTCCACCACTACTGCGACCAGATACACTGCCTTTCTGACCTCTTCCTCTTCCCCCATGAGAATCATAGTCATCATCAGCATACCTCTCTTTTGGATCTTCACCAGGTAAATCACTCTTTCTACCTCTTTCTTCCTGTTGATATGCCCAGTCTTCATCATTAGCACCTGATTTGGAATTGTATGGTGGATTAGCTTCAGCTCTCCCTTTCACATGGTCAAAGGACTTGGTTTGGATCTCTATCACATCATAATTGTCATTCGAGATTCCATACTTCGATGATGTTTTGACAGCTTCCCCCCTGTTTATATCCTTTCTACCACCAGATCTGCCATGAGGCCTTTCACTGTCATGCCTGTCATAGCCATGTCTAGGCAAATCCCATTCTCTGTTCTGATCGATACCACTATCATCATTTGGAGGCCTCCTCTTCCAACTTTCTTTAGAACTTTCCCTATCCTTCTTCCTATCACCCCACGAATCATCTTTTCCTTTGGATCTGTCATCCTTATAGCCATCACTTTCAAGTTCCTTTCTTTTAAAGCTACCACTTCTTTCGCAATCCATCTCTGAGTTCTCCAAATCTTGATGGCGTTTACCGCTCCTCTCAGGTGTCTTCAATCTGTTCGAGTTCCCTGTTTCTCTACTACTTTTATCCCTATCCCTAACCCTCACATTTCCATCGTCATCTGCATTTGAAGGCCTATCCCAGCTTTCCGCTGCATCATAACCAGTGGGCGATCTCTGGCGCCTAGGCTTCTCAATTCTATCCTTGTCCTCATGACAAACATCTACAGAACCCGACCTCCCTTTACTCTTACCTCTTTCAGAAGCAGCTCTTCTATCCTCTTTGCTATTAGATTTCACAACTTTCTCGCCACCAGAATCCGCTCCCCTACCTTTACTCTCTCCATGCTCATTCCTACCAGATCCACTCCTCTCCCTAGAACTCTCGCGCTTACTCTCAGAACCCTTACCACTTCTGGAATCAACTTTCTCATAATAGCCATCCTCTGCTCTCCGACCAGGATCCACTTCATCCCATTTTCTCCTAGAACTCTTTGCCTGCTCCGAAGACCCTTGCCCCTTCTCCCTGCCACCATCACCCTTCTCTGAATACCTGTAATCCTTATCAACCTTATCATTCTCCTCGCCACCACGAGACCTATCCTCTCTACCCCTACTACTCCTGCTCAAAGAACCATCATGCTCTAAATGCTTGGAGGAAGAACTCTTCCTTCCAGCCTTACCATCCCCTCCTCCGCCGCCACCATCCAATTCTCCATCCTCATACCAGCTGCTGAGCTTCTCCAAAGTGCTCTCCTCCTGCCTCTTCTTTAACTGCTTCGAAGACCGTGCCTCCTTCCGCGTCGCCGAATCATAATCGTGATTCTCATCACTATCGGCCCTGCTGGAGCCACTGGACCTCTTCCTCGTCTCCACCCTGTCGCCGTAACTACTCCTCCTCCTGCCACTTCCGTCGGAAACTGCTGCAGCGTCTTCAACATCGTCACCATTACCGTTTCCGTACCTCCTAGACCTACTGGACCTATGCTTTTTCCTCTCGCTAATTTCCCAGTCGTCTTCTTCTCCTACCACTCTCTCGCTCTTCGCCTCGGGTGAATCCATTTACGCCCCAAAAAACGGGGAAAGCAAAAAACTAAACCTAATCAAAACTGAAATTTTGCTCTGAAACAATTCAGATGTGAAAACCTAGCTCGCGGTGATTGCGCATCCAGAAATCAAAAAGAGAGAAACCAAGATCGTGGTTGATTCGCCCCAAATTACTAGCCCGGTGGGTTTTGGATGTTTATGATTTTTCGGTGGAGAAAAAATCTTTTTTCCCTTTCGTTTGTGGTGGAAGGGGGGTTGGCTGAAAATTGGCGAGGGAAAAAAGAGAAAAATAAGAAAAAGGGTTACCGTTACCGGCGAAGGGTGAAGGAAGGAAAATAGAATCAGCGAGAGTGGCACCGATTCACCGGCGCTTGTGGCAGAAAGAAGAAGGGAAAGGAAGAGAGGGATTGAGGGGGGAGCTTCTCACTTCTCAGCGACGAAACGGTGTCGTCGTCGTATGGTCCCAAGTTGCGCACCCAGCTGTGTGAAAGTGGTAAAACGCGACGAAGGTTTTGGGCCCGGGTCGGTTCGGGTTATGGAGTTATGCATGAATAAACTTGAGTTGTTTATGCTACAGTTGCCAAAATTGAAATATTTTGTTTGGTATAAAATGGAAGATAGGAATTAAAACAAGAATGAAACTCTAATTTAATTTGCACAAAGGGTAAAATTGGAATTAGTTAATTGAAATGAAAGTATTTTAGGTATAAAATGTTATTAAAGTTTCAGTCTCCATCTCTAAAAATTTCAGTCCCCTGTGTCCCTACTTTCTAAAAGTACTGAAATACTGAAATTTTAGAGAAAGAGACAGAAATTTTAGTACTCAGTCTCTGTCTCAGTATCTCAAAACAAACGCTACCTAACGTTTATTTTGAGGTACTGAGACAGAGATGGAAAGATTGAAACTCAGTATTATGTTTGTTGGTTTAGAGACTGGTACTAAAATTTCTGTCTCAGTCTCTAAAATTTTAATATTTCAGTACCTTCAAAAAGTAGGGACACACGGGACTAAAATTTTTAAAGATGAAGAGTTGAAGACTGAAACTTTAATGACATTTTATATCTAAATTATCCTCATTTTAATTAATTAATTCTAATTTTACCCTTTGTGCAAATTAAATTAGGGTTTCATTCTTATTTCAATCTCTGTCTTCCATTTTGTACCAAACAGAATACTAAGATTTATTTCAATCTCTGTCTCTTAGTCTCTGTCTCTCAGTCTCAGTCTTTTCGTCTTTGTCTCTCCACCAAACGCTACCTAAGAGAAATGATAGAAACCAATTAATTTAGTGTATAAAGTGTACAATAAGAATAAAATTAAAATTAATATCAAATAATAATTAAATTAATTAATTTTTAAAATTAAAATTAACATCAAGTATGTACACTTCAAAAATTTAGTGAAAGTTTCACCAGCAACATCAGTCGCTGCTGCCAGAGCACTGGACTACACCACCCTACATCCCGCCAACCTCGACTCCAATGACCATTTGTTAGACTTCTAGGATTTCATGAAGCTTATGACCATCAACTATGATGATGATCTCAATAAAGCTTTTGAGATGCTCGTGTGGGAGGAGAATACGGAGGTTTCATCGTCATCGTCAGGTATCACCCCAAAGGATTTGCAACGGATGCTGCAGTGGCTTGATCTTGAAAGCTCATATGATGACTGCATCGCCATGATTGCTGCCTTCAAATTCTAATTGATTATTTTTTCGTCTTATATTATCATTGAATATTCAATTCTTTAGGTATGTAGATAGTTATTTTAATTCTTAATTTGATGGTTATTTTGTTCGATTCAGTTTAAGTATATAAATTAATAAATGCTAGATAATTATTTCACTAAGTAGTTAGATAATTATTTTAATAACTACGTAGGTGGTTATTCGATTACCAGTGAAGGAGTTTCTAATGCCAGAGAGGTGAAATGATTGATGAGAATGGGATAACAGTTGGGAGAGAAGAGGATATTTGAGTAAATTTTATTAGTAAATTAGCGTTGGGATGATTAATTTTTTGAAATAATTGCATAGATTTTTTTCATGTATTAGATCAAATTTAAAACTCATTATATTCCTCATTGTCTCTCTAATAGAGTTCACTAACTAGACACAAGTGCCTACTAATTTTAATGTTGTCCATAATACGGGTTGCCTCAGTTTATCTATATTCGGGATTCATGTTTTTTTTTTTGTGACTGAACATAACACAAAGAAAAAGGACCTAATAGAAAGAGCAGCACTCCTCTCTAATAATAATGTCTAAATTATTAGGGGGCAGCAACCATTCTAGGTACACCTGCTTGTTTAAAGCAGTAGTCTTAGCCATTAAATCAGCTGCTCTGTTTGCTGTGCACTGGATGAACACTAAAGTAGCTGTCTAATTGCGCTAGAGCATCTCTTTGATTTTGTCAAGCATATCAGAGTCATTCCTAATCATGCTGGTTGTGTCTCGCGAAACAAGAAGAAACATATCACGATTATCAATTTCACATATGACCTCTTTGCACTCGCAATCCCAAGCCATAACAAGCCCTATCCAAATAGCATGAAGCTCACAACAGAAAGCACTAGAAAGAGGTATACTGGCAGAACAACCTTTTATCCAAATTCTCATATTGTCTCTAATAACACACCCAAAGCCAGCTAATTGCTCATTTTCAAAAACGCTTACATGCCAGTTCACTTTACAGACATTCATTTGAGGTTTCCCAGTTATATTGCAAAGAGGAATAATATGTTTTTGGGAGGTAACGACATTGGAGAAATCTCGAGCAGCATGTTTAACCAAGTGAACAATTTTCTCCTTACTCCATGGATCATCTTGATGGAAGATGTCGTTGTTCTTATACCTCCAAATCCACCAAAAGGCCGCTGCAAAGAGGAACTCATTTTTGTTGAGGTTAGAACGAATCCAAGACACAAAATCCAAACTAGAGTCCATAGCGGTCATTCCCCAAGTTTAAACTAATCCAAATCTGACGAGCTTTCTGTCAAGTCCTAAAGCAATGGTTAATATCCTCTAGAGTAAGATAACATCTCTAACAAAAATAAAAGTTGCAAGACTTCTTTAAAACCAGTAACTAGCTGTGGGAACTCCATTGCTGAGGCAAAGACAGAGCAAACACTAATTAACCAATTAGTTTTTAGTTGTGCTTGATAAAGTGGTGCAAGCTAAAGAAAGAATATTTCAGCAGCCCAATAGGAAGAAAATAAAACCAGAAACAAAGTAGGCTACAAAGCACTAAAAGCCCAAGGTTGTTAAGCAATAGAATCAATTGGGCTAAATGGAAACATATCTAACCCAAATCCAAGTTGACTCCATCAAGCTTCTCATCCAAGATTGAAGACTTCCCTTTCTCTACTTGCTTCGGTCAGCATCAGAACAAAAGAGAGAGAGCTTCGTTTCTTACTTATTTCATCAAATAAGAAAGAAAGAGAAAGCTTAATCAAAGAAAGCAAAGGTCTAATCACCCAAATCAAACCCATCAAGTTGAATCAAAAGTTAAAGGTGATTTATTTCCATTTGCATGCATGTTAATCTCTTCACTTCTTCTCCAACTTTCTGTGATACCATTTTTGGTTAAATGAAGAAAGAAGTCTTTGATCTTCGCTGCTGTAAATCAATAGTTGACAAAGCTTCTTGGAGGCAAAGCACATTATTAATGGTTCGGATTTAGGTTTACCACTGAACAACTTTCTCTTTGCTACTCAAATGTCTTTGGTCAAGCAAAAAGAAGACAGCTTGAAAATCTCTAATTTTGGGGTTAATTGAAGAAAGTGAAAGGCTAAGATGGGAGCATACAGTTCGAAGAGTTGACTTGGTAGAAAGCAACTTAGCAACATGTAAGGAGATACAAAAAGAAAAATTTTGTTTCTGCTGAAGCAAGGAGAGATAACAAGTATTTGGAGGTCAATGTTCTGAGAAGAGTTCTTTGAAGAAGTTCATCAACTTGGACAGTGCTTCCTAGTCAAAGGGGCATTCCGCCAGAATGAGGAACTAAATCAGAGGCAAGCAAATCTGGTTCATCACATAGCAAAGAGGCTATTGAAGCATCAATCTCCTTCATGTTTTATAGATTGTAATTTTCTTTTTAATGTTTATCTTTCTGTAATTTCTTGAGTTAAAAGGCTAAATGAGAGAGTCATTGAAAGAGCCTAAGAGTGGAAAGAGGCAGAGAGATACACTTTAATGAAAGGCCTAGAGTGATTTCAGATTTCTTTAGGTTGATTCTGTGTTTTGTATCTTGTACCAGTGAGGTATCTCTTTCTTAGTTGGGTTAGCACTAAGAGTGAAGAGTTAGGTATTAGCATAACCAAGTCAAGTTATGTTAGACTTAAGAATGAAAGGATTGTGTCAATCCTGTGGAATTGGTGTATGTAATACTTCAACTATAATGGAAATTCTACCACTGTTGTGGTGGAGACTGGATGTAGGTTGCATTGCACAAGGCAACTGAACTAAGATACATGATGGTGTTAGCTTCTCTCATCCCCACTCTGTTCTGTTTTCTGTTATTTATGAGACAAAAATAAATTGTCTAATAAATTTTTCACTGTTGAGTTCAAACAGATTCAAATTGAAAGTTTGTTTTAAAAGGGTTATTTCATTAAAGTAAAAGAAGGTCATAGATTCAACCCCCTTCTCTAAGCCTTCTACAACCTTCAATTGGTATCTAGAACCAAGGTCTCAAGAATCAAACTTCATTGCTTGGAGTAAAGGTCCAATGACAAACAACTTGGGCATAACCACAGTTGCCTATACTCTAACTGAAGGCCAGTCAAACAACAAGCCTCCCTTCTTCAACGGGAAGAACTATGCATACTGCAAAGAAAGAATGAGGATCTTTGTTCAATCCATTGATTACAACATCTGGAAGATTGTTGTGAGCGGCCCCAAGATTCAAACAAAAATAAGTGCTGATGGAGTGGTGACTCCAAAAGAAGAAGCTGAATGGAATGATGATGACAAGAAGAAAATGGAGCTGAATGCTAAAGCCATCAACCTTCTTCACTGTGCTATCAGCTTTGAAGAGTACCGAAAGGTGTCTAGATGCAAGACAGCCAAAGAAATCTGGGAGAAACTCCAGGTTACACACGAAGGCACTAAACAAGTCAAAGAAACGAGGATTGATATGCTACGAAAAGAGTACGAGATGTTTAATATAAAGGATGGAGAAAGCATTTATGAAGTATTTAAGAGATTCTCAATCATAATCAACAACCTTGATGCTATGGGAACAACCTACTCAGAACAAACCCTATTGAAAAAACTCCTTAGAAGCCTCACAAAGGAATGGGAAACTACTGCCACTGTCCTAACTGAGAGCAATAACCTAAGCCCTATAACCTATGATGAGCTGAGAGGAAAACTCCTTGCCTATGAAGCCACACACAAAAATCTGGACCCAAAGAAAAATGGAATAGCCCTCAAGTCAAAAATAGAATCAAAAGAGAGTGAGTCTAGTGATGATATTTCAGATGATGAACTTATGTTTTTTGTTAGGAGACTTAGAAGGATAATGAAGAACAAAGGCAAACACAAGGGTTCAAGCTCAAAGGATTACAAGAAGGACTTGAGCAAGATTATTTGTCATCATTGCAAGGAGGTTGGACATTTTAAGTTCAACTGTCTAAAACTCAAGAAGGAGGACAAAGGGAAGAAAGAAAAGAAGAGAGTGCTCATGGCATCTTGGAGGATCTTGAGAATAACTCGAATGAGGAAGAAGATTTTGAAGGTGAAGATAAAATCTGCTTCATGGCTGGTAATGATCATTTTGATGAGGTAAATTACTATGACTTGTCTATAGATGATTTACATGCTATAATAGATGATCTTACACTAAATTCCTCAAAACTATTGAAAAAATACACTAAATGCAAATCTGAAAAAGAAATGTTGAAAGCTAAAAATGATTTTTTTGAGAGAAAAGGTGAAGGAAACTGAATGTGCTTTGAAAATTATTGAAGAAAACATATTTCTAAAATCTGAACTTGAAAAAATAAAAGGAAAGCACATTGTGGATCCTTCTCAAGAGCTTATTGCTGCAAATGAAAGATTAAATAAAATGGTTAAAAGGCTGAATGGTGATTTAGCAAAATTTGCTCAAAGTTCTAGTAATTTGGACAAATTACTTGCAAGTCAAAGACCATTGTTTAAAAAATCTGATTTAGGTTATGTAACCAAAGAGAGTGCAGTTTTTAATGATTCTTCCATGAAATTTGTGGCTTTTTCATAAAAAACTAAATCCACTCCTAACAAATTGGGTCTTGGATATGTTCCAACACATAAGGAGAAATTTGATGAAGTTTACACAAGTGAAACTGAGCCACCATCAAGAACCGGACCTACATCAAATAGGTCAGGTCTGGGATATATTTCGAATAAGGAGGTTGCTTTCAAAAATTCACCATTTTACAACAAAATCTTATATTCAAAAAGTCCAAATGTTTTTAAAAATTCTGGTTGGAACACTTTTGCAAAGAAGAACAATTACAATAAAAATCAGTTTGTCAAAAGAAATGCACCTCTTCCAAAAACCAGAAAATTTTAGTCCTTTAATCATTTCCAGCACAATAACTCACCTCAGTTTTAGCGATATGCATCAGAAAATCATTGTTTTAACTGCAAGAAATTTGGTCACTCATATTCACAATGTTTCATTGAAAAAAGAATTGTAGGAAACCAAATTTACAATGTTGTTTGTGATTTCAATGCACTTGGGCAACCAAGATGGATTAACTTCAAAGGATACAAATTAATTTGGATACTTAAGGTTACTTGAAGTTTTTAATGCAGATTTGGCTAGCATCCAAGAACAAAAGGGATATGTGGTACTTGGATAGTAGATGCTCAAGGCATGTGACTGGAAGGTCAACTTTCTTCATCAAACTAAACAAGTATGATAGAGGTTTTGTGACCTTTGGAGATGATAAAAAAGGTAAAATAGTTGCTGTTGAAAAAGTAGGTAATAATCACTCTACTTTCATTGATGATGTCTTTTTGGTAAATGGCTTGAGGCACAATCTTTTGAGTATAAGTCAATTGTGTGATTTGGGTTATTTGGTGGCTTTCAAAAGACTTGAATGCTGTGTTGTAAATGAAAAGACCAATGAAGTATTTTTTATTGCTAAGCGTTGTAATAATGTGTATGGGCTTACCCTTGATGAACTAAAGGATCAAAATGTAGCTTGTTTTCATTCTAAAGAACCTGAAAAGTGGCTATGGCACAAGAGATTGGATCATGCAAGTATGTTTCAAATAAACAAATTTGTCAAGAAAGGATTAGTAAGAGGTCTTCTTTTGATAAGGTTTGACAAAGACATCACTTGTGATGCTTGCCAAATGGGAAAACAAACAAAGAGTTCATTTAAATCAAAGGAAGACATCTCTACTAAAAGAACACTTGAATTGCTACACATTGATTTATTTGGTCCAACAAGAACTCAAAGCTTAGGTGGTAAACATTATGGTTTAGTAATTGTGGTTGACTACTCTAGGTTTGGTTGGATTTTATTTCTTGCACACAAAAATGAAGTCTTTTCAGCATTTGAAGTTTTTAGTAAGAAAATTGAAAATGAAAAGGATTTAAAGATCTCTTCTATAAGAAGTGATCATGAAACTGAATTTGAAAACTAATTATTTGAATTTTTTTGTGAGGAATTTGGAATATCTCACAACTTCTCTTGTCCAAGGACACCACAATAAAATGGTGTTGTGGAAAGAAGAAATAGAAGCATTCAAGAAATGACAAGAGCTATGCTTTGTGAGAGCAATGTTCCAAAATTCCTTTGGGCTGAAGCAGTTAACACAACTTGCCACATTTTGAATAGAACCATCATAAGAAATTTTTTGAAGAAAACTCCTTATGAACTTTAGAAAGGTCATCCTCCAAACTTCAACTACTTGCATATTTTTGGATGTAAATGTTTTGTTCTAAATAACAAAGATAATTTGGAAAAATTTGATTCAAAGGCATATGAGTGTTTATTTGTAGGATATTCAACAACTAGTAAAGCATATAGAGTTTATCATCAAGATATTAAAATAATTGAGGAGTCCATACATGTTACATTTTGTGATACTAACTTGGTTCAAATTATTTTGGAAGAATGTGATGCAGGAAATCACGTTCAAAAGGAAGATGAAACAGCACAAAATCATGAAAATGAAAATTCTGGATAAACTGAACCAGAAACTGCAGCTGCTAAAAATCTAACAAGAGACAATTCCATTTTGTCTCATGAATTTGAAGGAAATCCTGGAACCAACAGTTCCCTGAATTCCTTGGTGACTGAATTTGCCTCCAAGTCCACCAAATCTTGTGAATGGAGATTCTTGAAGAATTATCCTGAGGAATTAGTCATTGGGGACGTCTCTCATGGTGTTAAAACTCGGTCTTCAACTAGAAAGGCAAGTGAAGAATCAAATATTGCTCTTCTCTCTCAAATGGAGCCTCAGAACGTCAAGGAAGCCCTTGATGACCCTTCTTGGGTAAAGGCAATAGAGGATGAGCTTCATGAGTTTGAGAAAAACCAAGTTTGAACATTGATTCCAAGGCCGAATGAAAAGAAAGTGACCGGCACCAAGTGGATATTTTGGAACAAGCTAGGAGAGGATAGTAGCATTGCAAGAAACAAAGCAAGGCTAGTGGCACAAGGATATGACTAAGAAGAAGGAATAGATTTTGATGAATCCTCTGCCCCTATTGCCCGAATGGAAGCCATAAGACTTCTTCTAGCTTATGCTGCCTTTTATAGTTTTAAATTATATCAAATGGATGTGAAATGTGCATTCTTAAATGGTGTGATAGATAAAGAAGTGTATGTGGAGCAGCCACCTGGTTTTGAAAATAAAGAATTTTCTAACCATGTTTTCAAATTATCAAAAGCTCTCTATGGTTTAAGACAATCTCCTAGAGCTTGGTATGAGAGACTTAACTCTTTTCTTTTAAAAAATGATTTTCAAATAGGCACCACAGACACTATTTTATTTATCAAAAATTCTAATGATTATTTCATTCTAGTCCAAATATATGTCGATGACATTATTTTTAGATCAGCCAATGAATCCCTTTGTTCTAAATTCGAAAAAACTCACGACAAATGAATTTGACATGAGCTTGATAGGTGAACTTAATTTTTTTCTTGGGCTTCAAATTAAGCAATCTGAAAATGGTATTTTTTTATTCATCAAGAGAAGTATGCCAAGGAACTAGTTAAGAAATTTGGTATGGATAATGCCAAACACATGGAAACTCCCATGCACCCTAATTCAAAATTAGAAAAGGGAAAAACTGATAAAGATGTAGATGAGACTAGGTATAGAGGAATGATTGGCTCTCTTATGTACTTAATTTTCTCTAGACCTGATATTGTACAAAGTGTTGGAATGTGTTCAATATTCCAATCTAAACCAAAAGAGTCTTATATCTCTACAGTTAAGAGGATCATTAGATATGTTTGTGGCACATCCAATTTCGGTCTATGGTATCCTAAGATTGATGATTTTTTTGCAGTTGGTTATAGTGATGCAGATTTTGCCGGTGATAGAGTTGATAGAAGGAACACATTAGGCTTATGTTGTTTTCTTGGAAAGTCCTTGAATGTTTGGTCAAGTAAGAAGCAGCCAACAGTGGCTTTATCCACTGTAGAGGCTGAGTATATAGCTGCTTCTTCTTGTTGTTCTCAGCTTATGTGGTTAAAAACACAGCTTGCTGGCTATAAATTAAGTGCTGAAAATATTCTCTTATTGTGTGATAATATGAGTGCCATTAATATTTCAAAGAATCCAGTTTTGCACTCTAGAACAAAACATATTGAAGTGAGATTTTACTCAATAAGAGAACATGTTCAAAAAGGGGATATTAGCATTCAATTTGTTAAATCAGAGGAGCAATTAGCTAATATTTTTACTAAGCCACTCGCTGAAGACAAATTCTGTATGCTTAGGACTAGTTTGGGGATTTTAAGTTATGATTCATTATTTGAAAATTGCTGATGAGTTTGTTGGAGTTTTTGTCTCATAAACAGGTGTGAGACAATTCTGGGCATATGAAGAACCTTCTATGATCAGTGTTCTCTGGGCTTTGTTGCACGTGCTGAATTATCTGGGCCAACTTTATAATTCAGAATCTGGGTGGTCCAATATGTTTCCTTAAACCAAACCACCTCTGGGCCCAATATGAGTGTTACATGATCTATTTATTTATTGTATCTTGGTTTACTTTATTTATTTTATTTTATTCATTTTGTCTTTCAGTTAAAAGCTTTCAAAATTTAAAATTACTTTTCATTTTATTTTTAATAAAATCAAATCTTTCTTTTGGTGATGTCAAGTCCTTTCAAAGTCAAATCAGAGGTGATGCGATTGCATGTTTTAAGAAAAAAAAATTGGTGCGGTTACTAACACTTCTTCTTCTTCCTTCATAACTCCTCCTCTAACCCTTCAGTTTCTCCCACTACCTTTATTGCCTCTTTTTGTTCAAAATTAGAAACCAACCAAATGAGGAAGAAAACTGTTTCACAAAAGCCTCTTCGTGAAAAGATCTTCAAGCTTCCTACAAACCAAAAACCTTTCATTCGCTCTCAAGACAGAACCTTCACTCCCTCTCCTTCTCCTCCTACCTCACCTCCTCGCTCTGATCCCATGGCTTGCACTAAGAACCTCTCAAGGTTTCCACCCTCAGCCAAGCAGATGCCACCACCAAAGGAACCTTCTTCTAAACTTGGTTCTTCGAAGCCAAGCTCTTCGAAAGGAAAACACCTAGCTGCTGCAGAACCTACCTCTGAGCCCACTCAACCTAAGATAAGGTCTATTTCCATTCGTTCTCAGAGAGGTAAACCTCGAATCCCTCTTAAATCTATTAGAGAACTAGACATTGATCCATTTGCACACAAATCTCACTTCATGACCTCTCACTCCAACTATAACCCTTACAGATTTAAATCTTCCATGAATAATGATTTTTATTAAGGAGTTATTAAGTATCGTACCCTGTGTCCCTCTTTTCTTGCTGATTTACCAAATCTGAAAAAGGCTTTTCTTTTGTTGAAAATTTGGAATTTCTAGACTGGAATCACCTTTTTAACATAAAAAAATTAGTGTACCCAATTTTGGTCAAAGAGTTTTATGCTAACATGACATATCATGAGGGTAGTGTTCATTCTTATGTCAAGGGCCGAGACATTGTGCTAAACAATGAAACAATCAGTGATTTATTGAAATACACTGATGTTGGGGCTTGTGCATATACTTCTGTTAAGTGGGATGAAGGAGTTGGTATCTCTTTCAATGATACTCTGGCTTATATTTGTGAACATGTTTCTCTGATTGATGGCATCACCCCTACTCATAAAGCCCTGGATTATGAACGTGCTCAGTTGCACCGTATTTTAAATTACATCATACTTCCTCAGAGTGGTTCATATCAAAGGGTGTCTTACACTGACACTCTTGTTTTGTATGCCCTGCTCACTAAAACAGAAATTTCTTTTGCTTATTTGATGGTAAGATACATGTTTGACTTTGTTAGAAGTGATAAAGACAAAGCCCTTCCTTATGGCATGTTTCTAACTTGTATTTTTGAGCATTTTGGTGTTGACTTGTCCAATAAGTATTATGAAAATAGACATTCATATCTAAAGGGAGGTGGTTCAGTAAAACAGCATAAAGGACCTACTCGCTCTAAAAGGGTGGTTCTAGATGATGAAAATGATGAGATCATCCCTGAGGATTCTCCTCCTCCTTCCACCGAGGGCACTTCCATCTCCATTGGACAAAAATCTGCTTTGTTTAATGTTGTTAGAGATGTGGTCCAAGAATTTGTCTCCCAATCCAATCATATGATTGCCATGAGTAAGGAACAAGAGAATCTAGCAAGCAAGCATGAGAATTTCCTCCGAAAATCAAGAAATAGAGTGACTGTCTTCATGAAGTTCATTGATAATCTTTAACAAGATGAAGATCATGCCACTGATGCTGAAGAGGAAGCTAATTCTGAGGAAAATGGTTCAGATGCCTAGATTTGTCTCATGAAGCTCCTGTTGTCTGCTCACTTTTGTCTCATGAACTTGTTTTTCTTGTTAATTTTGAACTACTTTCTGTTTATTTTGGATGACTGTAATATGTTAACTACTGTTGCATTTACTTTCAATCAATTTGGTGTTTAGACTTTTCATTAACTGTCTCTTGCAGTTTTTAAGGCGCGATTTTTGTTTGATCTTGACTTTTTTCCACTCTTGATGACAAAAGGGGGAGTAGTAGCATGAATAGCATGAATATTGTGAATTTTTTGTTATGATTTTTTATTACTGCTGCTATAATTTTTTGCATGAGAATTTGATTTGCAAATTTTGCTATTGCTGTGATTTTTTGGCATGAGATTTGCAATTTGCTTTTTATGATATGTTGTTGTTTTGTCCTTGTTAGTCTTAATGCTCTGTCTTGGTTAAAGCATGATCAGTTTTTGAAATGGATATTTGATTAAAAAGTGCTGACATGATATGTTCAGTCTTTAGCTGAATATTGGTTATAATTGCTAATATGTTTTGACTCAGTTTTGGGCTAAACAAATCCACTTAGTCATGTGTCATGAGATGTTACAAATGTTTGAAACTGTCACTGTTTGCTGCATCCTTGGCTAGTATATTGCATTTTTTTTGGATTCCAAATAAGTATATGCAAATAGAAAATAAAAGAAAAGTATAAATCAAGGGGGCTACTCTTGAAAAAGAAAGGGGAGCAACACAAAAGCAAGTGACATCATTCAAAGAGAAGTTCCTTATCTTTACTCAAAGTCAATTCCTTTTGATTAATGTTTTAATTATGTTTGTCATCAATGGGGAGATTGTTGAGTTAAGAAATTAACTAAATTAATTTGATGATGACAAACATTATTTTATTGGGCTAATTAACCAATTAGTTTTTAATTGTGCTTGATAAATTGTTGCAGGCCAAAGAAAGAATATTGCAGTAGCCTAATAGGAAGAAAATCAAACCAGAAACAAAGTGGGCTACAAAGCACTAAAATTCCAAGGTTGTTAAGCAATAGAATCAGTTGGGCTAAATAGAAACATATCCACCCAAGTCCAAGTTGACTCCATCAAGCTTCTCATCCAAGATTGAAGACTTCCCTCTCTCTACTTACTTCGGTCAGCATCAGAACAAAAGAGAGAGAGCTTTGTTCCTTGCTCATTTCATTAAATAAGAAAGAAAGAGAAAGCTTAATCAAAGAAAGCAAAGGTCTAATAACCCAAATCAAACCCATCAAGTTGAATCAAAAGTTAAAGGTGATTTATTTTCATTTGCATGCATGTTAATTTCTTCACTCCTTCTTCAATTTTCTGTGATACCATTTTTGGTTAAATGAAGAAAGAAGTCTTTGATCTCTGCTGTTGTAAATTAATGGTTCACAAAGTTTCTTGGAGGCAAAGCACATTATTAATGGTTCGGATTTGGGTTTACCACTGAACAACTTTCTCTTTGCTACTCAAATGTCTTCGGTCAATCCAAAAGAAGACAGCTTGAAAATCCCTAATTTGGGGGTTAATTGAAGAAAGTGAAAGGCTAAGATGGGAGCACACAACTCGAGGAGTTGACTTGTTAGAAAGTAACTCAGCAACATGCAAGGAGATACAAAAAGAAAATTTTGTTTCTGTTGAAGCAATGAGAGATAACCAGTGTTTTGAGATTAATGTTCTGAGAAGAGTTCTCTGAAGAAGTTCATCAACTTGGACAGTGCTTCCTAGTCAAAGGGGCATTCTGTCAAAATGAAGAACAAAATCAGAGGCAAGCAAATCTGGTTCATCACATAGCAAAGAGGTTGTTGAAGCATTAATCTCCTTCATGTTTTACAGATTGTAATTTTTTTTTCAATGTTTATTTTTTTGTAATTTCTTGAGGTAAAAGGCTGAATGAGAGAGTCATTGAAAAAGCCTAAGAGTGGAAAGAGGCAGAGAGATACACTTTAGTAAAAAGTCTAGAGTGATTTCAGATTTTTTTAGGTTGATTCTGTGTCTTGTATCTTGTACCAGTGATGTATCCCTTTCTTAGTTGGGTTAGCACTAAGAGTAAAGAGTTAAGTATTAGCATAACCAAGTCAAGTTAGGTTAGAACTTGAGAGTGAAATGATTGTGTCAATCCTGTGGAATTGGTGTATGTAATACTTTAACTATAGTGGAAATTCCACCACTATTGTGATGGAGACTGGATTTAGGTTGCATTGCACAAGACAACTGAATTAGGATACATGATGGTGTCAGCTTCTCTCTTCCCTGCTCTGTTCCGTTTTCTGATATTCATGAGTCAAAAATAAATTGTCTCATAAATTTTCCGCTGCTGAATTTAAACGGATTCAGATTGAAAGTTTGTTTTAAAAAGATTATTTCATTAAAATAAAAGAAAGCCATAAACTCAACCCTAAGCCTTCTACAACCTTCAAGAACCAAAGGAGTTAGCGTTTCATATAGTCGCCAAGCATGATACCAAAAGAATTGACATATCTTGCCTGTACACCAATCAATAAGTTATATTACTTCCACAAATTAAAAGAAATGTCCTAATGCAGTGAACTACGACACAGTTTAAATAAACCAATTTTACATTATTAGTTTTCAGTAATATAATGGAGGGAAACTAAATTTATAAAATAAATGGTATTAAATATATAAAGAATTTATTAATTGATAATTATTATGAAAGGTTACTAGTGGCAGATCAAGCAGGATGAATGATCTTTTTCAGCACAAGGTCTCTAGCTCTATTAATGGTCATGAAACATAAATACAAATGCTCCTCCAATTCATCCAATTGATCACTAAAATTACATTGGTTCTGCTTTAGCAGGCGTACCACTTCTCCATCAGCTTGAATTTTATCATCTTTCCTCTCGAGCCAAAACTTCACTGTTGTCCTCATGTACTCCAGCTCATCATTGAGCCGAGCCACAAGCCGACCCGTGGTCTCCAAGTCCTTGTTCACAATGTAAGTTCCTTTTGCGGCTGCATCGAGTTGAGCCATGACCTTCTTCAGCTTGCTTTCTGAAGCCACTTTTACCAAGTCCATTGTTCCTATCAAATTAGGTGTAGCCACAAGCAAAACAAGTCCATGCGTAATAACAATCACCATGAGTGAAGCCGTTATAGCCACCAGAAGACAAGCAGAGCCGCCTTTTAGCCTAGTCATCATTTGCAGATTGGCTCTCACTTTGTCACGGCACGACTCAAGCCGTTTTGACAATTCGGAGCATTGGCATTGGGCCGCCCGAACCAAACATGAAGATGGGCTTGATTGGGCAAACGGGTTTAGTGAGTTGGAGAATTCTGTTAATTGAGCCGTTATTAATGATAAAGTAGTTGTATTATGATCTTGATTATTTGCAACACATTGAAGAATGGTCTTAAGTGATTGATACTTAACCCGCACACGATCAATGTCTTTCAATAAATGGCTGCAAAGTAGAGAGGCGTTGGAAGTATGGCCAAAGTAGTCCGACAAAAGAGCATGGATAGTGGGCCTATTTTGGACTTTGTTTAAGGCCCATGTAACAGTGGGCTGATCAGGATCCAAGAGGTGCTCGGCAAATAGACGGTAAGAGGGGAGACGGGCCGAAGTCGAAGAGGAGTTTTGGGCTTTGGGATATGCAAGGACACGTGTCCAAAATTCTATGTATGATTCCGTACGGAATGCATTAGCATATTCCTCACGCACATCCACAGAAGCTTCATCATTTGGAGAACTTGGCTTACACACTGCCACAATCCATTGCCACTAACATATTTAGAATTTGAATACAGAATTATTTGGGTGCATGTTAAAGCAAAATTCTTCAGAACAATGATGTGCTTTAAACACTTGATATAAAATAAGACCAAGGAGAATAAAATGATATAGAAAAGGATCAGAATTCAGAAATAGTTGTGGTTCATTCCTACATGTAAATATTAGGCTAATTTTTTTAGTAATAAAAAAATAATGTATAATCCAGTATCATAGTTAATTGATATATTTTTTTATATAAATTTTATTAATTTATTTAAAAATAAATAAATAAGATTCTCATATTTTTTAAAATTAAAGATCAAATTTTCATAGTATACAAATTAAAAGGTCCAATTTATAATAAAATAAAATTTTGCTTGATGTAAAGTAAATTGAAGGGTCTAATTTGCATGTTTTTAAATATTTTCAATGTTAAAGCACAAATTTAACCCTTAAATTTGTATATTTAAAAATTTTAAAATAAAAAAATAAATCTAACTCTTAAATTTGTAAATTGAAAGGAAAAAAATCAGTGGTATCCATACAAAAACTCCAAATATCCACATTATTAGAAGATATCAACTGCACTTCAACCCACAAAAAATAAAAAGCGTAAATATTATAGTCTTTAATTTCATATGCTTTATCAATTTTTAGGTCACTATATTAAAATTAAGCAGTCCCAAGTTAACTTGCAAGCTAGTTTGAAGAAATTCAAGTTATCATCTAGTATTTATAAAAATGACGTTCTATTAATATATACTGATGAAACAATATACAAGTCTACGAAAAAAGGAGAAACAATGAATAACAAACTGGAATAAGGTATGGAAGCTAGGATGGGAGAACATGATGATTACCAGAACATGAAAACAATTTTTTGATCCGTCGAATCAATTTATTCTTCATTCCTTAGTTGTTGCTAAATAGGTTTTGAAACTTCGAACCCTTGGAAATGCAATTAGATTGCTATGTTAGTGAAGGAAGATTTGATACTGAATTCTTGATATATTATACATATGCAAATGAATTCAAGGATAGTTGTTTTTTATGTGGTGGGAAATTTTAGATGTTGAATTGGTCTTGCTTGCAAGAAAGAACTTTTGCAATGAATTAACATCTTGTAGTGTAAGTGAAGGTGGTAGGGTGTTGATTTGGAAGGAAGTTGTAGAATTATCTTCAAACTAAAGAATAAAGTGATGTGCCTAAAATCAGAATCTAAATGGATAGGTGAAATTGATCGGACGTACAACGCATATCATCATCAATCCAATTCCCTTTGAGTTCTTCTAAGATTTCACGATTTCACAATTTTTTATGTGCTATTAGCAAGATATAATTATCTGTCAAAGCTGTTAATAATATTAGAGACAAATTAAGATAAAATAGATGTAATTGTACATTCTGAAGCACCACTAAACCTTGGATGCATGCATGCAAGGGCAGGGAACCTATTGACATTGGTCAATTTGGATAAATGTTATAAAACTTTATATTGCACTAGTTTGTCCCGCAAGTATATGCAGTTGCTGCTATTTCTCCATTACAAAACTTAAACCCAAAACTTGATGACTTGGTTATCACCAGTTGACAATGGATGCAATTATAGGGTTGTTTATGGAATCACCGTCCAATCTGTGAACAAGGGAGCTCCAAAGGACCCCAAATTAGCAGCCTAATACAAAAATGAAGCCTGACAACCAAGCATGAAGTAACATGTGTTGAAATTAAGATTGGTTGTCTATTTGTCTCAGTTTGGATCTAATAGGGATTTAGATATCTCATTTAAGAATAATAAGGACCTAGTTGTCCCAACAAACATTGAATCGGACAAAGGGTAATATATCACATTTTGAATGGTTCAGCAACACGTAGAATAGTGTCTCGTTAATAAAACTTGATAGAAGAACATGATTCTTTGGCGGAAATTATAATTAGATTTTTTTTTTAATTGTGAGAAACAAGTGATCCTTTCATGAAATGGACAGAAATCATAGTAGAAATTTTTTTTTTGGACATTATATTATATATGTATATGTTGAGTTTGCAAAACTAATAATTGATTAAAAGTGATGAACAAACATTATGATCTAATTATCAATTATTGCTTGTGTAATATATTAGGTTTAGTGTGTAGAAAAATAAATTAAACAACTTGGCCCAAAAAAATAAATCATCAGACCCACACTAACACAAACCGTGGTCCACTACAAGCAAACCAAATATTTGATAGGCCTCTAAACAAAAAAAAGAAAAGAAATAAAAAATGGCCCAAACTCTTTCTAGCCCTATTCGGTCACCAACACCCATATTTTAAGAAATTTTAATTTTAAATTCAATTTATTTTAATCTCACTTAACTTCTCCCGAAAGTTAAAATTCTTCTCTCTCTCTTCTCTCTCTTTTGATCACATCACGCAACGAAGAAGAAAGAAGAAAATGAAAATTACAGAAGCTAGAGTATGAAAAAAGGTAGAAAAAAGTGTTTCCAAATCTAAGCAAAGAAGAAGGGCTACAACCAATAAGCTACTCTCTCTTGATCTGAGAATCTCAAAAGGGTTCTTTCTCCTTTTATGCTTCAGCAAGGTACCGTAAAGAAATCTACCAAGCCTCAAACTCAAATCAAACTACTAAGGAGATAGTGGAGTGAAATATGGTCAAAAGCTCATCAACGCTCAGAAACAAAACTTGGGGCCGAAATCAAGATCAACGGATGAGATCAATGGAGCTTAAAAAAAAGTTTGAGAGAGAAGGTAAGTTGCATGTCTCAAATTCAGACTTCTCTCTCTCACCTTTGACCAAGTCGCTCCAAGTTCTGAAGTTTGGAGAAGAAGACAGCATTGGATTGAACTTAATTAAACCTTTTAAACTTCACTCTTCTATGATAAGGGTGAACGGCCAAGGGTTGAAGAAAAGAGAGAAAAACAGAACACTGAGTTCAGTTTTCATAGTTACCTAAATTGTTATGAGTTCTTTTCCTTCATGGTTTATATGTTTGTTGAGTTAAGAAATTAACTAAATTAATTAGTGATGACAAACATTATTTTTGGGCAAAATTAATAATTAGTGCTGATTAATTTTAATTGCATATTACTAATTATTTATAAAATGTTGCAGGCCAAAATTTGAATTATAGCCCAAATGGAATGAAAAATAAAACAAGGCTGATGGACTGGTTAAACAAACAAAGCCCAAAAGAAACAAAGCCAAAATCAAATGGGTTGCTTAATGGATGTTTGATCCAAGCCTGAGTTGATTTCAATTCTCTCCAACTTGATCTCACATCCCAAGCAACGTTCACCTCTGTGTGAGGTTCAGAAACCCAGAAAAGTAAGAAAGAGAGAAAGAGCTCCTTCCCTAAGCAAATCACTGAAGAAGCAAGAAAGAGAAATATTATGCTTGAAAGGCAGATGTCAAATCAGTGAGATCAACACCAAATCAAGCTTAAGAAAAGATTAAAGGTAAACTATTTCCTCTTGCATGCATCAGATCTTCTTCTCTTCTTTCCAACTCTCTAAAAGTCCGAAAATGGCATACAAGGGAAAGTTGCTCTCTGCCCTAATCTGCTGTGTATCTACGGTCACAAGTGATTCTTGGGGACCAAGTAGATTTTCAATGGTTTAGATTCGGTTGACCATTGGAAGACTTTTGTGGTTGCTGTATTATGGCTTTCAGTCAAGATAGAGAAGTCAAAAGCAAAGTTTCCACTCTTATGCTTAATGAGAAAAAGTGAACGGCTGGGTTGGTGAAGCTCAGTGCTCAAGAAGTTGACCTAGGGTGAGCTACCAAGGAACATGCAAAGAGATAAAAAGAAGCTTTCTGCTCATTTAGAACCAAGGAGAGAAAACCAGAGTTTGAAAGTTGTGTTCTTTAAAGAAGTTCCTCTACTTGGATAATACTTTCTTTCAAAGAAGCATTCGGCCAATACTGAAGAACTGTATATGAGGTTTGCAAATCTGGTTTTGCACATAGCAAAGAGGCTGTTGATGAAGTCAATCTCCTTCATGTTTTACAGATTGTGATATACTTTTCTATATTTATCTTTCTGTAATTTCTTGTGAGAAAAGGTATTGTGAGAAAGCTCAAGTAAAAGCCATGAGTGGAAAAAGGCTGAGTGATACACTTGAGAGAAAAGTCTAGAGTTAATTTCTGATTTCTTTAAGTTGGTTAAGTGTCTTGTATCTTGTAACTGTAAGGTATCCCTTTCTTAATTGGGTTAGCACTAAGAGTGAATAGTTAGGTATTAGCATAGCCAATGTCAAGTTAGGTTAGAACTTGAGTGTAAAATTGGTGTATGTAATACTTTTAACTATAGTGGAAATTCCTCCATTGTTGTGGAGGAGACTAGACGTAGGTTGCATAGCACAAGGCAACCGAACCAAGATATATACTGGTGTTAACTTTTCTTCTCTCTGCTGTGTTCTATTTTTTGATATTCATGAGACAAAAATAAATTGTCTCATAAATTTCCGCTGCTGAGTACAAATAGAATTAGAATTGAAAGTTTATTTTAAAAGGTCATAACAACAACTTAAAAGGTAGGCATAGATTCAACCCCCCTTCTCTAAGCCTACCACAACCTTCAATTGGTATCAGGAGGTAAGGTCTCAAGAATCACGCTTAACCGCTTGGAGTAAAGATCCAATGGCGAACAACTTGGGCACAACCATAGTTGCCTACACCCTCACTGAAGACCAGTCAAACAACCGGCCACCTTTCTTCAACGGGAATAACTATGCCTACTGGAAAGAAAGGATAAGGATCTTCATCCAATCCATTGACTACAACATATGGAAGATAGTTGTGAACGGTCCCAAGATCCCAACAAAAACAAGTGCTGATGGAGTGGTGACTCCAAAAGAAGAAGCTGAATGGAATTAAGTGTAGAACCTATGCACAATTACTCAAGAGGGGGGGTGAATTGAGTAATGCAACAACAATGAATCTTTTTGCGAAATTTAAAGACAATATACAAAAGTGTTATTGTACTAGTATTTTTCCAAGAGCTTAACTCAATTGCTAAGCATTTATAAGGAGCTTTTACTTTCCAATAGACACCAACTCAAATAAATTGATCAAGATTTTCACCAATCGGACTTAAGCCACTCCTTAAGTACTTACGAAGCTACTTTTCGATCACAATTTATTTGCTCAAAAGTAAAAGACAATATTATTGAAGAGATGAGTTTGGAGAGATGCAAACGCTATTTAGAGTGGTTCGGCACAATCCTTGTCCTACGTCCACTTTCTTTCTCAATCGCAATTGAGAAGTTCCACTATTGCCAAGCTTCAAGGTGCTCGCGCAAAACCTTTTACAATCCGAGTCCTTAGTTTCTAACACCTCACGGTATATGATCACCACTCGTATACTAACCCACTCCACTTAGAGATACCTTCTCTAAGATTTGCCTTGAGTACTTAGTATACCTCTTTGGTATCCTCACCGACTATAGTGTTTATAACTCTTGACTCAACCTTGGAGATCACACTCCAATTTACAAGGTGTACAAGAAAACAATTCTCAAAGAATTGTTGAGATGAAATGAGTACTCTCTAGAAGAGTGTATGATTACAAGTTTAGCACTACTGAACCAATTGATATTGCTCTCTCAAATAGTGTATTATAAAAAATGTGTAGAATGAAAGAATATGAACAAGATAGTTT